>NW_024425563.1:25788446-25891562 GCF_017311325.1 Ursus maritimus | reverse complement strand
GGATGGCTATGTATTTCCCCCTTAGGACTGCCTTTGCAGTATCCCATAGGTTTTGGGCCATTGTCTTTTCATTCTCATTGGTCTCCATAAATTGTTTAATTTGATTTTTGATTTCCTGGTTTATCGAGTCATTCCTGAGCAGGATGGTTCTTAGTCTCCAAGTGTTTGAGTTTCTTCCAATTTTTCCTTGTGGTTGAGTTCCACGTTCAAAGCGTTGTGGTCTGAGAATATGCAGGGAATAATTTCAGTCTTTTGGTATCGGTTGAAACCTGTTTTGTTTCCCTGAACATGGTCTATTCTTGAGAATGTTCCATGGGCATTAGAATAGAATGAGTATTCTTTGGTTCTGGGTTATAGTTTTCTATATATATCTATGAGGTCCAACTCGTTGAGTATGGCATTCAAAGCCTTTGATTCTTTGCTTAGTTTTTGCAAGGGTGTTCTGTCTATTTCTGATAGTGGGGTATTGAGGTCCCCTATTATTAATGTATTTTTATCTATATGTCTCTTTATTCTGGTTAAGAGTTGGCTTGTGTATCTTGCTGCTCCCCTGTTGGGGGCATATATATTTATAATTGTCATATCCACTTGTTGGATACATCCTTTAAGAATAATATAGTGCCCTTCTGTGTCTCTAACTATAGTCTTTAGTTTAAAATCCAATCTGTCTGATAAGAGAATTGCTACCCCAGCTTTCTTTTGAGGTCCATTTGTGGGAAAGATGGTACTCCATCCCTTTACTGTCAGTCTGGATGTATCTTTAGGTTCAAAATGAGTCTCTTGTAGACAGCAAATGGATGGGTCATGTCTTTTTATCCAATCTGCAACCCTGTGGTGTTTATGGGAGCATTTAAGCCATTCACATTGAGACTGAATACTGAGAGAGATGATTTTAATGATGCCATGCTGCCAGTAAAGTCTTTGTATCGGTTGTGACTTTCTGTTCTGTATCACTCTTGGGGCCTTTTTACCTTTATAGAACCCCCCTTAATATCTCCTGTAGGGCTGGTTTCGTGCTTACGAAATTGGTTAATGACTGGCGATTCTGGAGGGTCTTTATTTCTCCATCAATTCTGAATGACAGCCTTGCTAGATCAAGGATCCTTGGCTGCATGTTATTCTCTGAAAGAATTTTTAAAATGCCCCCCCCCCCAACCCTTTCTCTCATTCCAGGTCTGTGTAGACAAGTCTGACGTTATTCTGATACCTTTGCCTTGGTACATGAGAAATTTCTTTGCCCTGGCTGCTTTCAGTACTATATCCTTGGATCTAATATTTGCAAAATGCACTATGTTGTGACGTGGCGTAGGTTTGACGTGGTTGAACTTGGGAGGGATCCTCTCTGCCTCTTGGACACGAATGTTTGTTTCCCTTGCTAGATTAGGGAAGTTTTCAGCTACAATTTGTTCAAATATCTCTTCTAGACCTCTGTTTTTCTCCCCCCCCTCGGGGATGCCAATGATTCTGACATTGGATTGTTTCATTGAGTCAGTAATCTCCCATAACCTACATTCGTGGGTGTGGATTTTTTTAAGTCCAGCTTCTGTTTTTGCTTTTTCTTCTTCTAACCCATCCTCCAATTCGCTAATACGTTCCCTTGCCTCATTTACCCTGGCCATCAGAGCCTCTAGTTTTCCCTGCATTTGGCTCATAGAATTTTTAATTTCTGCCAGATTTGCTCTCATTTCCACCCTTAGAGATTCTATATTCTCATTAACATTTTCGTTAATACTTTTTTCAAGTCTACACATCATCTTGACCATTGTTACTCTGAACTCCATTTCTGATAATTTGGTTACACCAGAGCCCAAATTATTGACTGGGACCCAGGCCGTGCGCCCTTGTTTTATAGGAATCTTAGGGATGTGGGCTTCTTGATTTTTCAGCCTGCCTTCTGGGGAGGGGCCTGCCGCACCAATTCTCAGGCAACCCTGTTTGGGTAGAGTCTCCATGTCCGCTGGGAGGGGGATGGTGATGGGCACCCTGTGAGCCGGTATTTCCAGGCTTTTGTTCTCTGGCGGCTTTCCCTGGTGGTTTGCTGTGCCTCTTCTGAGAGTCAGAGCAGCAGTGGCTGAATCTCAGCCTCTGTCTCAAAACAGAGGGGTCCTGGGCCATTCTCCACTGATGTTCTGGCCACTTTAACTCTGTTTCTGTTGGTGCTGCTCAACCCTGCAGTGTCCCGGGATGTGTGCCCCACACCCGGCGTCTCAGCCCTCACTTCCAGGGCTGGCGTTTCTCTGTCCTTTGTGTTTCTAACACCGCCAGTCGCCCCCGTGCGCTCCCGGAGCTCCCGGTCCCAGTCTGCTTCCAGTGAGCGCACCGGAGCTCCGTTTCAGTCTGGTGGCGCTCGTTCCCCAGCTCACGGTCCCAGTCCGCTCTCTCAGGGGTGCCGTCAGCCAGTCCATCAGCTCCCCCGTGCAGATGGCTACCGCTTCCCGGCGCCCGAACGCGGCGGCTCCCTCCCCCTTCCGTTTATCTTCCGATATCTGTGTGCAGTTTCATGGCTCCCCACTTCGTACCTCAATACTCAGCGCTGGAGATGTTCATTTGTAGAGATCCAGATGCGTCTTCCTGCGTCTCAGGCTGCCTCCGTGGATGTTCAGGCTGGTCTGGTACCTATCCAGCTTGATTCAAGGGAAAGGCTGAAAAGGGGGTCCCCTACTCCTCCACCATCTTAACCCTCTCTCTATCATTACTTTTTGACATTTTAATTACTATGTGTCTTGGTATGGACCTGCTTGGGTTGATCTTGTTGGGGGCTCTCTGTGCCTCCTAGATATGGATATTTGTTTCCTTCACCAGATTTGGGAAGTTTTTAGCTGTTATTTCTTCAAATAAATTTTCTGCCCTCTTTTCTCTCTTCTTCTTCCGGGATCCCTATAATGTGAAGCTATTATGCTTGATAGTGTTGTTGAGTTCCCTAAATATATTCTCATTTTTTCTTTTTCTTTTTTTCTTTCTCCTGTTCAGTTAGATTTCTTTGCATTGCTCTAGCTTCCAGGTTGCTAATCCATTCTTTTGCTTCTTCTAATCCACTGTTCTTCTAGTGTATTTTTAATTTCAGTTATGAGTTCATCTCTGATTAGTTCATTTTTATACTTTCTATCTCTTTGTTGAGGGTTTCATTGAGATTCTCTACTCTTTTCTTAAGTCCACTGTCTTTATGACCGTTATTTTAAGTTTCCTATCAGGCATATTGCTTATCTCCATTTCATTTAGCTCTCATACTGTGATTTTGTCCTGTTCTTTCATTTGGGACATATTCCTCTGTCTCCTCATTTGGTCTTACTTTTTATGTCTGCTTCTACATGCTAAAAAATCAGCTTTGTCTCCTGCTGTTGAAAGTAGTGGACTTAGCAAGAAGAGATCCTGTAGTGTCCTGCAGTACAGTATCCCCTGTTCACCGGAAACTGGTGGTTCAGGAGTATCTCTTATGTGTGTCGCATGTGCCCTATTTTGCAGCTGAGCTGCCTTTGCCTTTACTTCAGTTGTCTGCAGTGGCTCTGTTTGCCTGTTTGTGGCAGGGTTTGGTCCCTATGTTAATGGACTGGCCTGGGGCTATCTTGGACTTGAGTTTGGTCAGACCAGGTGTTTGCTAGGGATGCAGTAGCACCAAACTGCAGAATACTCCCCGTGTATTGTCTGTTGAGAGACCAGATGTCTGCCCTCAGCCCACTGCTGGGGCCATAGTGGAGCTGGTGTGCGTGGTTATCTTTCCCTCTCCTCAGTACAGGAATCACTTTGGAATGGCCCTGGATACTGTCATGGCTGCTTTCGCAATGTCAGGCTTCTGGTGCCCCTTTGGATGGACTCCTATGGGCAGGTTGGATGGGGCAAGTCCATAGGAGAATATAGGAGTTGGCATTTGCTAAAGCAAGGTTTCAGCTGGTCTGCTGTGGGAGGAGACCTGTAGCTGCTTTGGAGAACTTCTGATGGTGGATTTGAGGGGGTGGATCTTCAGAGGAGCACAGGGGTGGGGTATGCTGTTAGCAAGCTAGGTGTTCCTGCTGGTTCCCATAGGAGTCCATGTATCTAGGCTTGGGGGTGGAGGGGAGGGAAAGGTGCCTGACAGCTCTTTAGTTCTTGAGAATTCTCCTAAAGATCCCTGCCCCTCCAGTGCACGTTCTAAGATTAGTAAATAAATCTTCCTGTGCATCCCAGGCATTTTCCAAACTGCTGCTTTTATGTTGTGTATCAGCAGGATTGTTTGCTGTTCTGTCTCTTTAAGGTAGGGGCTCATTTTCCTATCACCCTCCTACTCTCCCAGAGTGGAGCTTGCTGATTTTTAAGTTTCTGGTGTTCACCCCCTTGGTTGTAAAAACTCATGTGGTTAAGCCTCTGTGGTTTTCAAAGCCAAATGTTATGGTGATTCATCTACTCAGTACAGATCCCTGTGCCTGGGTGCCTGGGGTGGGGTTTGCTCCTCTCCCTTCTCCTGGCTTTGCGTGGCCCTCCCTCCTGTGGTTAGTCTTGTGAGTCAGTTTGGTTCCCAACCTCATCTCTGCCTTTCCACTGTTTACAATATCGCCTCTTCTCTATGAGTAACTGCAGAGAGTCTGTTCCGCTAGTCTTCAGGTGGTTTTCTGGGTTATTTACAATGATGTGGATGCTATGTAGGTGCATTCTTGGGATGAGGTGAGCTTAGAATTATCTTGCTCCCCCCTTTGTCCTGGAAGTCTGATATGCTTTTGAATTGCATATATTTAGAAATTCATAGAAAATAATGTTAAGTGGGACAATAAGCAGAATATAAAATTGATTTCTTTTTAGAAAATATAAACAAAATTATTAGGAAATATATTAAAATGTCAAGAGTGGTTAATTTATTATTGTTATATTTTCTACACTTTCCTGATTATCTTTGAAGACCATGTGGAGTTAATAAAGAAAGATAGTTTTGTATAAACAAATACAGGAGTGTTCATTCCAGAAAAATATGGAATGGGGGTAGTACTAACAGAAGAATTCTTTTGTCAAAAATATAAGTTAGACTTCTGGTTAATTAACGTAGAGATAAGACATAACATGTATCTTATTTCTAGGGTTATTCCATTTGCAAATAATAAAAATAATTTATGCCAGTTATAGGGAATAGATCAGCTATTGAACTATGAGGGTTTGTCAGTGATATAGAGCTTGGGTTTGGAGAAAATTTATTCTTCAGTAGCGCTATTACTTCTGATTCTGCACCCTGCCTCACGGGTGGCTAAACCCTAGGCAGCAAATAGTTTTTCTGTAATCTCGTGGGAGAGGAAAAGAATTTTCTCTCTATTCTTCTGTGTTTAACTGAGACATCTCCTTTAATAAAACGATTAACAGGAGAAAAACAAACCAAAGTTTAATAACATTGTATGCATCCTATATACATGGGAGATACCCAGGAAAACTGAGTAACTCCCTAAAACAGCTCAAGCCACCTCATTAAGTACCATTTTCAACTAAAGATAAAAGATTGTGTGGAGGAGCCAGTTATAGTAGGTTGTCAGGAAAAGCACTGTAAACAAGGGTATGTAGTCATGATGCAGATTTAAGTTGCTACCTTCTCCATTGATAAGACATTCTAGAGGGGTATAGAGTCATCCTCCTCTTCCTGGTACAGAGAAGGAGACACACTTACAAATGTAAATGTTCCTTACAAAATGGTAACTTCTACTCACTTTTTAGAGCTTCTCTGATGTCTATTTCTTAAATATAATCAGCCAAAAATAATCCTCAAACCAAAGAGGCGTATTTTGGGGTGGTGTATTCTGCTCTTCTACAATCTCATTCTAAAATCATTGGCATGCAGAATATTCTGCAATGTTTTAATACTCCTCATTTGTGAAGGGACATATAATAAGAGGGATAGACAATGACTTATTAGGTCAAAAAGAAATTAGAATATTATAACATCTCATAAATGATACAATTATCAAAATTTTCATTGAGTATATATAGGGTAGTTATAAAGAAAGTAGAACCCCCTTTTCCCTCTGAGTTATTGAAATTTTTTGCATTTCTTCCTACTCTGAAATGTGACTAGCAGACAATTATTAATCTGATGACTAAAATAAATTATATCTTTTACTCCTTAGTGTATTAATTCTAATGAAATACATAAATATCTTTCGATGACACAATGTAGAAGAGAAATGATATACTTAATCCAACAGAAATAAAATGTACCCCCAAATTCCTAATTGAATGTTTTTGCTTTCTCAGCCATTAGTGAAAATAATTATTGAGCAGGGAAATATACCATCCTTCTCCTTGGGCTGGCTTTCACATCCTCATAAAAGACTCAAGTCTCCCCAGGGTGATCAGCCTCACAGTTTGAAAAACTCTGTCCCAGTTAGATAGAAAATCAGATAATTGCAAGAACAATTTGCAATCTCCAGGTGATTGAGAAAACAGAAGTAGACTGCAAGCTATATTATTATGTAAAGTGACAAAATATAATTACTGCATAGGAGGTCTTTGTTTTTTGAAGCTGCAGTCTTTAAAATACAAGGGTGAAGTGAATCACTCTCAGTTTGCTTTCAATCTCTGCTCCTATATTTGGGTTTACCCTTTGTGATCAGACTGAAGTTGAGAAATAATGTTCATTTTTATGATCTAAAACAGGAGTCACCCTATAACACGCACATCAACACGTTTTGTCAGTAAATCTGTTGGAAATCTGTATTCTACACTAGCAGGAGCATTTCATATGGTGCTAGTAATTTTGGTGGGAAAAAAAACATGGTCATGTTGGGAAGGAAGAATTTTCTCTGCCCTTCAAGATCCTTCTGGCTGAACTAGAATCAAATTGCCATGAGACAGATTAACAGGAGAAAATAAAATTTAGTTTCATATGTAAAGGGAATCCACATAGACATGAAATTCCAAAGGCAGGCAACATGAGGCTTACCTAACATCCTGAACCAGGGAGAGGGGTAGGGGTCTGAGGATTCAAAGGGGAAGAAGACTATTAGCAGGAAATCTAGAGGAAGAGTTTAGAGAGTAAAGGTTGCCCTGTTAAGCAAATAAGTTTCTTAGGTAAAGAGGAATATCTGTTAATAGCTCTCCTCTTGGTCCAGGTAGGCAGTTGAGGAGGAGGTAGCACTTTTCCTACATCTGCTGGGTTTTCATTGCTTTTAACTCAAAATAACGTTCTTGTCAAAGTAGCTTATCTTGGGGTGGCCTACCCATAGCCCCTATAGTTATAATGTAAAGTGATTATATGAATTTTTTGGAATATTTCTTGGGTATTCAATAACAAATGTGTCAATTATAACAATGAGTATTCTGACTCCAAATTTCACTTTCAGTTTGGAAATAGGCTGTTTTAGAACTGGGTTCTTCTGGTTCGGCCTTTTCTGTCACTTAACTATTTCTGCCTTGTAGCTTTGGCCTACATATTTTTATATATAAAAGAAGTTTGCATTATGTAAGGAATTGAGTAAGGACTTCCAAGAGGAATCTGAGGGAGACAGCATTGGTGTTTTAAACTTGATATTTCCTAGTTTGTTTAATTACTCTATTCGAATTTTGATTTGGAGCCCCACCATTGAAGTTTGTTTTGCTGGGGTCCAAAATGGTATATGTGACTTGAAGACTGTTGAAGTACATTGTTCAGGGTTTTGTATGGTAAGATTTTATTATTTAATTTTTTTATCTCCTCTTACCTACTTTAACAGTCACAGTTTACAAATGCAATTCCATTATTTGAAAGTTTTAGTAACTTAACTAGAAAATAAAATGCACTGTTGTCACCTGGGTGTCTCAGTTGGCTAAGTGTCTGGCTTCAGCTCAGGTCATGATCCTAGTGTCCTGGGACCGAGCCCCATGTCAGGTTCCCTGCTTGGTGGAGAGGCCGCTTCTCCCTCTCCCCTGCTTGTGCTTTCTCATTCTCTCTCTAATAAATAAATACAATCTTTTTAAAAATGCATCATTGTAGAGGTAACTTATAATACTTATGGTAAAGCAATACTTTCAATTGAATAAATGAAGATTCCTCATTTCTACACCTATCTTCAGTGGATCACTTATGTGCCAATTTAACAAACAAGCATTCCAATGAAATATAGACTCTCATCTTTAAATTGACAAAATATAGTGATAGGTAGAATGGGATGGCAGAAGAATACAGAACTGTAGAATTAACTAATTCAAATAAAGTGTAATGCTACCAGGTTGAATTAGAACAGAAAAAAATAATCCTCACATTGTTTGTTTGTTTATTTATTTATTTATTTATTTGAGAGAGTGCAAAAGTGGGCAGGGAGGGGCAGAGGGAGAGAGAGAATCTTAAGTAAGCTCTACACTCAGCATCAACCCTGACTCAGCACTCGATCTCACAACCCTGAAATCAGTCAGATGTTTAACTGACACTGACTGAGCCACCCAGGCACCCCATATTGGTTTTTTCTTTTTAATTTAACTTTTATTTTTCTCATTTCTTTTTTTTTAAAGATTTTATTTATTTATTCAACAGAGGTAGAGACAGCCAGCGAGAGAGGGAACACAAGCAGGGGGAGTGGGAGAGGAAGAAGCTGGCTCATAGCGGAGGAGCCTAATGTGGGGCTCGATCCCATAATGCCGGGATCACGCCCTGAGCCGAAGGCAGACGCTTAACCGCTGTGCCACCCAGGCGCCCCTATTTTTCTCATTTATACATGTGCATAATTTAAAGAATTAAAATGCCCTGTAAGTCTTAAAACCACAAACTTGCCTTCAGTCTGTGCCTCTTCTTAACCCAGATTTCTGCTCTGCAGAGCCTGACATTTTGACTCCTTCACTGCAAATTTTTGTAATTAGTCCTATATACACAAATGAAATACTTGCTATTCTTGATTTTTCAAATGTAAACAATACATAATTTTAGTTGGAAGATGAGGACTTATCTTTCCTGTATTCCCATCTCCTCACACTCTCCTTCCTCTGTCTCCCAGTATAGTTATATTACAAGTATTTGTCAAACCAATGTTTCCTGCTTACATTATTGTGACTTTGTTGATATTGTTCACATAAATCCTGTAATGTACTCCAATTACCTTTTCTTTATTGTATAATTCTTTGCTTTTCTTAGTGTTAATGATTTCTGTTCCATTTTCCTATTTGTCTTTTAGAAGCTTTAGAGGCTCTTCTCAAATATTTGGTGATATTTACTGCCTATTCATAGTTAAGGGTAGGACACTAAAATGGTAACTGGAAACCTTGTACAGAACTCACTGTTTCTCTGAGCTTCACCATAAGTTGATCAGATATATACCCACATGTTTAGTTGGGAATTTGTACTAGATAAAACATGGCTAGCTTCTGTAACAAGTAGACTCTAAAATGTATTAAGGCTCAGGGTGCCTGAGTAGCTCAGTCAGTTAAGCATCTGACTTTGACTTGGGTCATGATCTCTGGGTCCAGGGATTGAGCCCTGGGATCGAGCCCTGCATTTGGGCTCTGTGCTCGATGGAGAGTCTGCTTCTCCCTCTCCCTCTTGACCCTCCCCCTGCTCATGCCTTCTCACTCTCTCAAATAAATAAAATCTTTTAAAAAATGTGTTAAGACTCAAACACAATTTTTTTTTCACCCTTCTGGTTAATGGGTGATTTTTCTCTTTATACAGATTCAGAACCACAGACTCTCTTTCCTACTCATCCCATAGTCCTGAAGTACCCAGATGGCAGATAGGNAAAGAGAAGCTTAGAGCACATTATTTTTTTAAATCCTTGGCTTGGAAGTGATACCCATCATATCTGCTCGAACTACAGTAGCAAGAACTAGTTCAGTGCGGAGTAGGCAATGTAGGGGCCAAGAGCAGGCTACCCCAAGATGGGCCACTTTGGCATGAAGATCGTTTGAGCTAAAGGCAATCAAAACCCTGCAGGCTCAAGAGAAACTTTTTCCCCTCCCTTAACTACATCTAAGAATCTAGGTTGGGGATGGGGCGCCTGGGTAGCGCAGTCGTTAAGCGTCTGCCTTCGGCTCAGGGCGTGATCCCAGTGATTCTGGAATCGAGTCCCATATCGGGCTCCTCTGTTGGGAGCCTGCTTCTTCCTCTCCCACCCCCCCTGCTGTGTTCTCTCTCTCACTGGCTGTCTCTCTGTCAAATAAATAAATAAATAAATAAATAAATAAATAAAATCTTAAAAAAAAAAAAAAGAACCTAGGTTGGGGGTCTTTCCCAGAATAAGAGTTATTGGCAGAGATAAATTTTATCTGAATGGCCCCTCTGTGTGGTAAGGCAAGCATCTGACTACCAAACACCTGTTCTTCTTCTTATTGCCATGTAGATTTCATTCCTCCCTCTTTCCCAGCACCTACCCCCTTCTCCTTTGTTCAGGATGACATATAGACCTATTTTGCCTATCTTTGAAATTTCATGTCTGTGTAGATTCTCCATACATATGCTATTAAATTTGATGTTTTCCTGTTAAACTGTCTCATGTCTATTTGTTTCTTAGTTCAGCTGGAAGGACCTTTGAAGGGGACAGGATATTCTTGCCAGCAGCTGGGAAATACAGTCTCAGGCTAGGCAACTGCTTCCCTGTGACAACTCTAGTCTGTAGGAGGAGTATTAATTTTGATGGTCACTAGCTATCTCTGCCACAGGACATCTCCTTGAAAAATCAGTGTGAGAAATCTTTGCTCTAGGGCTTGCCTGGTGAATATAAACTAGATTGCCACATTCTTTTAATTAATACCATAAGTCATTGCTTCTTAAACTTTAAATGCATATAAATACATGGCAAAATATAGATTCTGATTCCATAGGTGTAGTGTGGGATCTTAGTTTTTCAATTTCTTACAGAATCCCAGACGATCTCAACCCCTGAGCCTATAGACAACAACTTTGAGTAGCAAAGACCTAACTTACAACTCTCTGCCTCCATCTATTCCATTTATTTCCTAGTCCAGAGCCTTCTTGGTAGAATTTCTCTAGAATAAACATCCTTTCTGATGCTAGTGTGTGTGAGAGAATAATCTCCTGGTGGAAAGTGATGACAGGGAGGGGCCCCTAGTAATCTACTTGTTTTCTATGCAGTGTTCATAGTGGATTTAACTAAAGATTAAAAAGAGGTAGTTTTGAAGAGTAATAGTGACTCAGGTATCAAATCTTCAAGGAATGAGAAAAAGGGACTCAAGTCATTTAGGCTGTGGGTCTTCAGAGAAGAGAAGAGACTATGTTGGAAGTGCCAAACAGAACAAGCATATCTACCACATCTCCAGGTCCAGTGGTTGGAGAAGGTAAGGAGACAGAACAATTGAACTAGCTGTGTGGAAAGGCTGGTCAGAACAAGAAAGTGATGAGAATACTCAGAGAATTTGAGGATATGGTGACTTCTAGAGACCAAAGCAAAAAATTTTAGGAGTGGTGAAAAGGGAAAAGTTGGTAGAAAAAAGGCTATAGAGTGTTCTGAGATTTGAAATCTGGAGAATGAGAAATAACCTGGAGGCCTGAGCTTCCTGTGGTGTTTGATATAAAAATATTACAATTAGTTTAGTCCTGATGATTCCAAACAGATAGTAGAATTCGGGAAAAGGTGGGAGAGAGAGGAGAGATTAGAGGTTGGATCATGTGAGGGCAAGTTCTGGACCTCCTGTTTGACCCCCCGTTGTTGGAGGTCCACAGAGCAAAGGTTTAACACTATGTGTGTCAAGGAAGTTTACCAATGAAAATTGAATAATGTGCCTGGCAGGGGAAGGAGAACTTAAGTAGGTATAGAGTACAGAAACCCTCCATTTTGTACTCTGATTGTCCAAAGTATATATCTTTTGGATTCTGTTTGATATATTTTCTGTACTAAAGCTGATATATTATCACAACCAGTTTTTTTATTCACATTTTTCTAAATGTGGCTAATTGTTTTACATAATATTGGTGAATGCTTTTGAAAATAACATGACATTTCTAGGGGATACATAATCCTCTATAAAATATAAGCTGCAAATCTCCCACAACTTAAATCATACCTGCTCCATCAGCGTATGCTGTGTGAGTTGGTTATTAAAAAAATAAATAAATCATAAATTCTGTGAGCAAAGTTAATAACAAACATAAAGGCTGTGGCAGGAGCCAGACCAGGCTCTCTTCTTCTGATTAACTAAAGGAGATTGATTTAAAATTTATACTATCAAGCAAAAGGCAATTTCTGTGTTATCCCCAGGCAGTTACACATTGGTGAGAAACAGCCATGTACCAACTCTTTCCATTATATGCACTTACTTTCAAATTGTTAGTCCATTTCATCATCAATCATCCACTCTTTCATCCAGGAAACATGAGCTAGCAGTGCAGTTCATTTATGGAACACGATTTTCATACTTAGCAATGTGTGAAACTGAATTCTTCCTGTTGTTAAATTCAGCCTTATTTAGCGCATGGGAATCGTACACACTTGCAGGGACAGACACCAAAGTGCTGAACAGGCAGAGGGTGAACACGGAAGTTACTCTTTAGCATCTTCTCTGAACACAAAGCTCTGAAATGATGATTTTTAACTGTTAACTGTCTTTTCATTTTCTGCTAATGTAAGTCGAGCTGAGATCAGAGTCCCTCAGCGTTTAAGATACTGAAGTTGAGATACGGCCAAAGAAATAATCTCTCGTTTCCTCCTTATCATTTGTAACTACTTCTAAATTCAGTTTTGTAACAGGGATTTTCAAAGCACGCAGATAAATAAAATGAAAGTTTATGTAAATTCGGGAACACTTAATATCCTCGGTAAAGGTAGAATATTTTAATTATGTAAATAGTTCCCATCATTTAGAGGCTCCACTGCTTCTAGGGAGCTTTTTAATCAAATGGCCCTAGCTTTTAAAACATTCCAAATAATCTGTATACTTGTAGATTTAATCACTAGTTTGACAGAATTTGAAAAGAAATATATTCAAGTCAAACTTGGATGTGTGAGGGGATGTTTCCAAAGGACCAACTGAAGGGATTTTTTTTTTTCCTTTTAACAATTGCTTTATATTTTTTTCCTGTATTGTAATTTCTTTTCTTCGCACTGCTGATCTAATTGTCTGCTGACATATCCATTATCTTTTATAGTCATTTCAAATAGCCAAAGAATTAGTTGCATATGATTTTCACCACTTCTCTTGGACTTGCAACCAGTTCTCCTTGATTGCTTCATTTTAATAGCCTATATAATGGAATTAAAAGGCTCTAACGCCACTTTGGGCGTAAGATGACTGTGACCAATGGAGAAGGCAAGCTGAAAGACCTTGAAAATGATACTGTATATACAACAATAACAACAACAACAACAACACAAAGAAACACCACCTACAAAACACACACACACACCCCTAATTTCCTTGGGATTAAAAAAAAAAAAAGGAACAACAAAACCACAAAGTCTGGAATATGGGAAAACATTGTAAGGAGGAAAAAAATGAGTTAGTTTTGTTTTATTGAGATCTATGAAGTTATTGCAAAACTTCCAAAGTTCCTTTGTCAGTCACATAGGTGAGATTATCAAACATTATGAAGGACAGGAAAATATTTTTATTGGAATATCTTTCTGTTTGAATAGAACATTGTATCTGTAGTCACACAGTCCATGATTCTAACTCGTAGTCTAGGGAGACTTCTCAGGATAATGATCACATTCATGTAATTCTGCATTTTTTTTTAAGTAGAACAACCTCAATGAAATATGTCTTTCTGAAGCCAAAACAAATGTTTTATTTTTTTAAAACTACAAAGAAATAAGGCTGTTTGGTGTTGTACTGGTATCAGTAGATTGCTGTTGTTTTAATTTTTTTCTTTCTTTCTCGAAGTAAAATATCATCTAATTCACTCTTGAGGAAGAACTAAAGGCATCCTTCCCTTAGTGATATATTGAATCTTCTGAGACTTAGAGTATCATATACTTTTTCCATAAATGGCTTGGATGATGTGTGGGGCTCAAAAGAATACATTTACTTTCTATATATGCAAAATGACTTAAACCTGGTTTATGCCTACTGAGTGGAAATCAAAGGATATATCAAATATTAAAAGCTATGTTTGATGGTTAGTTTTATGTGTCAGCTTGACTAGGCTATGGGTCGCCCAGATTAAGCATTATTTCTGGGTATGTCTGTGAGGATGTTTCTGGATGAAATTAAGCATTAGAATCCCTGGACTCAGTAAAGCAGATTGTCTTCCCTAAGATGGGTGGGCCTCATCAAATCCATTAAGGGCCTGATTAGAACAAACAAGGAGGACTTGCCCCCTTACTGCCTGCCTGATTTAGCTGGGATACTGTCCTCCCCTGTCCCTGGGCTGGGATTTACATCATTGGCTTCACTCATTCTCAGGCCTTTGGACTAGTACTGGGATTATATAACTGGTTTTCTTGAGTTTTCAGTTGGCAGACAGCAGATGGTGGGACTATATATATATATATATATGTGTGTGTGTGTGTGTGTGTATAATATATATATATAATGCTCTAATATATATTATATATGTTTATATTAGATGGTGGGATTAGAATGTGTATGTATGTATGTAGTTCTAGTTCTATTATTCTGGAGAACCCTGATTAATATGGTACATTTTTCATTTCTGAACATTTTTAGTGAAAATACAAGATCCTTTGTTTGACTACTCAGAATAAAAGGAAAGACTATTTGATGATATGATCTGTTCTTGAAGCACGATTAGAAACTTTTCATCCAGGATCGCCAGAGGAAATGTAAAAGTATATTTTGAGGAGGAAAAGAAAAGAAAATGAAAACAAAATCAAAACAAATAGACTAAGAGAAAAAGTAAATGACTTTTTCAGTATCATGATGAGTGGATGGCAAAACATATCATGATGGGACATGGAAGAGAGCCACTGATACCACCTCATGCATCACCTATGACAGCAGCTCATTCACTCACAAATATTTATGGTGAAACTAATAATTGGTAGACATCTTTGTATCAATGGCAAGAGCTTGGTTTCTAGGCTTTTCGGCTACTGCTTGGTGAAACAAAAAACATACAAACAAAGTTCCTGAGGTAGTCAAGAGCAGAGCTTAGTAATGGTGAAAATACAAGGATAACAGTGACTAGAGATCTAATTTAGGATGAGTTTAATAAAGACACAAGTAGGAGTTGTTGAAGTAAAAATCTGGACTATCGCTAGTAAAAATGAGAGAAGATGGGCTCAGAATCCCCATGAAATGAATAAGAACTCTTGAAATTGTGACTTCTTTGAACAGAGCATGATTAGCATGGGAAGTCTGTTGTCAAAGTTGAAATTCATCACTCATGTTCCATCAGTTACTAATTCTCACAAGAAGTTAGAGAACTTGGAAAGAAATAAAAGATTTAATGATAGGAAAGTGAGGGATTCATTGGACTCTTTGATAATATCTAATGGCTTAATTAAGTAATTGGAAAAAGGGAACCTTCACTTCCCTGACAAACAATGAATTACCTGATATACTTAGGAAAAAAGTGGCAAATCTCTTCTAATTCCATTTAAGAAACACTTTTCAATTCAAAGATCATTTTTAAGTCATTGTTAAGAATTTTAATATGGAAGAATATTATAATTTACCAGGGAGCAAAACTTAGAAACAAGCTTAATCAATTTACCAATCCAGTATTAATTAAATATCTGCTATATAACCAACTCTTTCCTTGGTATTATAAAATAATTAGACTATTTTCCAAAGTAACAAAGTAATAAAGGATCTATAATTTACTATAAAAGTGAGTCAAATATTTTGAAAGCTTATATTTGAAGAATCTCTTTTGGTTAAATATGACATCTCAAAGCTCAAAATATAATTCTTGAAAATCAATAAAAATTCATAAATGTAAAAATCTTCATATTGAATCATTTCAGAGAAATGTTGTCATAGTTAAAGCCCTCACTATATTCATAAATTTTGTTGTGTGACACAAAGTTCTAAAGGACCAAGAAATGACGTAAGAAACAGAAGCCCCATATATATCTTGAAAAAATGTATCATCTACAATGGGCAATGTGATAATGCTCTCATTTAATGACAGTACCAATTTTAGAGACTATACATTTAGGCAGTTGTCCTGCTTAGAAGAGTTTGAAAATGGTTCTGTCTAAACTCAAAGTATTTCTCCTGTACAGTTGTAGGTAATCTATAATTTACCAGGTAGAAGCACATGGTGTTTAAATATGCAGGCTGTGCTATAACATGTTAGGTAGAATCCCAGCTCTACTCTTTTTCTCATTTATTTCATTTACAGAATTTAAATCATAAGAGATCTAAAACTAATTGAATAAAATCTGTAGTTTGGTGAACCAAGAAAGTTTTGGGTGAACATTTAAATATTATTATGTGAAGTAGGAAAGCCATGCTATAAGGGTAAAGGGAATTTTGCAAAATTCTATATTAGCGCTTGAAAATTCTTTGTAACGTGGAATATAAGCATTAAATCTTTTCTGATTATCTGTCTTGGAATCCTGAGACTTCTGGTATACACTTCTTTTAATTTAGTCTTAAGACCCCTCTGTGCCTTCAGGTTCCTCTTCCACTGCCATCAAAACTATGAAGAAGTAAGTTGCCACTTCCTGTCCTTCTTGTTCATTCTGTAATGCTGAGACAACAGCATGGGGGGTAATTTAAACTTTAGGCCATTCAATCCCATGAGAATAAACATTTTTATAACCTTTAACTATCTCCTGTTAACAAATGTTCTTGAGAAATCGGGGTCACATTTGAATAATTTGCATATATCAAGAAAGTGCCAAGTTAAAAAAAATTAAGTTGTTATTTTGAGCATATACTAGCTGATGTGGGTCTGAGTCCTATCCTCCACACACATACTTAAGTACATTGTTAAGTTTTGTCAGTAATTCTGTTCATGCTTGTGTTCAAATGCTATAGCAACTTCTCAAATCGCTTTTATATTTCCACTCACAAGCCATAATTTCAGTAACTTATTTAGAAAGACTAGAATTAATTCACAATAACTTACTCATCAACCAGGATCCTTATCTCTACCTCTCTTTTAAAAGTTGATATGAACCTTTTATCTCAAATTTGTAATTTTTTTTAAGGCACAGTGAAGTAAAACACATACCTTGTTAAACACAACAAAACTCAAAAAGCTTATAAAGAACATTTATTTAACAAGCATGCTCCGTCATGTGTTGACTAATAGTTTTGATAAGTAAGAATCACCTATAATGAAAAATTTCTATGTAGTCTGACACCTATTTGATATTAGATTGCAACTCTATAAATCCCCCCAAAATGCCTATGATACATTCTAAAAGAGTGTCACTGAAACATCTTACCTTTTACTAACATGAGGGAAACTTAGATCAGTGGATTGCTTTATCACAGAAAGTGACCCCCCAAATTAATTTTTTGATTAACATGTAATGAATTTGTCCCTTAATGATGAGTAATATCACATGGCATTTGTTGTTTTCAGCAGTGTACTGGCTTTGTCTCATGTCTACCATTAAACCTTTAATAATGCTATATTCTATGCATATAAAATCTAATCCTGATTTTTTTAGTTTTACAAACTGTTCAGAATACTTGTTAATTTATTTCTATAAGAATAACTCACCTAAAAGAACCAGTTAAGCAGCTGGGCAAAGAAGAAGGGACAGAGGTTTGTCTCTTTCCAGTAATTTTGAAGACTTAACACAGTGGTTGTCAGACTGTACTGTGCAGATCAGTCAACTGGGAATGCTTGTTATGAATGTTGTAAACACTTCCCATATTCTCAAAGTGGGGCTTCAGAGTCTGCATATGAATGCGTACCCATCAGGATGTCTTGACAAAGGCAGTTCCTGGGTAAACATGATGATATCAAGGGTGATTTGAGCTGGAGAGGGGAGTACAGGTTTTTTTGTATGGCGTGCTGTCAACTAAGAGCAGAAATTAGTTGTAGAGGCCAGAGACATGAGGGGACCTAAACTGTCTGAACTGGAGAGGATAAGAGCCAGTAAATACTGATCCAGATGGAAACCAAGAGTAGCACCAGGGACTAGAAGAAGATAAAGTAGGAACACGTTTCAAAAGAGGACAAGGAAAAATAGCTACTGAGGGAAACCTTAGCTGGTGAAGTAGGGTGATAGAGGTAGAGTGATAGAACAGTATTAAGCCAGCATTCCAGCATTTTCTTTTTTTCAGTTCTTAAAGTGGCCAGCAATTTTGGATATTTAAATTCCATTGCCTCCCCCAAAAGTAACATTTTGTATAAAATTACATAGTTGATTTATCTATAAATTGTAACTGAATAAGGCTATTTATTAAAATAAATTACTCTAGGGGTACCTGGGTGGCTCAGTAAGTTAAACGTCCAACTCTTGGTTTCAGCTCAGGTCATGAGCTCATGGCTTGTAAGACTGAGCCCCACATGGGGCTCTGTGCTCAGCACAGAGTCTGCTTGAGATTCTCTCTCTCCTCCTCTCCCTGCGCCCCTTCCTCATCTTGTGCACTCTCTCCCTCTCTCAAACTAAATGAATAAATCTTTTAAAAAGGGAAGCAAATTATTCTAACTCTAAACAAGAACTTGTCTTTACCTTCATTTTTTCTTCCTTTGTTTTTTGATTTTTCTCCTGCTGGATGGTCTTTTCTAAGATCCTTTCCAAAGAAACTCCTGTTAGCACAATCTTCAGCCACCCCCTCTATTGGTCAAGTTTAAAGAAGGGGTCTTGGGCCCGGTCATCTCCCCTGCTTCCCTAGAGATGCTTTGTATACCAACCACTCAGCATCAGAGTACCAGTGAAGGACTGAGCCCCTCTCTGAACTGCTGCAGTATCTGAGCCATCTCCGCTCTCAGGGCACCATGAACTTCTTACTGGCTCTCAGTAGAGCATCAGATTAGCTCTTATTCTGTGTTTCATGAAGTGGATGTTGGCTCAGTTCTGGTTTGCTGGCAAGTACAATGTCACCTGTGACACGGTGTGCTTGATAACCATACCCGAACAAGTTACAATGACATTTCTTCTAGAAACACATTGCTTTCACATCAGTAATTCATTCTTCGGACTACTCTCGTACAACAATCTCGGAAAGGACAGTTGCCAAACAAATTCTTTTCCTCTGAGTTCTTCTGAGGGGACCCTTTCAGTTATCTGTATACATTGAAGTCATGTTCAAACACCCATCCTAGAGTGGAACTCTGAGTCACACCTATCTAGATTCTCACAGAAATAATCTGAAATATCAAAATAATCTCATTATATGTTTCTCCTATATTGACTTCCCCCGGAACGGATTACACAGGGTGTTGCATTACAGAGTGTCCACTCTTCTGCTCTGGTACTTTTGCTGATTTGTACAACTGTGTGAGAGCCCCAAGTGATCTGTTTCTGTGATTTGTATGAATTGATATGAATCCAAAATATAAGCAAAGTGGGACTCAAAGCCATAACGAGGTCAACAACAAAAAATAAAAGCAATTGTTCTCAGTTTGAGTAAAGTTAATTTTTAGTCTTTGTTGAATAGCTAAATGCTTGAGTTATATTATGAAGCCTTAGCAGTGAAAATCCATAACTGAACTACATAAATTACAAACTGATTTAGATGCACCAGGTCTAGCGTTAATGTCCAACACACATGATGTGCTGAACGTGTGTAATGACCCATGCACAGGTGCAGCAGAGGAGGAATTTAACAAAATTGGCATTTGCTTTTATTAGATCTCACATGGTCAAAAAGCATTTATCTGATATGAAGAAAGGACTCTGAATTATCAAACAAACATGCTTTTTTTTTCTTAGTGTGGTAAATCTCTTTGGATTTATAATGGCTATTCGGAGAACATAGCAACCTCTAAAATTTTGCTGCAAGGTGAGAAAATACCAAGCAGAGACAAGTTATTAAAAAGAAAGAATACATCACTTTGAACTCTAAACACTTGTTCTTAACACTTGATGCCTCTTACAGCAACAAATAACATGACAGATGTATATGATTTATAATTTTTTTTGTTTAGAAAAACAAAGTGATAAAATTGAGTTGATGGGTATAGTAGCCGTGAGACAGAATCATTCTGTGTCTATGTAAGCTGTATATAATAAAAACTCTAAAATAATGTCCTCTATTTCAAAACTCAGTTGCTGATGCTATTTATATTATTCAGTCATCTGGCAAGAAAATCTTCTCTCAATACTCTGAAAACCTAAATCATTACAGTTGATAGTAAGGAAATTGAGAAATATGATTGCTAACTCAAAGAAACATTTCAATTGTGTTTTTTGGAACATGAACAAAAGGGGTACTGTGGTAGATAGAAAAAAATGACTCTCTAAAGATACCCGTGTCCTAATCCCTGGAACCTGATAATAAATTACCTTATAGGGCAAAAGGAACATTGCAGATGGGATTAGTTAAGGATCTTGAGAGGAAAGATTATCTTCATTTATCTGAGTGGTCCCAGTGTAATCATAGGGTCATCATAAAGAAACGCAGGAGAAGCAGAGTCAGAGAAGGAGACGTGACAACAGAAGCTGAGAGGGTAGTGATTTTAATTGCTGGTTTTTATTGAAGATGGAAGGGGTCAGAAGCCAAAGATTATTTTTCTAGTTTTCATGATAAATGCACTCTTCCCCAATAACCTATTTCGCCCATCACCCTGCCCGCCTCCCCTCTGGTAACCATCAGTTTGTTAGCTATAGTTAAGAGTGTTTCTTGTTTTGTCTCTGTCTTTTTCTTCCCTCCCCCTTTACTTGTTTGTTTTGTTTCTTAAATTCTACATATGAGTGAAATCATATGGTATTTGTCTTTCTCTGACTGACTTACTTCACTTAGTATAATACTCTCTAGCTCCATCCATGGAAAAAGATTTCATGAGTTTATATCACTGAATAGTATTTCATTATATATATAATATATATACACACACACACATACATACATACATATGTACCACTTCTTTATCCATTAACTTGGCTATTGTAAATAATGCTGCGATAAACATGGGGGTTCTCTTTGAATTAGTGTTTTTGTATTTTTTGAGTAAATACCCAGTATGGGATTCCTGGATGGTAGGGTACTTCTAATTTTAACTGTTTAAGGAAACTCTGTGCTGCCTTCCATAGTGGCTGCACCAATCTGCATTCACGCCAACAGTGCACAAGTTGTATAAATTCTTCATATATTTTGGATACTAACCCTTTATTGTATTTGTCGTTTCCAAATATCTTCCCCCATTCCTTATGCTGCCTTTTAGTTTTGTTGATTGTTTCCTTTGCTGTGTAGAAGCTTTTTATTTTGATGTAGTCCAAATAGTTCATTTTTTATTTTTGTTTTCCTTGCTTCAGGAGATTTTGTAGAAAAACGTTGCTATAGCTGATGTCAGAGAAATTACTGCTTATGCTCTTTTCTAGGATTTTTATGGTTTCCCGTCTCCCATTTAAGCCTTTAATCCATTTTGAATTTATTTTTGTGTATAGTGTAAGAAAGTGGTCCAGTTTCATTCTTTTGCATGTTGCTGTCAGATTTCCCAGCACCATTTGTTCAAGAGACTGTCTTTTTCCTATTGGATATTCTTTCCTCCTTCGTCAAAGATTAACTGACCATACAATTGTGGGTTTAGTTCTGGGTTTTCTATTCTGTTCTATTGATCTATGCGTCTATTTTTGTGCCAGTACCATACTCCTTTGATCACTACGGCTTTGTAACATAACTTGAAGTCTGGAATTGTGATACTTCCAGTATTGTTTTTCTTTCTCAAGATTACTTGGGCTATTTGGGGTCTTTTGTGGTTCCATACAAATTTTAGGATTGTTTGTTCTAGCTCTGTGAAGAATGCTGTTGGTATTTTGGTAGGGATTGCATTAAATCTGTATATTGCTTTGGGTAATAGAGACAGTATAACAATATTCTCCCTACCCATGAGCATGGAATGTCTCTTCATTTCTTTGTGTCATTTTTAACTTCCTTCACCAGTGTTTTATAGTTTTCAGAGTACAGAGCTTTCGCCTTTTTGGTTAATTTATTCCTAGGTATTATACTATTTTTGGTGCAATTGTAAATAGGATTATTTTACTAATTTTGCTTTCTGCTCCGTCATTATTTGTGTATAGAAATACAACAGATTTCCATACGTTGATTTTGTCTCCTGCAACTTTACTGAATTCGTTTATCAGTTCTAGCAGGTTTTTGGTGGAGTGTTTAGGGTTTTCTGTATATAGTATCATGTCACAATCACAAATAGTAAAAGTTTTACTTCTCTCTTGCTGATTTGGATGACTTTTTTTTTTTTTTCTTCCTGTGATTGCTGTGACTAGGACTTCCAGTACTATGTTAAATACAAGTGATGAGAGTGGACATCTTTGTCTTTTTCTTGACCTTAGGGGAAAAGCTCTCAGTTTTTCCTCATTGAGTATGATGTTTGCTCTGGATTTTTCATAAAAGGCCTTTATTATGTTGAGGTATGTTCCCTCTAAACCTACTTTGCTTAGGGTTTTTATTATGAATGGATGTTATACTTTGTCAAATGCTTTTTCTGCATCTATTGGAATGATCCTGTGGTTTTTATCCTTTCTCTTATTGATGTCATGTATTTTGATTGATTTGTGAATATTGAACTACCTTGCATCCTGGGAATGAATCCCATTTGATTATGGTGAATGATTTTTTTTTTAAATATATTGTTGGATTCAGTTTGCTAGTGTTTTGTTGAGGATTTTTGCATCTATGTTCATCAGAGATATCGGCCTGTAGTTCTTTTTTTTGTGATGTCATTATCTGGCTTTGGTATCAGAGTAATTCTGGCTTACAGAATGAATTTGGAAATCTTCTTTCCTCTTCTATTTTTGGAAGTTTTGAGTAGAATAGGTATTAACTCTTCTTGAAATATTTGGTAGAATTCACCTCTGAAGCTGTCTGGTCCTAGACTTTTGTTAGTTGGGAGTTTTGAAATTACCGATTCAATTTCCTTGCTTGCAATCAGTCTGTTCCATTTTCTATTTCTTCCTGTTTCGGTTTTGGGAGGTTATGTCTTTCTAGGAATTTATCCATTTCTTCTAGGTTGTCCAATATTTTGACATATACTCTTTCTAATATTCTCTTATAATTGTATTTATGTGGTGTCAGCTGTTATTTCTTTTCTTTCATTTGTGGTTTCATTTTGTGGCGAGTATTGCGAGGGGTTTAAAAATTTTTTGATCTTTTCGAAGAATCGGCTTCTGGTTTCGTTGATCAGTTCTATTTTTTTAGCTTTGTTTACTTGTGTTCTAGTATTTATTATTTCCTTCCTTCTATGGTTTTGGGTTTTGTATGTTCTTTTTCTAGCTCCTTTAGGTGTAAGGTTAGGCTGCGTATTTGATATTTTTCTTGCTTCTTGAGGTAGGTTTATATTGCTATGTAATTCCCTCTTTGAACAGCTTTTGCTGCATCCCAAAGATTCTGGACCATTGTGTTTTCATTTTATTTGTTTCCATTTAATTTTTTTTCCTCTTTGATTTCTTGGTTGACCCATTCATTATTTAGTATTATGTTATTTAACCTTCATGTACTCGTGTTCTTTCCAGTTTTTTTTCTTGTGGCTGATTTCTAGTTTCACATTATTGTGGTCAGAAAAGATGTATGGTATGACTTCCATCTTTTTTAATTTGTTGAGACTTGTTTTGTGGCCTAATAAGTAGTCTACTCTGGACAGTGTTCCACATGCACTTGAAAAGAATGTGTACTATGCTGTTTCTAGAGGGAATGTTCTGAATACATCTTAAATCCATCTGGTCCATGTGTCATTTAAAGCCACTATTTCCTTGTCGATTTTCTGTTCGGATGATCTGTCCATTGATGTTAGTGGGGTACTAATGTCCCATGCCATTATTGTATGACTATTGATTACTTTCTTTATGTTTGTTATTAACTGTTTTATGTATTTTAGTGCTCCCATGTTGGGTGCATAAATATTTACAATTGTTATATCTTCTTGTTTGTGCCCTTTATTATATAGTGTCTTTCTTTGTCTCTTGTTACAGTCTTTGTTTTAAAGTCTTTTTTTCCAATATAAGTATTGCTACCCTGGCTTTCTTTTGACATCCATTTGCATGATAAATGTTTCTCCATCCCCTCATTTTCAATGTCCAGGTGTCTTTAGGTCCAAAGTGAGCCTCATGTATGTAGCATATAGATGGGTCTCGATTTTTTATCCACTCTGTCACTCTGTCTTTTTTTTTTTTTTTTAAGATTTATTTATTTACTGAAGAGAGTGAGTATGAGTGTGAGCCAGGGGAAGGGACAGAAGAAGAGGGAGAGAGACAATCTCCAGGAGACTCCCAGCTGAGCAAAGAGCCAGACACGGGGCTTGATCCCACGACCCTGAGATCACAACCTGAGCCAAAATCAAGAGTCAGATGCTCAATTGACTGAACCACCCAGGCACCCCACCCTATGTCTTTTGATTGGAGTGTTCAGTACATTTACATTTAAAGTAATTATTGATAGATATTTATGGCCACTTTATTACTTGTTTTATAGTGGTTTTGTAGTTTTTCTCTGAACTTTTCTTTTCTTTCTTTCTTTTTTGGCTTTAGTAATATATTTGGATTCCTTTCTCTTTATTCTTTCCATATCTATTACTGGTTTTTGATTGCTGGTTACCATTAGGTTTGCATATAACGTCTTCTGCATATAGCAGTCTATATCAAGTTGATGGTTGCTTAAGTTTGACCCATTCCTTACTCCTGGTCCCTCACATTTCAGGTATATGGTGTCATATTTTACATTCTTTTATTTTGTGAATCCCTTGACTGAATTTATAGATATATGTATTTTTACTGCTTTTGTGTTTCCAACTTTTCTTATTCTTACTTTTGGTCTCTCCTTTTGACTCAAAGAGTCTTCTTTAATATTTCTTGTAAGGTTGGCTTAACGGTCATAAATTCCTTTGGTTTTTGGTTGTCTGAGAAACTTGTATCTTTCCTTCTATTCTGAATGATGGCCCTGCTGGATAGAGTATTCTTGGATGCAGGTTCTTTTTCTTTCAGCATTTTGAATATATCATGCCAATCCCAACTGACCTGCAAAATTTCTACTAGAAATTAGGTGATGGCCTTATGGGGTTTCCCTTGTATGTAACCATTTTCTTTTGTCTTCCTGCTTTTAAAATTCTCACATTTATCATTATTTTTTGCCACTCTAATTACTATGTATCTTGGTGTGGGCCTCTTTGGGACGATTTTGTTGGAGAATCTCTGTGCCTCCCAGATCTGGATAGATGTTTTCTTCCCCAAATTAGGGAAGTTTACAGCTATTATTTCCTGAATAAATTTTCTGCCCTCTTTTGTCTCTCTTCTTCTTCTGGGATCCCTATAATGTGAATCTTATTATGCTTGATGGAGTCAAGTGCAGACTTAGATGAGTTCCCTAAGTCTATTTTCATTTTTCATAATCTTTTTTCTCTCACGTGCTCAGCTTGATTACTTTCCATTACTCTGCCTTCCAGGACATTAATTCATTCCTCTGCTTCCTCCAGCCTGCTATTTATTCCATCAAGTGTATTTTAAATTTCATTTATTGTGTTCTTCATCTCTGATTGGTTCTTTTTATCTGTTAAGAGTCTCACTGATGTCCTCCACTCTTTTCTCAAGTCTTTTGAGTATCTTTATGATCATTACTTTAAATTCTTTATTGAACATATTACTTATATCTGTTTCACTTAGGTTTCTTGCCCTGGTTTTGTTCTATCCTTTCATTTGGGACATATTCCTCTATCTACTCATTTTGTCTAGCTCTCTGTGTCTGTTTCATGTGTTTGGAAAGTCAGCTTCATCTCCTGTTCTTGAAGGTAATGGCTTTATAAAGAAGAGGTCCTGTAGTGCCCTGAAATGCCATGTTGCTGTCCCCAGGACACGGTGCTTCAGGGAGAGTCTCGCATGTGTGTTGCCTGTGCCCTACTGTTGAGTTCTGGCCACTTTTTCCTTCAATCCAGTTGTCTACAGAGGCTTCTTTGCCTGTTGTGGGCAGTGTTTGTTTCCCAGGCAGGTGGGGTGTATTTTAATAAGGTTTGCACTAGTCTGCTTGTAAAATAAGACCTGTCGCTGCTGAAAATGAGGTCCTGCAAAATGGAGGGGTCAGGAGACAAGGTGTTGGTGAGGTTCTTGCTGGTCATCTGGGGGATGGGGCCCACAGCACCAGGACTGAGGCAAGTGCGACAGAAAGCCAGATCAATCAAAGGGCACTGGGGGCTTGCTGTAAACAAGTTAGATAGTGAGTGTAGGGGCTTTGCTGCTTCCCATAAGTGGCTGTGTGTTTATGCTGGGGGCAGGAGAGGGAAATGAGGCCTGCTAGCTCCTTTCTTTGTCAAAGGCTTTCCCGTGATCCCTGTCTCTCCAGCCATGCTCTGAGATGAATAAATAACTCTCTTCCTCCTGTCTGCACCTGGCATTTTTAAACTACTACTTCCAAGCTGTATCTCCTTGGGCTGTTTGTTCTGCTGTGCCATTCAGGACCATCATAGTAAGTCCAGGAATGGTTATGATATTTAAGATTGTTTAGCACCAGGTGACTTTTATTTTAATGATATGTTAGTCATCATACAGTACATCATTAATTTTTGATGTAGTGTTCCATGACTCATTGTTTGCATATAACACCCAGTATCCCATGCAATACGTGCCCTCCTTAATACCCATCACCAGGCTAGACTATCCCCCCACCTCCCTCCCCTCTAAAACCCTCAGTTTGTTTCCCAGAGTCCATAGTCTCTCGTGGTTCACTCCCCCTTCATTTTTCCCTTCCTTCTGCCCATCTCCCTGCTATTCCTTATGTTCCACAAATGAGTGAAACCATATGATCATTGTCTTTCTCTGTTTGACTTATTTCACTTAACATAATCTCCTCCTGTCCCATCCATGTTGATGCAAATGTTGGGTAATTATTTTTTCTGATGGCTGAGTAATATTCCATTGCAAATATGGACCACATTTTCTTTATCCATTTTTCTTTTGAAGGGCATCTCGGCTCCTTCTACAGTTTGGCTATTGTGGACAATGCTGCTATGAACGTTGGGGTGCATATGGCCCTTCTTTTCACTATGTCTGGATCTTTGGGGTAAATATCCAGTAGTGCAATTGCTAGGTCATAGGGTAGCTCTATTTTTAACTTTTTTAGGGACCTCCACCCTGTTTTCCAAAGTGGCTGTACCAACTTGCATTTCCACCAACAGTGTAAGAGGGTTCCCCTTTCTCCACGTCCTCTCCAACATTTGTTGTTTCTTGCCTTGTCAATTTTTGCCATTCCAACTGGTGAAAGGTGGTATCTCAATGTGGTTTTGATTTGAAATTCCCTGATGGCTAATGATGTTGAACATTTTTTCATGTGTCTGTTAGCCATTTGTATGTCTTCATTGGAAAAGTGCCTGTTCATATCTTCTGCCCATTTTTGATTTGATTATTTGTTTTTTGGGTATTGAGTTTGAGAAGTTCTTTATGGGTTTTGGATACCAGCCTTTTATTTGTAGTGTCATTTGCAAATGTCTCCTCCAGTTCCATGGGTTGCCTCTTTTTTTGTTGACTGTTTCCTTTGCTGTGCAGAAGCTTTTTATCTTGATGAAGTCCCAAAAGTTCATTTTTGCTTTTGTTTCCCTTGCCTTTGGAGACGTGTTATGAAAGAAGTTGCTGTGGCCAATGTTGAAGAGGTTACAGCCTATGTTCTTCTCTATGATTTTGATGGATTCCTATCTCACACTGAGGTCTTTCATCTATTTGGAGTTTATCTTTGTGTATGGTGTGAGAGAGTGGTCAAATTTCATTATTCTGTATATAGCTGTCCAATTTTCCCAGCACCATTTATTGAAGAGACTGTCGTTTTTCCACTGGATGTTTTTTCCTGCTTTGTCAAAGATTAGTTGCCCACAGAGTCGAGGGTCCATTTCTATAGTCTGTATTCTGTTCCATTGGTCTATATGTCTGTTTTTGTGCCAATAACATGCTGTCATGGTGATCACAGCTTTGTAATATAGCTTGAAATCACGCAACGTGATGTCCCCAGCTTTGTTTTTCTTTTTTAACATTTCCTTGGCAATTTGGGGTCTTTTCTGGTTCCACACAAATTTTAAGATTCTTTGTTCCAGCACTTTGAAAAATGTCATTGGTATTTTGATCGGGATGGCATTGAAAGTGTAGATTGCTCTGGGTAGCATAGGCATTTTAACTATGTTTATTCTTCCAATCCATGAGCACGGAATGTTTTTCCATCTTTTTGTGTCTTTGTCAATGTCTTTCATCAGTGTTCTGTAGTTTCTAGAGTATAGATCCTTTACCTCTCTGGTTAAGTTTATTCTGAGGTATCTTACAGGTTTTGGTGCTATTGTAAATGGAATCAATTCCCTATTTTCTCTTTCTTCAGTTTCATTGTTAGTGTATAGAAATGCAAATGATTTCTGAGCATTGATTTTGTATCTTGCCACATTACTGAATTGTTGTATGAGTTCTAGTAATTTGGGGGTGGAGTCTTTTGGGTTTTCCATATAAAGTATCATGTCATCTGTGAAGAGAATGAGTTTGACTTCTTTGCCAATTTGAATACCTTTTATTCTTTTTTGTCTGATTACTGTTGCTAGGATTTCTAGTATTATGCTGAACAATAATGGTGAGAGTGGGCATCCTTGTCGTGTTCCTGATCTTAAGGGAAAGGCTCTCGGCTCTTCTCCATTGAGAATGATATTCACCATAGGCTTTTCATAGATGGTTTTTTGAAATTAAGGAATGTACCCTCTATCCCTACACTCTGAAGGGTTTTAATCAGGAAAGGTTGCTGTATTTTGTCAAATTCTTTTTCTGCATCAATTGAGAGGATCATATGGTTCTTGTCTCTTCTATTACTAATGTATTCTATTGCACTGATTGATTTGCAAATGTTGAACCACCCTTGCATCCCAGAGATGAATCCCACTTGGTCGTGATGGATAATCCTTTTAATGTACTGTTGGATCCTGTCAGCTAGGATCTCATTGAGAATTTTGGCATCCATATTCATCAGGGATATCGGTCCATAATTCTCCTTTTTGATGGGGTCTTTCCCTGGTTAGGGAATCAAGGTAATACTGGCCTCATAGAATGAGTTTGGTAGTTTTCCTTCTGTTTCTATTTTTCGAAACACCTTCAGGAGAACAGGTATTATTTCTTCTTTGAATGTTTGGTAGAATTCCCCAGGGAATCCATTAGCCCTTGGACTCTTGTGTTTTGGGAGGTTTTTGATCACTACTTCAATGTCTTCACAGTAAATCAGTCTACTGAGATAATCAATTTCTTCCTGTTTCAGTCTTGGTAGTTTATAGGTTTCCAGGAAGGCATCCATTTCTTCCAGGTTGCTTAATTTATTGGCATATAGTTGTTGATAATAGTTTCTAATGATTGTTTCTATTTCCTTGGTGTTAGTCGTTATCTTTCCCCTTTCATTCATAATTTTGTTAATTTGGGTCCTTTCTCTATTCTTTTGAATAACTCTGGCCAGTGGCTTATCAATCTTATTAGTTCTTTCAAAGAACCAGCTTCTAGTTTTGTTGATCTTCTCTACTGTATTTCTGGTTTCTAATTCATTGATCTCTGCTCTAATCTTAATCAGTTATCTTTTCCTGTGTTGCTTAGGCTTGTTCTTCTGTTCCATCTCCAGCTGCTTAAGGTGAGAGTATACGGACTGCATTTTAGATTATTCTAGTCTTTTGAGTGAGGCTTGGATGGCTATGTATTTCCCCCTTCAGACTGCCTTTGTTGTGTCCCATACGTTTTGAACTGATGTGTTTTCGTTCTCATTGGTTTCCATAAATTGCTTAAGTTCTTCTTTAATTTCCTGGTTTACTAATCATTCTTAAGCAAGATGGTTCTTAGTTTCCAAGTGTTTGAGTTTCTTCTGAACTTTTCCTTGTGATTGAATTCCAGTTTCAAAGCATCGTGGTCTAAGAATATGCAAGGAATAATCTTGTATCAGTTGAGACCTGTTTTGTGTCCCAGGATATGGCCTATTCTGGAGAAAGTTCCATGTGCATTTGAAAAGAATGAGTATTCTGTTGTTCCAGGGTATACTATGCTGTATATATCTATGAGGTCCATCTGGTCCAGTGTGTCATTCAAGGCTCTTGTTTCTTTGTTGATTTTCTGCTTAGATTATCTGTCTATTGCTGATAGTGGAGTGTTGAGGTCCCCTACTATTAACGTATTATTATCTATATGTCTGTTTATTCTGATTAAGAATTGACTTATGTAATTGGCTGCTCCCCTGTTGGGGGCATAGATATTTAAAACTGTTAGATCCTCTTGTTGGATACACCCTGTAAGAATAATATAGTGTCCTTCAGTATCTCTAACTGCAGTCTTTAGTTTAAAATCTAATCAGTCTGATCTGAGAATTGCTACCTCAGCTTTCTTTTGAGGTCCATTGGCATGAAAAATGGTTTTCCATCCCTTCACTTTCAGTCTGGATGTATCTTTAGGTTCAAGATGAGTCTCTTGTAGACAGCAAATGGATGGGTCATATCTTTTAATCCAATCTGCAACCCTGTGGCATTTTATGGGAGCATTTAGGCCATTCACATTGAGAGTGATTACTGAGAAATATGATTTTAATGATGTCATGTTCCCTGTGAAGTCTTTGTTTCTATAGATTGTAAGTTTCTGTTCTGTATCACTCTTGGGGCCTTTTTACTTTTCTAGAACCCCCCCTTAATATCTCTTGTAGGGCTGGCTTGGTGGTCACATATTCTTTTAGTTTCTGCTGGTCTTGGAAGCTCCTTGTCTCTCCATCCATTCTGAATGACAGCCTTGCTGGATAAAATATTCTTGGCTGCATGTTCTTCTCACTCAGTGCCCTCAATATGTCTTGCCAGCCCTTTCTGGCTTGCCAGCTCTCTGTAGACAAGTCTGACGTTATATTGATATTCCTCCCTCTCTACATGAGGAATCTCTTCCCCGTCGCTGCTTTCAAGATTGTTTCCTTGGATCTAAGATTTACGAATTATATGTCGTGGTGTTGGTCTGTTCTCATTGATCTTGGGAGGGGTCCTTTCTGCCTCTTGGACATGAATACTTGTTTCCTTCACCAGGTTAGGGAAGTTCTCAGCTACAATTTGTTCAAATATCTCTTCTAGATCTCTCTCTTTCTCCACCCCCTTGGGGATGCGGATGATTCTGATATTGTAACATTTCATTGAGTCAGTAATCTCCCGTAGCCTTTTTTCTTGAAAATTTAGTTTCTTTACCCATGTTTCTTCTCTTTCCTTTTTTTCTATCATCTCATCTTCCAACTCACTAATTCATTCTTCTGCCTCGTTTACCCTGGCAGTCAGAGCATCCAGTTTAGACTGCGTTTGATTCATAGAATTCTTAATTTCTGCCAGATTTGTTCTCATTTCAGCCCTTAGAGATTCTATATTTTCATTAATATTTTTCTCAAGCCTATACATCATCTTGACAATTGTTACTTTGAAATCCATTTCTGACAATTTGGTTATATCCATATCCATTAGTTCTATGGCAGAGGCCATAGTCTCTGTTTCTTTCCTTTGTTGGGAGTTTCTCCTCCTTGTCATTCTGATGAGGTGTGATTGCGGGGATGTACAGAGCTCAAATTATTATTTTTTTATTTTTTATTTTTTTATTATTTTATTTTTATTTTTTAAATGTTTTTTTATTATATTATGTTAGTCACCATACATTACATACCTGGTTTCCGATGTAAAGTTCGATGATTCATTAGTTGCGTATAACACCCAGTGCACCATGCAATATGTGCCCTCCTTACTACCCATCACAGGTCTATCCCATTCCCCCACCCCACTCCCCTCTGAGGCCCTCAGTTTGTTTCTCATAGTCCATAGTCTCTCATGTTTCATTCCCCCTTCTGATTACCCCCCTTTCTTTATCCCTTTCTTCCCCTACCGATCTTCCTAGTTCTTATGTTCCATAGATGAGAGAAATCATATGATAATTGTCTTTCTCTGCTTGACTTATTTTACTTAGCATTATCTCCTCCAGTGCCATCCATGTTGCAGCAAATGTTGAGAACTCGTTCTTTCTGATAGCTGAGTAATATTCCATTGTATATATGGACCACATCTTCTTAATCCAGTCATCTGTTGAAGGGCATCTCGGTTCCTTCCACGCTTTGGCTATTGTGGACAATGCTGCTATGAACATTGGGGTGCATATGGCCCTTCTCTTCACTACGTCTGTATCTTTGGGGTAGATACCCAGTAGTGCAATGGCTGGATCATAGGGTAGCTCAATTTTTAACTTTTTAAGGGACCTCCACACTGTTTTCAGAGTGGCTGTACCAACTTGCATTCCCACCAACAATGTAGGAGGGATCCCCTTCCTCCACATCCTCTCCAGCAATTGTTGTTTCTTGCCTTGTCACTTTTTGCCATTCTAACTGGTGTAAGGTGGTATCTTAGTGTGGTTTTGATTTGAATTTCCCTATGATTTTGAACATTTTTTCATGTGTCTGTTAGCCATTTGTATGTCTTCATTGGAAAAGTGTCTGTTCATATCTTCTGCCCATTTTTTGATTTATTTGTTTCTCATGTATTGAGTTTGAGAAGTTGTTTGTAGATCTTGGATACCAGTCCTTTATCTGTAGTGTCATTTGCAAATATATTCTCCCATTCCGTGGGCTGCCTCTTAGTTTTTTTTGACTGTTTCCTTGGCTGTGCAGAAGCTTTTTATCTTGATGAAGTCCCACATGGTCATTTTATCTTTTGTTTCTCTTGCCTTTGGAGATGTGTCATGGAAAAGGTTGCTGTGTCTGATGTCGTAGAGGTTGCTGCCTATGTTCTCCTCTAGGATTTTGATGGATTCCTGTCTCACATCGAGGTCTTTCATCCATTTGGAGTTTATCTTTGTGTATGGTGTGAGAGAGTGGTCAAGTTTCATTCTTTTGCATGTAGCTGTCCAATTTTCCCAGCACCATTTATTGAAGAGACTGTCTTTTTTCCACTGGATGTTTTTTCCTGCTTTATCAAAGATTAGTTGCCCAAAGAGCCGAGGGTCCATTTCTGGGTTCTCTATTCTGTTCCATTGGTCTGTGTGTCTGTTTTTGTGCCAGTACCATGCTGACTTTGTGATAATAGTTTTGTAGTACATAGAGCTCAAATTATTGACTAGGACCCAGCAAGATGTACCTGTTTTATAGGGACCTTAGGGATGTGGGCTCCTTTTTCTTTCAGCCTGCCTTTGGGGGGAGGGGCCTGTTGCGCTGATACTCAGGCAACCCTGTTTGGGTAGAGTTGCCCTGCCCCCTGTGGGGGGGATGGGCAGTGAGAACTGGTTTTTTTGGGCTTTTGTTTTCTGGCAGGTTTCTGTGTCTCTTCTGAGAGTCAGAGCAGTAGTGACAGTATCCAAACCTCTGTTTCAGAACAGAGAGATCGCAGTCTGCTCTTCGCTGAGCTCTCCAGGCCACCCTGACTCCGTTTCTGTCAGTGCTACTAAAAACCCGCAGTGTCCTGGGTTGTGCACCCCACAGCCTCTCTCCCAGTCCTCGCTCCCAGGGCTGGGACGTCTCCGCCATTTGTGCTTCTAAATCCACCAGCTGCCCCAGTTCTCATGTGTGCTCCGGAGCTCCTGGTTTCAGTCTGGTTTCTCCACCAGGCTCACTCCCCAGCGCAGGTAGCTACTACTTCCCAGCACCCGAGTGCAGCAGCTCCCTCCCCCTTCTGTTTATCTTACAATATCTGTGTGCAGAAACTCAGCTCCCCACATCATACCTCAGAGACCCAGCACCAGAGATGTTCTGTTTGTAGAGATCCAGATGTATCGTCTTACATCTCAGGCTGATTTCATTGGTATTCAGGATGGCCTGGTAGATATCCAGCTCCATTGAGGGAACCGGCTGAAATAGGGTCCCCTACTCCTCTGCCACCTTTCCCACCTCACAGGTGACTTTATTTTTATAAACATGTTGCTTAAAAGCTGTGTCATATTTGTAGAGTTCAGGAAAATATGTATAAGGTAGAACTTATTAATCATAAATGACCATTTGTGTAAGATAGTATTATCATGGTTAAAGTATATAAATTAAGAAGATACTTTCCACAGTGAGTTTTATAATACTTGTGGTGCCAGACACAGTTGCTGAAAGTGACCCTGGATGCTCATTTTGTGTTGCCTGCATTTAGCTAGCTGTGACCAAGGATTCCTTTCAACAAAATTTATTTTCCCATAGAACTGGGGCTTCCTCCCCCCAAACAGGAGATAGGCCTTCAGATTTAAGATATTTAGGTGCTGAAACACTAGTGTTTCCAGAAAAATTTTACAAATAGATGGCCCCAGATTCAGGAGTGTGTTTATTCCCTCCATGATAAAGCTGATTTCCCACGCTTGTCATATAAAAAAGGATGGAAATCTCAATGCTCAGGAGGCCCAGTGCTTCTGCACACCTTTCTGTGGAATGATAGGAGTATCAGGGGCTCCTTAAAAAATCACTCGTTGACCTTGGCCATTTGTAAGTTTTCTCAATAAAAAGTATGTTCCTTAACCCATGTCATATAATATGATATTCATCTTGAATCCTACTGTGCAGCAGATAAAGACCAAGAAGGGATATGATTTGCATAGCAAGACTCTATGTTTCAAAACTTACTTAAATTACAGTTTCTATATTGAGATATAATTATGCACTGATTTTTATATAAAAAGAAATTAATGAGACAAAAATGATAGTTCATCATTTTTAACATGAGGGAAAATAAGGCAGTTAAGTGAAAACCAATATTTTAAAATAGCACTTTGTCATTTTATTCAGGGAAAAGAAACAAATATTATGACAACTATAGATTCACAAAATTCACAAAATTTTATAATATGCTTCATTTTATTGAATAAAAGTATCCAATATTTTATTTTCCAATATATAATTTATAATCATAGTTATTAAGAGTTAAGTTTTATAAAATCCTCTTCAATGCTTCATGTAAATTTTTCTGAAACTTATAGATTAAGTCTATAATGCTGGATACACATTCTACAAGATTAAATTCAGATTTAAAAGCACACTACTCCAAATACCACCATACTATATGTAAATGACCAAGCATAATGTGGTGTTTAACATGGTGACTGCATATTTGGTTAGCCCGGGACATTTCTGGTTTAGGTCTATTGTCCTGTTATCCATCTAGTTTAGTACTTGTCCCAGATTTTTAATTTTTAAACCAAGTGTTTATAAATAGTTGTAATTATAAATAGCATGGGTGCGATAAAACTCAAAAATATTTTATTTCCAGTTTCTGTCATAGTATCATAATCTACCTGAAATTTTTGGTTAAAAAGATGACACTTAAAACTGCAGAGGGTACATTTATGTATTTATGTTTCTTTCTTTAAAGCATGACTTTTCATAAGAATCACATGTCTCTTCTATATTAATTGACCTGCTGACTGAATTCTAGTTTTCTTATATACTGTGAAAAATGAAGTGATAGATATTAATGTCTTGACTCTATTAGTACAAGAAGAGCTTTAAACATAAATTTTTCTAGTGTTTATTTTTTAATGTCACCAACTGTTAGTCATTAATTGAGAAGAAATACAGCCCTGAAAGTTTATTTTGCTAAAAGTGAACATAAGAAGTAGGAAGATCAGTAAGAGAAGGAAGGGAAGAACGAAGGGGGGGGGGTAAACAGAAGGGGGAATGAACCATGAGAGACTGTGGACTCTGGGAAACAAACTGAGGGTTTCAGAGGGGATGGGGGTGGGGGCTTGGGATAGGCCGGTGATGGGTATTAAGGAGGGCATAGTGCACTGGGTGTTGTTATACGCAAATAATGAATCATGGAACATTGCATCAAAAACTGGGGATGTACCATATGGTGACTAATACAACAAAATAAAAATTATAAAAAAAATGAAACAACTAATATGTTATTGGAACTTCAGTTAAAATTCAACACGAATGACACAACTATTTTAGCCAATTTTGGTGGAGCAAAGCTTTATGATAAAAACAATATCCACACAAAATTAAGAAGCCTACAGAGCAGAAATGTACTTGGAATTGGTTTGGGATCACACACATAAATTGTAATTATAACCAAATAAGATGGGTATTTCTACCAATAGAAATAGAAGCTTGGGGGTGCCTGGGTGGCACAGAGGTTAAGCGTCTGCCTTCGGCTCAGGGCGTGATCCCGGCGTTATGGGATCGAGCCCCACATCAGGCTCTTCCGCTATGAGCCTGCTTCTTCCTCTCCCACTCCCCCTGCTTGCGTTCCCTCTCTCACTGGCTGTCTCTATCTCTGTCGAATAAATAAATAAAATCCTTAAAAAAAATGATTAAAAAAAATAAATTCCCTCTTAAAAAAAAATAGAAGCTTGAAGTTGTCAAAATTTATAATTTTTGCCCATATACATTTACAGTAAGTAAAAATTTTATATCAAAACCAACATTGAATTGCACACAAACAAAAGCTCAGCATAATAGTACATGTAGCCTTCCCTTTTCATTTTCTATGTTACATTTCAGAATTGTTTGAGCTGTAAATATTTTCTGAGTCCAAGTGCACAAAAGTATTACTTTTGTTAATATTTATACTGTTTTTACTGCTTTATGTTAAAAATAAAGGACATCTTTAATCAAAAAATGAGCTGACAGAAAATATCTGTCAGATTATAAGACTTAAATTGTGATGGGTAGAAACCAAGTTTGCAAACAGGAAGACACTAAAATTTATCCCTATAAAAGCAAGAACAGAATTAAACACATTAAATGAGAGTTCAAGTGATTTATGATATTTAATTTAGAAATTCTGTATTTGTGCTTTGGAATATCTCAAACTGTAGAAATAATCTTTTGATAATTCTGCTTTTAACTGTCTGTGCCCTCTTACTTTATCTTCAATGTCTATCTTTAATCTTTTTAAATTGACATTGAAATATTTAAAATAATCCTAGGTAAGAACAGTTAATTTCATGAGTTTTTTCTTGCAAAAATATTAAAGAAACTCTGGCTAGAAGCAAAAAGACAGTAACTTAAAATATCCTGGATTTAGTAGACTTTATTTTGAGCTTGCAAGGCACTGACACATCTAGAATGTTTTCATAATAAAAAAAAAACAACCCAGAATCTTCAATAGAATTTGTTAACAACTTTGTTGACTATGAAGTGCAATTTTGAGGAAAATTGTAGGAAACTTTATAAAAATTTAGAACAATAAGACCATATTTGAAAAAAAAAATTTTACAGAAAAGTCTATTGATATAGTTTTAGAAACAGATACAACTAAGAAATGTATTGAAGCATAAATATATGCCAAGAGTAACTTATTATTTTTAGTGGTTCAGAAAACTAATGAGACTTCTTAAATTTTTCTTTAATATATATGGATATTAAAACAAAATTTATACATTAAAACATATATATATACATATTTATTTTTAGAAATATTTATTTTAAAAATCATTTTTTATAGTAACAAGGCCTACCAACATAAAACAATGAAAATATTTTATGAAATTATGAAATCTTTAGTAACCCCATTTACTGTCAAAAATTTTCCAGTTTGGAAGAATAAACTAAATGATCACCCCATGTTTTATATTCTTGCAATCCCCCCCCCTTTTTTTAAAGATTTTATTTATTTGACAGCATACAAGCAGGTAGAGTAGCAGGCAGAAAGAGAGGGAAAAGTAGGCTCCCCGCTGAACAAGGAGCCTGATGCGGGGCTCGATCCCAGACCCCTGGGATCATGACTTGAGCCGAAGGCAGTCCCTTAACCAACTGAGCCACCCAGGCACCCCTATTCTTACAATTCTTTACAATTATCCTCAGCTAAAATTTGGTCATTGGCAGACCATACCACTATTCCTTGTATTCTACTCCCCCTGATTTCAATTTCCTTTTTATTGAGATATATTCTAGTTCTTTCACCAAATATGTGCGATAAACTTTTCCACTATTTGAAATGTCTTTACATCATACATAGTCTTGAATGATAATTGAACTGGGTATAAGATTCTTAGGTGACATTTATTTTTTCTTAGCACTTTTAAGGGTCCATTGTCTTTGAGCCTCTAACATTGCTACTGAAAACTAATTGTTGTTCCTTTTTATGTAACTCTTTTCCTTTTTTCTTTTTTAATTTACTTATTTGAGAGAGAGTGCATGCATGCATGCGTGAGCCAGTGGGAGGGGCAGAGCGAGAGGGAGAATCCTTAAGCAGACTCTGATGATTGTGAGTGCAACATGGGCCTTGATCCCAGGACCCTGAGATCATGCCCTGAGCCAAAATCAAGAGTTGGCTGCTTAACCAACTGAGCCAATAGATGCCTCACTCATCTTTTCTTTATAGTTGCTTTCAACACTTTTTCTCCAGATTTTGTGAGGAGCAACTTAACTTTTAACAAGACGTCAATTTCTTCTTATTCAATGTGTTTAGGAATAAGTGGTTGATTTCAATTTGATAATTCATGTTTTACTAACTCTAGATGATCTCAGCCATTATTTTTTCAAATATTGCCCCAGTGGCATTCCCTCTATTTTCTTCTATTGGCAGTCCTCTTAATGACTGTAGCCAACTCTACTGCCTGGCCAGTCCACACCATTCCAAGTGCTTCCTTCTTATACACTTTCACTGTAAAGACTAAAACTGCTAAATATTCATTTTACAAGTTTCTCTTGAACTGGGGCTTGCCAAATGGCAGTTTTAAGCAAAAAAGATGTTGAGTGGGATTACACTGTTAGCATTTCTGGGGGCAACTCTTTCTTTCATGATGAAAAGGGAGACCCAGTAACTATTTCTCCTGTCCCCTTCCTTCTCACCACAAACTGAAATGCCATGAGAGGAGGTTCAGTGGCCTTCATATGGACCTAGGTAAAAGGCTGACATAGAATCCAAGATGGCATCTGTGACATACCTGAGGCAAAAATCTACTGCTGATTAGCTGCCTCCTCCAAATTTCTAATTACATACGAGCTCCGTTTCTTAGAGTGTGTGGAAAGGACTTAGGTGGTGATACCTTACTAGACTTGAGAGAAACATACCCAGGGTGAACGTGAGGTGAGAGAAACATGGAAACAAAGCAAAGAAAGATGCCAAGCAAGCTAATGCAATGCATTACTACCTGAATATTTATTTGTTCACCAAGAGACACAAAGAGATACAAGAGGTTCTCGGTAAACAAAGTCACTGGGCACATAAAATATTTTTTAAATGTTGAAAGGAGGGACTTCACATCAGAATAGTTCACTGGGGAGATAATAGAGGGTCTCAGGCTTCCTATGAGATTATATAAGGGGAAACAGATGATGGGGCTAACTGGTGGGGAGTCTCTTGTGTTTCCATGTCATATCCAGGCCCTTGATGGTCAGTCATTAAGTTATATCTCACACTCCATGGTATGTTGTTTCATCCAAGTCTAAAAGAGGAGAGGTGATCCTGAAAGGTGGTTGTGGACAGAGAGAGAGAGAAGAAAGGAGGTATTTGGGAGCATCTAAGAAAACAGAATTTTTATATTAAAAATTCCAATACTTAGTCTGAGATTTCTCAAACATCTTCCTCTATTTTCAATCATAGGACTTACTACTAGATATACTACTAGATATAATATTCATGTACCTATTACCTTTCACCCTCTAATGGTTTGTAAGCTCATGAAGACAAGGATTTGTCTATTTTGTTTTTGTTGTTAAGCTGCTATTTCCAAGCACCAAGAATAATAATCTCTTGGAACACAATATATGAATTAATTGCAGCCATGATGCCTTGCCCTACTCCTTGGATATTAATATGAAGATGAACCAGGTTCGTTTTTTGGTGTTTTGGACAGCTTAGAGTCATCCCTATCAGACATTCCCTACATGGCATGTGATAAAGAATATTCGGCCAAGTATTCTAGTGGTTAAGAACTCTAATTTTAGAGTCTTATTGCCTGAATTTAAATTCTGGCTCTTCTATTTATAGTTGTATAATCTTGTGAAAATACTTGAACAACTTTGTTTCCTCCTCTGCCAAATGATACTATAAATAATATCTGTTTCATATGGTCATTGTAAGGAATATATGCAAGTCATATGTAAGGAATTTCCATGGTGTAATCCTCTGATGAGTTCTTATGCTCAGAGTCTAGCCAGAAAAACAGAAAACATTCAAAATACTTAAAATAGAGGGAGTTTAATGTATATAACTTGTTACCCAGGTGATAGAAAAGCTGAGAAGTGAACAGGAAGCTGTGGTGAAACAGTCCACAAATGAGCAACAGTAGAATGTAGCTACAATCTCTAGACCTCAGGAACAAAGGGTAAGGTAATGGTATGAGAACTCAGAGGCCAGAGTCATGTGACTGGAAGCTAGTGCCTTAAAGGAGAAGCAGCCAATGCCTGGTGATCAGGATGGGATGATGTACAAGGGCAAGACAGACAAAAAAATCTGCTTCCTCTCTTCTTTCATCTTTCCATCCTCCCATATGCAAAGCACAATTGTAAGACAAATGACAAGGGATTTTTGAAAATACAATTTATGGAATCAGATCACCAATTTCACAGAGCAAAAAAGGAGAAGGGTAAGAAAGGGATATGAGGGCAAAAAGGACCAGGTTCTGTTCTATCTTATCTATCATTATTAGAATCATCTTTGCTAATATTTCAGCCTTTTCCAGCTCTATTGTTCAATGTAATTCAAAAGATTTTTATTTCTTTAGAATTACCTACAAATTACTTTCTATGCTATTGCATTTGAGAGCAGAAATTATACTTATTATCTTAGTGTAACCCACATTACTAAGTGTCTTGTTCATGGAAAATACTCAAGTATGCAAGTTATAAATGAAATTGGTTTTATAAATCCGTATTAGGACTTTACAGTCAAGCCTTGACCAGTTCACTTCTAATTTCATTTTACACTTCCCTGTTAGAATAAATCACAATTTTTATGCAAAGCAAATGAGTGTCCCATTTTCATTACCAGCTCTCTATATTAATCATATGATCAAGGGTAATTGTCATGATAGAGTTTCTAACATTTTTTTTCTTTATGCTATCAGTTTTTATCAATGAAAGATTCATTGTATCTAGACATTGCTCATTGTGTGTTTCTCAAAGCTAATTAGTTTTAGCATTAGTGAATCATATTTTCTTCATTTTATTTGAAATATCTGTAAATCTAAAGTCTGTCCATTTAACAATTAGTAAGTTTTAAGAGTACTTCCTCTCAAAAGTTGTTTAATTTATGAAATTTCATCTTTTGTAAAAAGAATTATTTTTATTTTTAAAAAGATACTTTGGAATTTTTTTTTTTTGAAAATTTCCTCAAACTAATGTATTTTTAAATGGGATGCCATTGCATATAGGATATCCCACTATAAATCCTCTACATTGCCAACTATAAATAAAAGTCAGATCTAGAAAAAAAAGAGTTTTATTATCTTAATTGACTCTATTTCTAAAATTACTCTGCTTTTCAGAGTGAATACTCTTATGTAGTTAAAAACTTAAGATTATTCATCAACATAGTGCATATTCCCTCTGGCATTTAGACACCCTTTATCTTACTCGTTGCACAATACAGTGTTTAGAACTGTGAAGCTTTTCTGTGATGCACAAGATACAGAATTTAAAGGATAAAGAGATAAGAATAAACAGCAGCCCCAATTTCTCAAATTAAGTTAAATAGGATATTTTGTTAGAATGGCTACAACTCATATTCATGCATTTATTATAAGTGAATCTCTCTCTAGTTTGTCTTTCTACTGAGATATTTGTAGAACCTGATATGTTTTGAACATTTCCCATATTGGTTCCATATTTCAAAAAATAGTGGTTTACAGTGCAATATATTTCATCATTCTTGTACTACTTCAATTACTATAGCTACATTCACAGGGTAAAGAATCTGAAAATTGCCTAATCCCAAAGCTAAGTCTGTGGGGATTGAGACTGAACCTAGTAAAGCCATGGAGAAAGGAATCCAAATTTAAACCAAGGCAGGGTCATGGATATGAACCAGATTTAGAATTTTTTTCTGCTCTTCCCACAAAAAAGACAGTGAAAACAAAGAGGAGATAAAATCTAGAGAGCAAAGGAATATGTATAGTTTAAAATCAAGAACATGTTTAGGGGTCAGAAGAACAATGGCTATTATTCGAGGAGACTACAAGAGACTATGTTGTAGGTTAGTTTGTGGCTTTTTAAAAATCTTTTTAAGCATAGTTAAAATTATCTTTCAAGATGAGCATAAGTCTACGGAATGATATAGTAGATATCTACCTGAAATAATGAAAGCTTTGTTAAAATGCATGTATTTGGAAGATGCTGTTTTATGCCGAGTCTGCCAATAAAAGGATCTGGATTTAGTTTATCCTGTTACTAGTTGAGGATACTTAATCTAAATACTGCTTTAAAAATAATATTGCTCTTTTTGAATTTTATATTCTCAAGTGCTGTAGAAATAGTGCAATAGAAATATGTGAGCCACACATGTGAACAGTGTATTTAACTTGTCTACTAGGATCTGTTCAAATACTTGTCAATTTTTAAATTGAGTTGTTTGCTTTCTATTTTGTCATACAGATGTATTCCAAGTATTTCTCCCTATTCTGTGACTTGCTGTTTCATTTTCTTAAGGGTATTCTTTAAATAGAAAAAAAAATCTTTTAAATTTGAATCAGCCCCATTTATAATTTTTAAAGGCTTATTATTTTTTGACCTATCGCCCCAAATTACAAAATTTATTGTATTTTCGTCTGGAAGATTATGGTTGTTCATTTATACCTGTACTTTAATTTGTGTTATAATTTTTTGTATGGTGTAGGTAAGGTCAATATTCATTTTTCCCAAATGGATATTACTATTAGTGGGTTCACTTTTGAGTCTATTAATCTATAGGTCTACATTTCACAATTTGTTTACTCATTCATTTATTGATGGACATATGGGTTATAGCCTCTAGGCTATTGTGAATAATGCTGCTATAAACTTCTGTGTACAAGTTTCTGCAGGGATATAGGTTTTCATTTCTCCTGGACATATACCAGGAATAGAATTGCTGGACTATATAGGAACTCTGTTTAACATTTTTTAGAAACTGTTTCCCACAATGGCTTTACCACTTTACATTCCCACCAGTGATATACTAGGGTTCTAATTTCTCCATATCCTCACCAACACGTTAATTTTTGTTTTTGATTATAGTCATCTTTTTATTATGTTAGTCACCATACCGTACATTAGTTCTTGATGTAGTGTTCTATGATTCATTGTTTGCGCATAACACCCAGGGCTCCATCACTTCTTCTAGTCATCCTAATGGATCCTCATTGTGGTTTTGATTCACATTTTCTTAGTGACAAAGGATGGTGAACATCCTTCCATGTGCTTGTTGGTCATTTATCTTATTTGGAGAAATGTCTACTCAAGTCCTTTGCCCATTTTAAAAATTGGACTATTTGTCTTTTTGTTGTTGAGCTGTAAATGTTCTTTATATATTCTGAATACCAAACCCTGATCTATGGCTTGAAAATCGTTTCTTCCATTTCATATGTTGCCTTTTTACTTCCTATTAATAATGTCCTTTAAGGTACAAAATTTTTTGACAAAGCCCACCTTATGTATATAGGTTTTTCTGTTGCTCTTGTTGTCAAATATAACAATCCATTGCCAAATATGAGGTCATGAAGAATTACCTGTGTGTATGTGTGTGTTTTGACGATGTTTTCTTCTAAGACTTTTATATTTAAGTCACTGATCCATTTTGAGTTCATTGTTCTATATAAAGTAGGGGTCCAATTTCATTCTTACATGCAGTTATCTAATTCTTTATTCCCCATCCAGTGATCTTGACTCCCTTGTCAAAAAGTAATTGGCCATGGGTTTGGGGGTTGTTTCTGGGATCTTAATTCTATTCCCTTAGTTTATAGTATTTATCCACAGGCCTGCTATCTATCCATATGCTTGTGGACACACATTTTCCTTTTCCTTGGGTAAATGCCTGGGAGAGTAATTGCTGGGTTAAGTAATACATGTATTTTTATTTTATTTTTAAAGAAACCTGTCTTTTCCTCACCATGGTCAGTATCCTGCAGCTAGGTTTATTGACCCTCTCTGAAAAATTAGGATTTCTGTTGGTATCTGTCCCAGTGTATTCCACCAGATGCTGTTACAGTCTAAGTGATGAACTTTGAGCCATTCTGGAGAATTATTTTGTACTTGTTAAGGAGCAAGAATTTCCTGTCCCCTTTAAGTTGCTTCTAGCTGTGTTAAGAATCAAATTGACATGAGACAGAAGAAAATAAAATTTAATTTTGTACAATCCATACAGACATGAAAATTCTAAAGAAGTCAGGCCAAATGAAGTATGTAGGTCACCTTAGTTTAGGGTGGAGGAGGTAGGGATTTGGGACTTCAAAGGGAAGGAATACAATTCACAGGACAATAAGAAGAAAAGCAGACATTTGGTAATTAGATTCTTGTCCTACCATACAGATGAGTCACTCAGATAAATTTTCTCTGGCAATAACCCTTATCCTGAGAAAGACCCCCCAATTTGGATTCTCTATGTAGTTAAGGGAGAAGCAAAAGTTTCTCTTGACCTTTCAGGGTTTCAATTGCCTTTAGCTCAAAATAATCTTCATGCCAAGGTAGCCCGTATAGTTTCTTCCTCTCAAATTTCCCTGAGGTTTTTAGAAATTAAAAGTTGAGCTGGTAGATGGTTACATGAGTCCCTTAGTCCTGAAAATAGATCAATTTAAAATCAGTTTAAACCGATACAGGTATAATCTCAAAGTTAAGTCTGTGGTTCAAGCAATTAGGCATTAGACAGACATTTCTACAGAAACAAAAGAAAAAAGAATGGTTAATGATCAGATCAAATTATAGACCAGTTTTGAGCTCTTAGAGTAGCCAGTCAAGAAGAGTTCTAGATGTCAGGCTTGAAGATTCTTCAGATAGAGGACAGGCCGTGGCAATCTGACAGATCTTCCTGGTTTGTAGTTCAAATGTTGATGTTCTGTGGGTCACTCAAAAAGAAAAGGTTTGAAAATTATCTAGAGTTATTGTAGCTATTTCTCAGATGTTTACATCAAGTTGTTTGTATTCAGTTTGCAGGGGCTTCAGGAAAAAGGGTGGTTTTAGTTTTCAAATGATTCCGTGTAAGAAAGATGGGAGAAAAATATTAGTTTGGAGGGTTGTTGCCAAGCATTGGAGAACATAAATCAGGATCTAATTCAGTTTATAATGATATTAAAATCTAATATCTAGCAATTTTGGGGTGGAGTCTTTTGGGTTTTCCACAGAAAGTATCGTCTGCGAAGAGTGAGAGTTTGACTTCTCTGCCAATTTGAATGCCTTTTATTTCATTTTGTTGTCTGATGGCTGAGGCTAGGGCTTCTAGTACGATGTTGAACAACAGTGAAGAGAGTAGACATACCTGTGGTGTTCATGACCTTAGGGGAAAAGTCCTCAGGTTTTCCCCACTGAGAATGATATTTGCTGTGGGTTTTCATATAAGGTTTTTATGATACTGAGGCATGTTCCCTCGATCCCTACACTGTGGAGAGTTTTAATCAAGAAAGGATGTTATATTTTGTCAAATGCTTTTTCTGCATCAGTTGAGAGGATCATATGGGTCTTCTCCTTTATTAATGTGATATATCACATTGATTGATTTGTAAATGTTGAACCAACCTTGCAGCCCAGGAATAAATCCCACTTGGTCATGGCGAATTATCCTTTAAATGTACTGTTGGATCCTAGTGGCTAGTATCTTGGTGAGAATTTTGGCATCCATGTTCATCAGGGATATTGGTCTGTAATTCTTTTTGGTGGGATCTTTGTCTGGTTTTGGAATCAAGGGAATCTTGGCTTCATAGAGTTTGGAAGTTTTCCTTCCTTTTCTATTTTTTGAAACAACTTCAGAAGAATAGTTGTTAATTCTTTAAATGTTTGGTAGAATACCCCTGGGAAGCCATCTGGCCCTGGACTCTTGTTTGTTGAGAGATTTTTGATTACAGCTTCAATTTCCTTGCTATTTATGGGTCTGTTCAGGTTTTCTATTTCTTCCAGATTGCCTAATTTGCTGGCATATAGTTGCTCATAATATGTTCTTGTAATTGTTCATATTTCCTTAATGTTGGTTGTGATCTCTCCTTTTATTCATGATTAATTTGGGTCCTTTCTCTTTGATAAGTCTGGTTAAGGGTTTATTGATCTTATTAGTTCTTTCAAAGAACCTTTATTAGTTCTTTCAAAGCTTCTACTTTCATTGATCTCTTCTACTGTTCTTGTGGTTTCTATTTCATTGATTTCTGCTCTAATCTTTATTAATTCTCATCTCCTGCTTGGTTTAGGCTTTTTTGCTGTTCTTTCTCCAGCTCCTTTAGGTATATGGTTAGGTTGTGTATTTGAGACTTTCCTTGTTTCTTGAGAAAGGCTCGTCTTGCTATGTACTTCCTTCCTAGGACTGCCTTTACTCCAAAGGTGTTGAACAGTTAGATGAAAGACCTAAATGTGAGATGAAAGACCTAAATGTGAGACAGGAATCCATCAAAATCCTAGGTGAGAATACAGGCAGCACCTTCTTACACGATGGCCACAGCAAATTCTTGCTAGACACATCTCCAAAGGCAAGGGAAAAGCAAAAATGAACTATTGGGACTTCATCAAGATAAAAAGCATCTGCACAGCAAAGGAAATAGTCAACAAAACTAAAAGGCAACCCACAGAATGGAAGAAGATATTTGTAAAGGGCTAATATCCAAGATCTATAAAGAACTTATTAAACACAACACCCAAAAAACAAATAATCATCATACACACAATAGAATATTACTTAGCCATCAGAAAGGATGAATACTTACCATTTACATCGACATGGATGGAACTGGAGGGGATTTGCAGAGTGGAATAAAAGTCAATCAGAGAAAGACCATTATCATATGGTTTCACTCATATGTGAAATTTAAGAAACAGTTCAGAAGATCATAGGGAAAGGGAAGGAAAACTGAAGGGGAAGTCATCAGAGAGGGATATCATGAGAGACTCAACTAGCGGAAACTGAGGGTTGCTGGAGGGAAGGTGGCTGGGGGCATGGGGTAACTCAGTGATGGGGTAAGGAGAGCACGTGATGTGATGAACACTGGGTGTTATATGCAACTGATGAATTACTGAACTGTACATCTGAAACTAATGTACTATATGTTGGCTAATTTAAAAAAAATCTAATATCTACAGAGGGGTGTTATTGAACCATTTTTTTGTCTATAATCACTCTCATTTTCACCAAAGACAGCCAAATTAACCTCGATTTGCTTCAAAATAAGTATAGTTTCAAAAAAACAGAAAAACCATAGCCTAATTATTTATAAAAGCACAGCAAGAATAGCAGCTGACCATAGAGGCTCTTTGCTGGAAGTTTTTATAAGGAATCTTTAGATTGAACTTTTAACTTCTTGAGGCCAGAAGCCAAGCCAAATACTTGCCATTAGACTTCACCTGCAAAATCTATAGATCTGACTGGAAACCTTGAAAAGACAGATTCAAATATGCCTGCACCTGCCAGGAAATGACCTTCTTTATTAACTGGGCCAGGCTGCTGTGTAGCAAGGTACCAGGCTGATATTTCTTTAAGGGCTTCAAAAAGTCAGTTCCTTAAAGCTATCTGGTCATATCTGAGTCTATGCCTATCTCTCTCAAATATGACATTCCAGGAAAAGCCTTGGAAATATGTTTCCAATTATGTCTCACCATAAGTAGAACAGATTCTTACTGAACTTATATTATTTAGCAATTTATTGATTTATATAAGAATACTGAGAATTCTTTTTAAAAGAATTTTTATTTTTTATTTGTCAGAGAGAGTAAGAACACAGGCAGACGAAGAAGCAGCAGGCTCCCTGCTGAGCAAGGAATCCGATGTGGGACCCCGGGATGATGGCCTGAGCTGAAGGCAGATGCTTAATCAACTGAGCCACCCCCAGCATCCCCTTACTGAGAGTTTTTGAATTCTGCGGAGTTCAGGTAGGAAGTAAAGATAAATGTTTCAATTCGTCCACAAAGGTATGTATTATGAAATTGCTGTTAAGTCAGTTTAAGAGAAAAAGTTTTCTTAAATCTATAAAAACAAAGCATTTAAAAAATTAGCAATGTCTCAAATGAAAAGCTATAAATATTATAATCAATAGTTCCAGAAATTTTTACCTACTTTAATTTTATGATCTTAAAGAAGTGTGTTCGGAGTTTTTTCCACAAGTCTCATTGAACATGAAGCACAGTTGCAGGACACTTTTATAAAAGAATCTGAATAAAAGTTTGTAAATAAAACTTTAGAAAAATGGCCATGCTTAAAGATCTGTTTAGAGTACGTTACAATGCAGTTGACAAGGAAATTTGGTTATTTCTGTGACTAACAACACTGCAAGAAAACATAACAGAACATCAGATTTCTAGGAGTTTCATACAATTTTTAGAACACTTCTTTGAATAATATATCCAGATAGATATAATCCAAGAGGGCTTCATATCACGTTCTAAACAATGCTTCCCATGTAATTTAACATACCAAATAAGCCTAAATTTTTCATAAAAATATTTTCAGTTGGATTGTGGATAAAAACACTTCACTTTAGAATTTGATTTTGGGAAGTATGTAAAAAATATATCAAAGGGTTTGAACATTTGATTAAATATTACTTCATAGTGATTTGTGATCCTATTATCCATTTAACCAAAGTGAAAGATATCAAAGGCAAATATAGAAGGTTACCTTTTTGTGAGCAAAATTTAGTTTTTTCAAATTTTAAATTTAAATTTGTATTTTATTGACGAATAAATAACATACAGTGTTAATTTCAGAGGTACAATATAGTGATTCAACAATTATATAGATTTCTCAGTGCTCATTAAGATAAGTGTACTCTTAATCCCCTTTATCTATTTCACCTATCCCTCCACCCACCTCCCCTCTGGCAACCACCAGGTTGTCTTTTTTTCTTCTTCATTTGTTTTGTTTCATAAATTACATATATGAGTGAATCATATGCTATTTGTCTTTCTCTGGCTTATTTCACTTAGCATTTTATCCTCTAGGTCCATCTATGTTGTTGCAAATGGCAGATTCTCATTTGTTTTTATGGCTGAGTAATATTTCATTTCATATATATCTATATACTATATGATCTATATATGTAGATATATATAGATACATAGCTCACATTTTCTTTATCCATTCTTTTATGGATAGACACTTCCCTAATCCGGTGAAGGAAACAGATATCCAGATTTCAAGATAGACAACAAAACTGTAGTAATCAAAACAGTACAGTTCTTGCACAAAAACAGACACATAGATCATTGGAAAAAGATACAGAGCCCAGAAATACACCCACGATTATATGGTCAATTTATGTATATTCTTGCCTCCTTTGTCAATGGGGAAAAGACAGTCTCTTCAATAGCTACATAGACAAGAATGAAACTGGACCACTTCCTTATACCATAAAAAAAAAAAAATTCAAAATGGATGAAGGACCTGAACCCTAGAACTCTTAGAAGAAAACATAGGTAGTAATTTTTTTACCCTTGGCCACAGAAACATTTTTATAGATAGGTCTCCTCAGGCAAGGAAACAAAAACAAAATCAATCTATTGGGACTACAACAAAATGAAAAGTTTTTTTTCTTTTCAACATCTTTTTTGTTTCAAGTTCTTATTCAAATTCTATTTAGTTTGCATATAGTGTAATATTGGTTTCAGGAGAATTTAGTGCATCATCACTTACATATAACACCTAGTGCTCATCACAAGTGCCCCCTTTAATACCCATCCCCTATTTAGCCCATCCCCCACCCACCTCTCCTCATCAACCTTCAGTTTGTTCTCTCTTAACATCTCATAGTTTGCTTCCTCTCTATTTTTTCTCTTTTTCGTCTTCCTCTTCCTATGTTCATCCGTTTTGTTTCTTAAATTCCACATGAGTGAAATCATATGGTATTTGTCTTTCTTGGACTTATTTCATTTAGCTTAATATCCTCTAGCTCCAACCATGTTGTTTCAAATGGCAAGATTTCATCATTTTTGATGGCTGAGTAATATTCCATTGTGTGTGTATTAGATAGTGCAATACCTAGTACTGCAATTGCTGGGTCATAGATAGTTCTTAACTTTTGGAGGACCTTCCATACTGTTTTCCAGAGTGGCCGCACCAGTTTGCATTCCTACCAACAGTGTAAGAGGGTTCCCCTTTCTCTATATCGTCACCAATATTTGTTGTTTTCTGCCTTGTTTCCATAGTTTTGCTATTGTAGATAATGCTGCTACAAACACCAGTGTGCCTGTATCCCTCTGAATTAGCATTTTTGTATTCTTTGGGTAAATACCTAATAGTGCAATTGCTGGATCATAGGTTAGTTCTATTTTTTTTGAGGAACTTCCATCAGTGTGGCTGCACCAGTTTGCATTCCCACCAACAGCAGAAGAGGTTTCCCCTTTCTCCACATCCATGCCAACATCTGGTGCTTGCTGTGTTAATTTTAACCTTTCTGACGGATGTGGGGTGGTATGCATGGTGAAGGAAACCATTAACAAAAGGCAACCTATGGGATGGGAGAAGATACTTGCAAATGATGTATCTAGTAAAGGGTTAGTATTCACACTCTATAAAGAGCTTACATAGCTAAACACCAGAAAACAAACAAACGAAAACCAACAACGACAAAATAACCCAGACTTCCAGGGAAGATGGTGGAGTAGGGGATCCAAAGCTCAGCTCATTCCATAGGTACACCAACATAACACCAACATCAGTTTAAATAACCAGCAAATGACCCAAACACTGGCAGAACACACTCTTCACAGATAGATAAACATAGGGAAGAGGCCACATCCAAGAGTGTAGGAAGGGGCAGATACAAGTTGGGAGCCAAACAGACCGGGTGACTGTCCATGGGAGGAACACCTCAGGCATGGAAAGGGAAAAGAAAGAGACCTGCACTGCACCCCAGGCATGGGGGACCCACACAGCAAAGACAAATCCCAATAACATTTGGCTTTGAATACCAGAGAGGCATAATTTTGTAGTACTTATAGTCAGCAGGAAGGATAAGGAGAGACTGAATTCTACCCCTTAAAGACATAGCACAACAAATAGCTCCTCTGAGAAATAGCAGTTTGAAAAATGCCTGGGGTATACCAGAGGGAGATTTGTTTACTAATCTCAGAGCTTGTGTTGGAGGGGCAGGCATCGTTGGGAGACGTCTCCAAGAACAAAAGAGCTGGTAGGCACCATTTCCTCCTGCACACCCCAGCCAAGAAACATGGACATCTGTAGGAACCAGGGCAGTGTCAACACTCTCCACCTAGCTTGCTAGCAGTGCTCCCCACCCCCCTTGTACCTGGCCTGACTCTATAAGAGTTTTGAGCAGCTGAGATCCCCTCCCACAGACCACCACTGTGGACGTTGCTGGCACTGTGTGCCTTGCCTCTGTGCTCTACTGCTGACTCAGCCCCTCCAGCCCTGCAGCAGGAGTTTTTAAAGTGGCTCCAAACCTGCCTGCACAAATAGCAGACTTCCACAAACCTTGCTAACACTCCCACCGTCTCTTATGAACCCACCTACTCCAGTAGGCCTTTGGCAAGTGTCTATCCAAAACAATACCATAAGCCTGGCACTGACAGGGGCCAGCACCACTCAAAAGTGACCCCTGACCCAGAAAGAGTGGAAAGAAAGCCACACACACAAGTTCAATTATTGCCCCAGCAGGGGGCTCAGGCCCCATCCACCAACATAAGCTTCTCAGGGGACAACACAAGGAAAAGTCCCTGCGGTTTGGTGCTACTGCATCTCAGCAAATGCCTGGTTTGACTCAACTCAAGCCCAGTGAGGCCCTAGACTGGTCCACTAACAACACAGGGACAAAAACCTCGCCCCAAACAGGAAAGAGAGTCACTGTGCATGAGTGGACTAAAGGCAAAAGCAGCTTAGCCACAACAGTAGGGCAAAAAACACATAGGAGATATCCATGAAGTGCCAGGTTCTGGTGACTAGGGGTACCGCATTACAGGGCGCCATAGGACCTCTTCATAAGGTCACTACTTTGAAAAGCAGGAGATGTAGCTGACTTGCCAAACACATAGAAACAGAGAGTTAGATAAAATGAAGACATATAGGAATAGGTCCCAAATGCAATAACAGGACAAAATCACAGCAAGAGAGCTAAGTGAAGCAGATATAAGTAATATGCCTGAGAGAGAATTAAAGCAATGATCATAAAGATTCTCCACTAGACTTGAGAAAAGAGTAGAGGAAATCAGTGAAACTGTTAACAAAGAGAAAAAAATAAGAACCAATCAGGGATGATCACAATAAGTGAAATAAAAATACACTAGATGGAATAAATAGATTAGAGGAAGCAGAACAGATCAGTGACCTGGAAGACTAAGTAATAGAGAGCAATCAAGCTGAACAAGAGAGAAAATATAAAAATGAAAATAGGGAACTCACTGATACCAGCAAACATAATCACATTTGCAATATAGGGTTCTCAGAAGGAGAAGAGAGAAAAAGGGACAGAAAAATTATTTGAATAAATAATAGCAGAGAACTTCCCAAACCTGGTAAAGGAAATAGAAAGTTCAGTTCCAGGAGGCACAGCAAGCCCCAACAAAATCTACCCAAAGAGTTCCACACCAAGACAAGTAATTAAAATGGGAAAAGTAGCAATAAAGAGAGAATTTTAGAAGCAGCAAGAGAAAAGAAGGCAGTTATATACAAGGGAAACTCCATAAGGCCATCAGCTGATTTCTCAGCAGACACTTGGCAGGCCAGAAGAGTGGCATGATCTATTCAAAGTACAGAAAGGAAAAAATCAAACAAACCTGCAGCTACAAGACTCTACCCAGCAAGGCTATCATTCAGAATAAAAAGAGAAATGAAGAGTTTCTAAGACAACAAACAAAAGTTAAAGGAATTCATTATAACTGAACTGCCCCTAAAAGAAATGTTAATGGGGATTCTTTGAGTGGAAAGACCATAAGTGAGAGTATGAAAATTAGGAAGCACAAAAGCAGTAAAATTAAGTATATCTATAAAAATCAGTCAAGGGATTCACAAGGATTGACAAAACAAATGTGTATAAATATGACACCATATACCTAAAACTCGGGGGCGGGGAGTAGGAGAGGAGTAAAGAATGGGTTCAAACTTAAGCAACCATCAACTTAATATGGATCTCTACATACAAAAGATGTTATATATAAACCTAATGATAACCACAAATAAAAAAACCAGTAATAGATATACAAAGAATAAAGAGAAAGCAATTCAAGTATATCACCAAAGAAAGCAAGCAAAGCACAAGAAAGAGAGCAAGAGAAGAAAGGAACAGAAAAGAACTGCAAAACCAAACTGGCAATAAGTACATACCTATCAATAATTACTTTGATGGGGGTGCCTAGATGGCTCAGTTGGTTAAGTGTCTGTCTTTGGCTCAGGTCATGATCCTGGTGTCCTGAGATCGAGCCCTACATTGGGCTCCCTGCTCGGGGGGGGGGGGGGGGGGCTGCTTCTCCCTCAGACCAGTAGACACATAGACTGAAAGTGAAGGGATAGAAAAGAATTATTCATGCAAATGGAAGTAAAAAGATGGGGTAGCAATACTTATATCACACAAAATAGACTTTATTTTTTTTAAACTTATTTGAGTAAGAGAGAGAGGAGAGGGGCACAGGGAGAGAATCTTTAAGCAGACTCCCCACTGAGCCCTGATGTGGGGCTCAATCTCTCCACCCATGAGATCATGACCTGAGCCAAAACCAAGAGTCAGATACTTAACAGATTGAGCCACCCAGGGGCCCCATAGACTTTATAACAAGAGAAAAAGGACACTATTTAATAAAAAAGGGGAAAATCAAATAGGATGTAACCGTAAATATTTATACACCCAACATGGGAGCACCCGAATATATAAAGCAGCTAATAACAAACATAAAGGAAGTAAATGATAGTAATACAATAATAAACCTTAACACCCCACTTACATTATTAGGTGGATGATTCAGCAGAAAATCCACAAGGAAATGGTGGTTCTAAATGACACATTGAACCATATAGATCTAACATATTCAGAACATTCCATCCTAAAACAGCAGAATACACATTCAAGTGCACATGGAACATTCTCCAGAGTAGATCACATATTAGGCCACAAAACAAGTCTCAAGAAGTTCAAAAAGATCAAAGTCATACTATACATCTTTTCTGACCATAATCTTATGAAACTAGAAATCAACCAGAAGAAAAAATCTGAAAAGAAAACAAATAAATGGAGGTTAAATAACATGCTACTAAATAATGAATGGGTCAACCAAGAAATTAAAGAAGAATCAAAAAATACATGAAGACAAAGGAAAATGAAAACACAACAACCCAAATCTATGAGATGCAGCAAAACCTTTCCAAGAGGGAAGTTTATAATAATGCAGGTCTACCTCAAGCAAGAAAAAGAAGAATAAAGCTCAAAACTGGTAGAAGGAAGGAAAAAATGAAGATTAGAGCAGAAATAAACAAAATAGAAACTAAAATAACAATAGAGCAGATCAATGAAACCAGGAACTGGTTCTTTGAAAGATCAACAAAATTGATGATCCCTTAGATTAAGAAAGAAAAAGGAGAACTCAAAGAAATAAAATCGGAAATGAAAGAGGAATAACAACTAACATCCCAGAAATACAATTATAAGAGAATATTATGAAAAATTATCTGCTAACAAATTGGACAACCTAGTAGAAATGGATAATTTTTTAGAAACATATAACCTCCCAAAACGGAATCAGGAAGAAATAGAAAATTTGAACTGACCAATTACCAACAATGAAATTGAATCAGTAATCAAAAAACTCCCAACAAACAAAAGTCCAGGACCAGATGGCCTCACAGATGAATGCTACCAAACAATTAAAGGAGAGTTAATACTATTTTTCTCAAACTATTCCAAAAAATCGAAGAGGAATGAAAGCTTCTAAATTCATTCTATTCTATTTGGTATCTGCTACACCCTGATACCACAACAAGATAAAAACACACATGCGCGCGCACACACACACACACACACACAAAGGAACTACATGCCAATATCTCTGATGAACATAGATGTAAAAATCCTCAACAAAATTTAGCAAACTGAATCTAACAAGACATTTAAAAAATCTGTCACCATGATCAGGTGGGATTTATTCCCAGGATGTACAGTCACTTCCATACTTACAAATCAATCAACGTGATACAGCACATCAATAAGAGAAAGGATAAAAACCATATGATCATTTCAATAGATGCATTTGACAAAGTACAACATCCATTCCTGATAAATACCCTCAAAAAAATAGTTTTAGAGGGAACATACCTCAACATAAGAAAGGCTATAAATGAAAAACCCACAGCTAATATCCTCAGTAGGGAAAATCTAAGAGCTTTTCCTCTATAGTCAGGAACACAATAGGGTTGTCCACTCTCACCACTTCTATTCAACATAGTACTGGAAGTTGTAGCCAAAGCAGTCAGTCAACAAAAAGAAATAAAAAGGCATCCAAATTAGTCATGAAGTAAAAATTTCACTATTTGCAAATGATAGGATACTCTATATAGAAAACCCTCAGGACTCCACCAAAAAACACTTAGAATCAGTAACACAAATTTAGTGAAATCACAGGATGCACAATCAATGTACAGAAATGTGTTTCATTTCTATACACCAATAATGAAGCAGCAGAAAGTGAATTAAGAAAAACCCATTTACAATTGTACTAAAAATAATACCTAGGAATAAACCTAACCAAGGGGGTAAAACATCTGCACACTGAAAACTATAAAATAGTGATGAAAGAAATTTAAGACAACACAAAGAAATGGAGAGACATTCCATGCTCCTGAGTTGGAGAAACAAAATTGTTAAAATGTCTATACTACCAAAAGAAATCTAAAGATTTATTGCAATCCCTATCAAAATACCAGCAGCATTTGTCACAGAGCTGGAACAACAATCCTACAATTTACATAGAACCACAAAAGACCCTGAATAGCCAAAGCCGTCTTAAAACACAAAACTAGAGGTGTCACAATTCCAGACTTCAAGTTATATTACAAATCTGTAGTAATCAAAACAGTATGGTACTGGCATAAAAATAGACACATGGATCAATAGAACAGAATAGAAATCCCAGAAATAAATCCACTATTATATGGTCAATTAATCTTTCGCAAAAGAGGCAAGAATATGCAATGGAAAAAAGATTCTTGAACAAATGGTGTTGGGGAAATCTGGACAGCTACATGCAATAGAATGAAACCAGGCCACTTTCTAACACCATACACAAAAATAAATTCAAAATGGATTAAAGACCTAAATGTAAGACCTGAAACCATAAAAATCCCAGAGAAGAGCACAAGCAGTAATTTCCCTGCCATTGCCATAGCAACTTTTTTCTAGATAAATCTCCTGAAGCAAGGAAAACAAAAATAGAAATAATACGATCCAGCAATTGCACTACTTGGTATTTACCCAAAAAATACAAAAACACTAATTCAAAGGGATACATGCACCCCTAAGTTTATTGCATTATTTTTAATAGCCAAATTACGGAAACAGCCCAATGCCCATCAATAGATGAATGGATAAAGAAGAAGTGGTGTATGTGTGTGTAATATAATAAATATTATAAAATTTTATTATATTATTCAATTGTAAGAAAAAGAATGAAATCTTGCCATTTGCAACAGTATGTCTGGAGCTAGAGAGTATTATCCTAAGTGAAATAAGTTAGAGAAAGATACATACCATATGATTTCACTCATATGTGGAATTTAAGAAACAAAACAAATGAGCAAAGAAAAAAAAAAGAGACACAAACCAAGAAACAAAGTCTTAACTATAGAGAACAAACTGATGGTTACCAGAAGGAAGGTAGGTGAGGGGATGCATGAGATCGGTGATGGGGATTGAAGAGTACACTTATTGTGTAAAAAAAAAAAAAAAAAAAAAAAAGACACTTCTCATAATGGGCACTGAATTGTTGAATCACTATACTGTACCCCTGAAATTAATATAACATTGTACGTTAACTACACTGGAATTAAAATAAAAACCTTAATAAATTCTCATGAGAGGTATACCAAACTGAAACATCATGTTGCAGTTCATGTTAGCAACGTTTACAATGATGTTTATTGATGATTCTGAATGTTTGTTTTCAAAATTACCTCAGTGTCAACAAATTTTCATTAGTTTCACTTCCAGTTCTGAAATCAATGTTTTCCGAGGTTTTAAATACGTGTGGTCTTTCAGTTTACTATACCGTTCTGTATTATAGACAGATAATTGGCAGTCTAGCAGGTCAGAAAATCCACTGCATGATTATGCCTCTATGATAGGGAACTGTCCTTTGGTTTCCAATTCAGTAATAATCAGCTCTACCATATACTACACCAAGTATTTGTGCCGCCCTTCTTAGTTCCTAGAGCTGGCCCTAGGAAAATAGTGATATGAGTGAAGTCTGTCTGCAATTCTACATTCATTTTTTTCCTCGAATTATGTTTTTTCTCTTCTCCTCATGAAAACTTCTCTGGGGAACTACTCTGAAGAGCTTATCAATGCTAATCACTTTAATTATTATTCTGCTGAAGGGAATTTACATTTAATGGAGGTTAAAGGAATAAAGCACTAGTTATAGAATTTTAGCTATATGAAATTTGAAAACTGGCTGGAGAAAGGCTCTTTGGCAAAAGGAGTGCAAAAAAGGGAAAGAGGATGATGCTTTTAGAATCATGCTCTGAAAGAAATTCCCCCATTCTAAGCCAATTCAAAATGATCCCTAAATAGGACCACTCACCTCAAATCTGTCATCTTAAAAAAAAAAAAAAATCCAGAAAACAAAAACTGGTATGTTCAGAATTAAATGGAGTGCACAGATATAAGCTATTTTTATTTATCTATAGAAGGTTTTGCATCACCTTAATTGGATTAAAATATCTAGGTCATCATTTGCATCTGATTCAAGGTGGTTAGCTCTCAGGGTGACTGGGAACTGGCTGTACATTAGACCTATGAAAATCAGAATACAAAATAGAGTTCAAATAATAATGTACTGCTTTCGTAAAATTCAGTTACACATCTTTACTCGAGTTGATAAATATCACTGATCATTTGATCTTAAAAAATCATTTGGATATATCAATATTTAAGGTTCTGACATTGGAAGGTAAAACTCAATATTAGAACCAATCCTTTATCTTATGTTTACCAGACAATACAGGGACTATCAATTTGTTAAAACATGAGTTTCAAAATACAAAATGTGAGAATGTATAAATAACGTGCGATATATGTCACCCAGCTTAAAAACAAAAACCTCTGAGTACCAAATATAGAGAAAAATAAGAATTTAATTGAAAATGTAATGTTCTGGGGTGCCTGGGTGGCTCAGTCGGTTAAGCGTCTGCCTTCGGATCAGGTCATGATCCAAGGGTCCTGGGATGAGCGGTATCAAGCTCCCAGCTCAGTGGGGAGTCTGCTTGTCCCTCTCCTTCTGCCCCTCCCCCCTACTCGTGCTGTCTCTCTCCTCTCAAAAAATTAAAATCTTTTAAAAAAGTAAATGTATTGTTCTGATCTTTCATTCTCATTTCCCTTGAAAAATGATAATCTGCTATGATTTATTTTGAAACACATATGGTTTGGATCATTGGTAGAACACATGCTCCAGTTATACAATATTCTGACACCATCCTGTTATTGATGGTCCAAAGTGCAAACACCTTCAACAGAAGTAAAATATACTGATATATAGATAGATAGATATAATAGATTATAATAGATTATATTAGATTATATTTTATATACAAATATATATAATATATAATATAAATACATATATGCATAAAATGGTAAACCAAAGAATAGGAGTCATTGAGTAATGCATTTTTGCTGTTTTCTGTGTCAATATCCAATACTAATATTTTGCTGATGGCTGAAAAAGTACCATCATGGATTTTTGAGGATAAATTAATCTATATTAGATATGCATCATTTATTCTTTTCTTGACCTGTTTTTCCTATGGAAAGTGTTCACCTCTTTTGTGCATTTACCTGTTTGAAGAAAAGTTAAATGGTATCATGCGGAATTCTTGGTGGTGAATCTTAACAAAGACAAGGGCCTTTACTGACGCCCAATAAAAAAGCTAATGTTCAAGGGATCAACACTACTCAGACCTAGATTCGGCAGTCTTTGGCAGCGGTTTCAGTACTGACAAAAAGTCTATGTGTAGTAAAGAAAATGACCCAAAGAACAAGGACCCTGTCAACTATTTAAGTCCTTATAGGGTTACTGTCCACACAATAGGCTCATGTTCAACTGTGTATGCGGTCTTTTTGTGCCAAGGTGGGGAGTGTGGCTGAGAAGATATGTACCTATAATATGTCCACTTAGAGATAACAATTTTACAATGACTACAAAAATGAAAAGCAATGAGTAATAGAAGAACATTGACCTTGGGAGAAAAAGAGGACCATCCTTGTTCCTTTCACTTAATTGGATGGCTTATCAGATTACCTTGGCAAATGAAGAATCAAAGACGATCTGCCAGGAAAGAAAAAGCATGCTGATAGCAGAATTATTCCAACCAGTATCCAAATACACCCTAAATGGAAAGGTTTCTCAGCTCAGCTGAGCCTGCATACTTGCTGCCTACACAGAGGAAACATCCGGAGTAGAAACTGTCACGTTGCCTTGACTGGTTACAATTTATATGTAACTTGGATATATTTAGCTAATATTATAATTCAGTGCACGAAGGATCCTTACCCATCTGAGAGCAGTCTCTAAACTGGTATTTAAAAGGAAGATCGGTAGGAGAAGGAAGGGTGGCTAAACAGAAGGGGGAATGAACCATGAGAGACTATGGACTCTGGGAAACAAACTGAGGGCTTCAGAGGGGAGAGGGGTAAGGGATTGGGATAGGCCAGTGATGGGTATTAAGGAGGGCACATATTGCATGGTGCACTGGGTATTATATGCAAATAATGAATCAGGGAACATTGCATCAAAAACTGGGGATGTACTGTATGGTGACATAACAAAATAAAAATTATTAAAAAAAATTAAAAGTAATAGTTTTGAATTAATTACCTGGTATTTCTCAAGCACCATGGTGTAAAACCATCAGAAGCCTTTGGCTGTAGCACTGATTCTTGGGTTTACTCAGAGTGAAACCTGGAAAAGTGTCTGTTTCTCAGTGCCTCAGCTGTCTGTGAATAATTTGTATTCCCTTCTCTTAGGGTAAAATGTGATAATAACTGAAAAAATGCTTTTTGAACCATAGAGTAAGATACAAGTGGGAGGTTTTATCATTGTCATCATCCTGCAGGCATAAGCATTTCATTTAAGCCTCTTAGTGGCTGAAAAGAACAGTGTCCTGTACCCTTATATGGCTGACCAACTCTCTTGCTTGGTGGGTTGTTCAGGGCTGTCACCTGTTGTGCATGGAGTTGGAATAAATTCCACAATGTGACATGGTGTGGTAAGGAATAACCTTTGGGGTCAGAGTTAACCAAGCAGAGGATGCAGGCAGTCCTCAGTTTCACACCATCCTGTGGAGAGCGAAATCCATTCTGTTACTAGAGGAAACACCCTTCTACCTGTCAGTCTCCTCGTACAGGGCAAGTTTGAAGAAGGGATCTGCTCAGGGGAAAATAAGCAGGCTGTTTGACATAGACAGTCTGTATGAGGGAGCTGCTCACTTACTAGGGTCTGAGCAAGCCAGGTACCTTGTCCCATTGACCAGGGGACAGCTGGAAAACAAAGTCTGTGGATGTCTTTTCCACGGCAGGTGGAGAGAGCCACCCATCCTGTGGAAGGCTGAGACTGGTTCCTCCGCTAGCTGGGACAGTCAGGATACCCTGACATCAAGCAAGCTTACTGTTCAAGCACCGCAGAGTGAATGAATAGGCAGCACTTTCACAAACAGCACTGATCCTGGTAGGATACTGACTCATTACCCATCCCTCTTTGAGAAAGACCACTTTATTCCTTCCTAATTCCCAAAAAATGGATCTCGGGAAAATTTCTGATTTCTGCATCATGCATAACCATTTTGTAAGAGGTGTTTTGGCATATGCAGTAAGAGTGCGTGGGATCTGGAGCCCGTCTGTCAGGCCTCAAATCCCAGTTCAGCCGAGGAGTTCTATGACCATCAGCATGTTAGTATCTCTGAGCTTCAGTCTAGTCACCTGTAAAGCACAAATTACAAAAATACCTGTCCCATAGATTCCTGCAGCTATTAAAGCACTGAGACAAGCATCTCCTAGATACAAAATACTAAATAACGGTTGCTATTTCTTAGACCTTTAAGTTTGATCATGAAGCATTAAAGGTCTTAGAAGCAACACTTGCTGACTGAGGAAAGGAAAGGAAATTTATTGATCCACATATATTGATCCCCTACACTGTTCCGGGCACTTAATCCTCAAATAATCTAAGGTTTAGAAATAGCCAAAGTAAAACCAATGAATCACTGAAGTACTAATTAGTAAAAATGTATTGTGCACACACTGAAAAAGGCAGCTTGCAAACTGGGAACACTCAAACCAAAACATGGAATGAGGCTCAAGGGTATATTGTTATAAAGCGGTTTATGCAGTGAGAAAGCACTGACTGTTTATTCTTCACAGTGACTGGCTATAATATTAGATCTTTGTAAATGATAGGGAACTGGCCAGTTGTTATCTCACATCAACCTTGGGGGTTTAAGTTTGGGTTGTGATTTTTCAGAGGCATAAGCAAGAGTTGACCCAGGTCAAGTTAGTCTTGCAAAATAAGCTAACTTAAGCTTTGTTTGTATGACTAAACTGGTTCTGTCCTTTCAGGGAATTTTCAAGGCTGGTCTCCATTTGTTTTTGGTTTTATCAGGTCATAAGTTGTCTTCATTTACAGGTGAGAAAATTGAAACCCTGAGTGACTGTCTGAGGTCACCCAGCAGATAGCCGATGGAGGAAATCTCGGGGCCATCTGACTCCATGACCTTGCTGCTTTCTCTGTATCATTCTACGTCAGCAGCGTTGTTCCTTCTTTCATTTTTTCTCTCACCCACTTCCCAATTAGAATTATTATAAAGCACATTTATATACGGTTCCCACAGACATGCCCAGAGGCACTCTCAGAGAGATATAATTACCCAGAAAAGAATGTGCATATCTTCTTCCTTATAATCTCGTGACAAAGGAAAAGTTCTTTTAAAAACACTCATTTCTTCCAGTGTTTCAACTCCATGGCAGATGCTTGTCTAGAGATACAAACAGGCATCCGTCTCCTTACTAACATGCACACACGCATAAGCATAGTAGAAATCAGGGTGAGGGCAGAGTGGCGTGTGGAACAAAAGGTGAGCATATCATCTGCAGTAAAGTTGCAAGGACAATAAGACTCAAACTCCAACTCAAAACCAAAAATTAGTTTTGCATCTGAAAATTAGTTTGAATCAGATTGCTGCTTCAATTTGGAAAGAAAAAGAAAGCCAACTAGTAGCTGTAGGAAGTAGGAATACAAATTGTTTACTGGGAGAGATTGTGGAGTTCCGGGAAATGTTGGGTAGAAGACCAGACATTGCTTCCTAAGTCTAAGAAGGTGCCAGAACACTAAAACTCCAGAAAACAAAATCAATCAAACAACAGAAAAGGCTCAAGTCTATGGCAAATTACATCCTGAGTGGGGTCTAGGTCTAAGTTGGGTAGTATCTTTGAGGAGAAGGGAAATGGGGGTAAGGGCACAGTACCTCTGTTCAAGGAATGGTGTGTGAACCATGTTAGAGGCACCATTCCAGAAGGACTTGGGGTCTGCCAACCTCTGGGCCAGTGAAGCACCTACAGTGACCAAAATAGAAGTTAACTTCCCTCATAACCAGCAGCATCCTCGGATGGCTGACATGACAGTCCACTGAGTGCTACCTCCCAAGTCCTATGGGAACGAAAAGATGGTAGCTTTTAAGAAAATATAGGGACTCTCTCTGCCGTATATCATTAACCACTGAACCAAAGCAAAGGAATCACTGCACAGGGCTGGTGTTTCTGGGACCCCAATACAAAGTAAGGAATTTAAAAAAATTTGCTTGTCCACTGACTAGATATAGCCCGATAAACTAATTTTATAAGCATGCACACACACACACACACACACACATACAAAGTTATAAACACACTCTATATTGTATTCTTTGCACCTGAGCGAAGGGTCAGAGGGGTCTTGTAATAAAACTTAGAAATTGTCTGTGGAGGGCTGATAATCAAGGCCTTCATCTGAGTTCAAGAGCCATGGTTTCCTTTATAGTCTTTTGGATTTAATTCTATTCAGCCAAAATCAGTATTCTGAGAAGGGATCCATAGGCCTCACCCAATTATCAAGGGGTAATGGCATTAAATATGTTAAGGCCCCCACTCTAGGGGATCCTGATGAAGGAGGAAGAGGAACTGGCAAATACTGCTGCTTCAGTTCTGACCTTAGAGCTCTGGACAGGGTAGGCAGGACAGTATCCTTGACCATGGTGGACACATGTCATATTAACATCACTCCTCCTCTAAAAGGATGGTTGGTCTCACTACAAATGTAAAAGTATTCTCTATTCTTTCAGAAACCTCTATATGCTATGTTTACTTGGATACCTCCTAAATATCTTTTATGATATGAATATTCTATTTCAAAGAAAAAGTTTTTAAAATTGCCATTTTTATACTAAACATCATATCCACCTATTAGATTTGTAAGAGCTCTCCAGAGATAGTTGAAAACATGCCATATTAATTTAAGCATCTACTCTTTTCCACACATGTCAAAATAAGTTATGTCAGGGAAAATAATGCACATTTCTTACCTGATTATAATTTCCAGTGTCATATAGCATCTTCAGTAAATACTAATTGCTACTAACTGGCATTTGATTGAAGCGGTAAAGAGGTGGATCCATTCTGTTTCACTAACTGATTCAAGTTGGATTTTGGCCAAGTCTTATAACCTAAATGTCCAATAATAAGGGAATGATTAATTGAATCTTAGCACATCCATATGACAGAATAATGTGAAGCCATTAAAATGGTATTTTAGAAGAATAGTTAGTAAAATTGGGAAATGCTTATAATAAATTTGCTATCAGTACCTTGGAGAATAAAATCTAGATTCATCCTCCTGGACTCTAAGGTCTTACATAATTGGGCCCCTGCATGACTATCCTTCCCATCTTAAACACCCTCAGTCATCACATGGGTCTTTATATTATTTCTGCAACATTTCAGACTTTTCCACCGTCAAGACTTTGCATTAGCTGCTCCTACTGCCTTCCATATCTTCACCTGGACAACTCCTTCTTGTCATTGAGAAGGGTCTTTCCTGACGCTGACTCACTTTTTAGTACATCACTTTGTTATATGACTTATTACTTCTCACTATCTGATATTGCCTTATTTTTAGGCTTTTTTCTACTCCTATTAGAAGGCAAGCTCCTTGAAAATTGCACTTAGTAAATATCTAACATGTATTTGCTGAATGAATAAACCAGTAATTTTTTTATTTCAAAAATAAAAATATGTATTTTAGAAATCTTTAAATAACATACAGAAAAAAGAATATAAATTACCAATAATGACTCCGTCTAGGTACAATTTTATTATAGACATGCAGGTATATATTAAGGCACAGACACATAAATAAAACACATTTGAGGTCATCTAATTTTATTCCCTCTTAAGTTCTCTTTTCCTTATTACTTAGATTTTTCCCTCTTCTCTGTGAAACAAATCAAATTTCCCTGATATACTCCTGTATTACAGTTTAGTGATAATTTTAATTTCCTGGGAATCACTCTTCAGAGCTTATCAATGTATCTGTTTGCCCCAAATAGTGCTCTTCCAAAGAAGGATTTTTCTACTTGTATTTTTCTGCACTTCTAAACTGGAATAGAGCACAGTGATGTGATAGTGTGGAGTGCTGTGGGACATATAGGAGATGCAACCACTTTTTCCTTTGTGGTGGGCTGGGGAAGACCTCGGGAGGAAGTGACTTCTCAGCTGCAATACGTCCACGTCAGCCACACGAAATTTATGAGGCAGAAGACCTGAAAGGTGGGAGAGGCAGGGAATCCTAAACAGAACGGCTGTATGCACAAAGGTCTTAAGGGAAGAGTACATTGAACTTTAGGAGGGGAAAAAAGTTGTTCAGGTTACTAGTGCACAATGTGTTGGGGCACTTTTGATGGTGGGGATATAGGCAGAAGCCAGATAAGGAGGGTTCCTTGTTAAGCGGTTTATCTTAAGGGGGATAAGAAGCCTTTTAAGTGCTTTCAGCACAGAAATATTAGGGTGAGTTCTGTATTTTACAAAAATCATCCAAACTGCTCATGGAGAAATATGGAAAGAGAAAAAAGGATAACTTGTGTGCCTATACGAACATATAATGAATATTTTTTTCATACCCAGAGGGAGGAGACAAGAAAGCCTACATGTGTTATAGACCTATTTCAACCATCCAGGCATCAGGCAACAGAAAAAGGAAGTAAGGGTAAGGTGTCTTTGGTGGCTGCTTCTGGTGAAACCCTTGGAGACCCTCATTATCAGGTCAAAAGTTATCTTCACTTGTTATTATATCATCACTAAATAAGGGTCACCATGATTTAGCTGGCATGTAGTTATCATAAGGGGGCCATAAAATACTGTCTTTCCTCATGGATAGCAGGGCCACCTGTAAATTCTTTCCCTAGATGGTCTTTGCATGGTCGGGAAGTACCAGCAGGATCTCTACCTGCAACCCTACCTTACTTTGTTCCCGAAATACAAGACAGTAGTGCTTTTTCCTGGTGACCGTTCCACATGCTGACCAGAGACCATCTTCCTACACATAAGACCAATTGCAGATTGGCTGGTCTTCCCCTCCATCTGCTCTTCTCGGCACTGTAAGTTTCAGAATTTACTTGATATCTCTGACACATGGATGGGGCCCTTCTCTCCTTTTTCTTACTTATTCCTGTCTCCCTCTACCCCATTTTCACAAATATTCCTTTAGTCTTTTCGAAGATCTTGTTTGTGGAAGCAGGGTTTTAAAAAGAGATAGAATAAATTAGAGTATACAAGTCAGTGTCACATCTTAGAAACTGACATCGTTTTTCACAGCATAGAGAGAGATGGTTTATTATTTGGGGGACATTCCTAAGCCTTTTGTAATCCACCAAACTTTGTTTGGCTCCTTATATTCATAATAATGGGGACCAAAGATAAGAAAAATCTTTCCCCAAAAATCAAAGACAAAAAACCCAATCCTCTTGGTGCGGTGCCCATTCCCTCACAGCTACTCAAAGACTTCACTCTTGTCACTATTCTTGTTGTTACTTGTTGTTGTGTTAGTTTCTTGTTGCTGCTATAGCAAATTACTAAGAACTCAATGGCTTAAAACAACAAATTTATTATTTTACAGCTCTAGAGGTCAGATATGTGAAAGATCTCTTCTGGGCTAGAATCAAAGTGTCATCAGCTAAGCTTCATTCTTTCTAGAGACTCCAGTGGAGAATCCATTCCTTTCCCTTTCTAGCTTCCAGGAATGGCCCACATTTCTTGGTTTGTGGTCCTATTGCTCTGACTTCTACTTCAATAATCACATCTCCTTCCGTGACTCTGACTGTCCTGTCTCTCTCTTATGAGGACTCTGCGATTACACTGAGTGCATCTGGAAAATCCAAGATAATTTCCCCATCTCGAGACCCGTAAACTTAATCACATGTGCATAGTCCCTTCTAACATGAAAGGTGAGATAGGCATAGGTTCTGGGGATGGAGGCATGGGCATCTTTGGGAAGGATTATTCTGCCTCCCACACTCCTGCATCTTCAATTTACAACAATTTTACTCAGTCTTTGTTTCTTCTAATTTACCTTTATGCTTTTATATTCTTATTTGTGAAAAGTAATAAAAGTTGTACATACTATCTAGGGTTACTCTTCTCAGAGTAAATGTTTTGAGAGTCTGGCACATGTCACACACTTAAGAACCTACTATTACTATGGGGAATAATAGAATTTTATAACCACCTTCATGAGGTCACGAACCCCACCATCCACATGTACTTATGGTAAGACTTATGAGGTGATACATGAGAATTTAATAAGATATAATACTTTAGTGATTGATTCTGGGAACATAAACGCTCAAATTATGAACAATATCATCATTGAATTACCCTTGAAGAATCATCAATATTTTAGCAACTGTAGCAAAAAATTATGAACAGATTATTTGCAATATTGGCTTCCTTTCCCATCTGTAACAAGGTAAAAACATGCACATTTGAGTATTTTCAGTCTTTTTCCTTCCTGTGAGTTCAAGAAGAGTTTTTTTTTCCTCGAGCTTCTCTATCCCCACCCATATCTATTGAGTGTCCCTTCTGCTGACCGGCTATTTCTTTAGGTTTTTGTGATGCAGTTTCAAGATAACAAATAGAGGTGCATCAAAACAGAGCACCATGAATTCAGGACAGCGAGTGGAAAGAAAGATAAATTGAGCATCATTGGAAAGGGTGTTGTCCCCTCAAGAGAATAGAATAGTGGCTTAAATAAAAAGAAGTAGGGGTTCAGAGTTATAGTCGGGGAGGGAGATTTTGAGGTAATCAGTTGTAACTCTAGGGAAGGATACTGATAATGACAGAAATAGAACACATTTTAAACATTTTCAGGGCAGCGAGAATTTTCTTTTTATCCTTTGACATTATTTGAGAGATGCCAGTAAATAGTGATTTCTTTTCATTACTTTCAGTTGCTAGGTTCTATCTTTTTCAACCTAACTCTATGCTTTGGTCAGTGAAGCTTAGTTTTTGTTTGAATTCTATATCACCCAGGGGATATGTTACATTCCCTCAAATTGCTTAAACACTTCCATGTCAATCATACTTACCCAGCAATTTACAGTCCATCTTCCTTCTCCACCAACAATCTTTGTCACTTCCTGCCCCTCTTCTGAGAAGGAACTGACCCTTCTTCAGTTCAAATTCACCTTCTCCACCTGCTCTAACACTATCATTCTTTCCTTCAACTATAAGCATATCCTCAAAATATATACCATCATACTTTATCGATGCTGCTTTCCTTATGAGCTAGTGCTCTCATTCTCCCTTTTACAAATAAACTTTGTCAAAGACTCTACAAAAATGACTAGCTCTTTCCTGTCTAATTTGCTAAACTCACTTTGATCTGTTTTTTATTTTAATAAGATAGAAAAGGCACTTGTAATAATCAAATCCAGTGCTGTCTATTTAACTTGACTATGCTAGAGCATAATAATATTGATCATGCTTTTCTCTCTTCCCTGTAATACATTATTTCTATTTTCCCCCCTCAGCTCACTGTAATTATTCTCCTTCTGGATTTTTTCTTGCTCTGTCCCCAACTGTTCGTAAATCCCATGATTCCATATTTGACCCTTGACCCTCTAGACTTGCTTTTTTGATATTAAGTTCTACAGATTTAATGAATACCAATGGACATTCCCAACTAAATAAAATGTAAAAGGCCATACACAATTCCTCTATAAAGCCTCTTGTGTTTCCTATTTCTTTAAATGAAAGCAGTGGTGTTTCTATTAATGGAAGTGTCTAAAGTTGCAAACTCATGTATTCTTGATACGCTTTACTGCAACCCCATTTCATCTGGCTACAAAGCACCCACTGAATATGCCTATGTTAATTGTGAAATTCTTCTCCTTCCTCCGTAGCACTATCAGTTCAGATTTCCTTTCCCAATTCTCTCAATTACTTCGAGTCACTGAACTGAGCCTTCTTGCAATAATTCTTACTCTCTGCTTTATCCTTTTCACAGACTTGAGCCTGGCACTCCTTACTTTGTTTTCAGTCTTGGCCAGGAAAGGATGATATATAAGTCCTTTACAGTATGGCCACAAATTCCCTTCATTCACTCACCAAGCCGCATCTCATTTTTAACCATGCCAGTTTTTACAACGGTATGCAGAGCTGAGGAGCACTACCGTGAGAACACCGAGAAGAAACTCTCGAAGGCACAGAGCAACACGGTTTCAGGCAGTGTTCCATAGCTGTGAATGCTGGCAAGAAGCTCTCATGGACAGAGCTCTGGAGCACAGAGTAAGAGGTTAGTTGAATCTGTGGCACTCCAGAGGCATGGTCATAAACATTTGACAAGCACTAAAAATGGTTCAGAAAGGGCTAACCACTGGCAACGCTACAGAAAAAAAGAGTTACTTGGCATCCATTTCCATTTCTGAAACCTTCTTCTTTGTTACTTCCCCTCTTCTGTCCTCTCTCCCTTAATAAATATGCATAATATCTTTCAACCCAGGGGCTATGACTTGCCCAGGGACCCTTTCTAGGAATGGCTTACCTTGACATTTCCTGATCCTGAATTTTTTCCCAAACTCATCTACCCTACCTTTCATTCACACAGAACAGGAGAACGATTTCTGTGGCAAATTACCCAACAGGCAGTTCTTTTTCTATTTTGTCTGTGGCAGATGGTACTTTCCAAAGATGGCTACATGGTATCTCTCATCTCATGTGTTTTCTAGAACCTTGCTACTTTCCTATCAAGACATGGAGGTTAATTCCCCTCCCCTAATTCTGAGCAGACTTGTGACTCATGTGTATCCAGGAGAGTGTGCCAAAAACTATACTATACTTATTTGAAGGCTGGCCTTACGAGGGTGCAGCACCCATCTTGTTGACTGAAACACTCACCTTTGGGGCCTTAGGCTTCAATATGAGCAGTCTGGTTGCCTAGAGGAAGCCCAAAGTAGCCCACGTAGAGAAACCACAGGGAAGGGCCCTGAAATCCATGGAAAGAGAGAGAGATGCTTCCAGTGAATTTCATCATTTGCTGTTCCAGTGCTAATCCCTGTCTGACTGTAAGCACATAATATATTCTGAGCCCAAAGTGTCCAACTGACCCAAAATTCCCAACTTATAATACATGTAATAAGTTAAAAAATTGTTTTAAAAAAACAGATTTTGTTTGTTTCTCCAACCCTCTACTCCATATTCAGAGTAAATCCATTTTGTTAAAGGTAATTGAAGTTTTCCCATTCTCTGGCTTGGTTTAAGAATAAGCATTGCTTAGATGTGACTTAATATGGCCAATAAAATATGAGGCAATATTTTCTGGGAAGTTCTGGGAAGGAAGTAAACATATAATAAAAAATGCATTTTCTTCCAGTAGGTATCTTCTCTAGAAATGGTGCTAATCTATAAAATGCACACTAGGGGTGACAATAAAAAGACAGAAGGAACCCGGGTCCTTCACACTATTGATGAAATGAATTAGCCAAACCTGGAAATGCTCTGATATATAAGGGAATATATTCTGATTTAGTTAAGAAATTTGACTTGAGTTTTCTGTTATTCGCTGCTTAAATCATCATAACTTTTTAAATACCTCAATATGAATTCATGTGGTAGTAAAGGATTATCACTATATCCCTTGCATTATGATTTTGGAATAAGGATGATCAGAATAAGCAGGGCAAGAAAAACATTAAGAAGTTGGCAAAATAATCCAAAACCAAAGCAGAGAACTAGTTATAAAAGGTTACCAGGCATCAAAGTGACTGGACATATAATAAACTAGTACCAGGATATCTGAAACAAACCAGTGTTTTTTAATTAGGAAAACCACCAGGAATCATCCAAGCGACTAGTCCTCAGGAGCACAGCTTTCTGAGTGTCTGGGGGACTAGGGAGACTAATAGAATAAATTATAAAGCACACGTAAAGGTAGCATTCTCATTTTACAGAGCAACCTAAAACAGGGACAAAGTGATGGACTTATGGTCAGTGAACTGGAGAGAACTAACTCAAGACATTTACCACACGGTGGGCTTGTGTTGAGACCATAAAAACATGAAAGAACAATGAGGTATCTTACTAGTACTGACCACGTGAACAGGCAATAATATTAAATTAGTGCTTATTTTGTATTAGACATTATTCTAAGGACTTTACATTTACCAACTCATTCAATTCTCCAGAAAACCCTATGAAGCATGCATGGTAATTCCTTCCTGATTTTCAGATAAGGAAACAGACCCAGAGAGGTTGAATAGCTCACTCACAGTCTTTCAGTTAGTAAGTGCAAGTCTGAGATTTGAACCCCATGCACCCCCACCCCAGAGCTTATGTTTTATCCTCTGTGCTGTATTTTGAGGATGATTTACATGGTCTTGTTTGCAGTAATTCCTACTGCTTCCTTTAGGTTGGCTCAGGAGCTGGAAAGAAATGAACCCTTCAGGTGGTGAATCTCCTTGATCAAACGAGATAAAACTCCCCTGCCATGACAATGAAGACATGATATCCCAGGGGATTGTTCTTGTTTTATACAAATTTGTTTGAAATATAAAATGCCTCATCTAAAAGAATGACCATGTTGTAACAGGAATTTAGACACCGACATGTCTGAAGTTATGAGAAATAATCTATGGCAGAAAGATTATATTGATGTAAGAAATATTTGGGGGCAAAGAGTCATTTCTTTAGCTCCTGGAAGCCTCACAGTGGTATCTTGCACAAACTAAAGCTAGCTCTGGCTAGTCTCAGCCAAAATACTTGCACTTAGTGTAGAGTTTTAAACTACTTTCGGACAGATAAATTGTCCACAGCAGCATCCTTGAACACCTCTATGTGTGTAGGAGGGATTAAAAATGATGATGACTCACATAAATTGCTTGATTTTAGAAACTGATCCTGGAAAGATTCCTAACTAGGTACCTCTGTTGAAAGAACAGAAAATGAGCACTGACAGAAAAGAGATATACATGGGTAGAATATGAGAAGCCATAAAAGTACTTGTGAAAAAGGGAATCAAGTAGGAGCAAAAACCAAGAAAAAGCAACCCTGGCAACAAAGTTTAAACATTTAGAGCTAGGAAAAAAGGAGAGAAAAGTCATAGTAACTGGATACAGCAGATGCCTTGGAGGATAGTATTTGTCACTCGTGCACTCACAACCCTGCTCAGGATAGAATATCTGCCAATAATTTCAACAAAAGACAACCAAATCTTAAGTCTGAAGAATAAAATGCAAAAATTCAATTCTCAGTCATCTATCTTGGAAAAATTGTTACAAAATCAAAATTCTATTTTCTCTTTTTATTCTTTTAAGAAAAGAACTCCAGGGTTAGAACTTGACCTTCAGTCGCATTGTGTCATTTTACATTCAAAATTACATAATTTCAGTAATCTTACTAAATTTCATGGACCACCAATTATATTATGAGAAGTTCGCTCTTAAATGGCCTCGGGCTGTGGCACAGGCCAGGATCCTCCTTGCTTTGACAGCAACATCCCACTGGGTATTTCTCTGAAATCTGATTATCATTGCAAGGGAATGTTCTCATTTTTATGGCCAGAGAGAATCAAGACGGGAATTCCTGCCAGAAAAATGTATTGCAGCATCCAAACTCATGAGGAAAGAGGGAGGAGTATTCTGTATTCTGACATTGTCTCTGGTTTAAAGACTTCATGGGTTTATAGTATATGGTTGGGTGTTCAGAATCATCTAGGAAAGGCAAGGAAAGTGTTACATGATGGTAGAAGTAGAAGTAATCTACTTCTGTGCCTGCTAGAAGAGGAGGGCACACCTTAGCCTTTGAAAAATATATATCTAAAGACTATAAAATCATTTGGTTATCATAGCAACCATTTATTAAATAATGTATCAGGAGTAGAAAAAGAAAAAAAAATCACTTTCAGAAAATTAGAGTATTCTCCAAGATGCTAGCCAACTAGTGAAGCTTCCACTTGACATCAAATTCAGAACTGTAAAAAGCAATGCTTGAGTTCAATGTTTCTCTAGCTCAGAGGTGTGAATCATCAGAGATGTACCCAGTCACTAACTATTTACTATGACCTCTGAATTCTGTTTTGAATTACAAAACTGATCCCTTACCAATTGACCACCCCACCTGACTCTGTTTAAGATTAAAGGGAAGAAATGGGGAAGGAGGATTCATAGCTACAACCAGAAGTAAAAGGACATGTGCATAAAACCAAGCTGTAGGCATAGTTTTCCCTATCACTACAATACAAATAAGCCAACTTTTATATTAGATGCAGAAATAATTTTTATTTTATATGGTGTTCGATAGACACAGAAAGTTTCCATTTAAACAACTGTCAAGGACCCTGAATCACTTAATAATGCTAATGTCAGTGAATATGGTCAAGAAATTACAAGTACCTAATTAAATAATTCAATCCAATTCTTTACCATTTACTGGCCAATCTTAAGTGTATCACTTTGAGCAGTTAACTAACTCTAAAAGTTTCCTCTTTTTTCTGTCATGTAGCAGAATTGTGCTATCAGATATATCATTAATTTTATCTTTTTTCTTTTGGAAAAGCAAAAATAATACTTTGTCCTATCTTTAAACATATATTAATGATATGTAGCAAATGAGATAAAATTTATAAAATAAAAATGCCACACAAATGGTAGTTCTATAATTATGTCTTTTGTTATGTCTGACTGTTGTCAGGAAAACCAGATATATTGTATTTTGATTAAAAAAAAAAAAAAAGGTCCTATTGAGCCTATTGAGTAAGGTCCAAGTTTATATTACAAGGGTGAGTCAAATTGATCCCTCGTAGATATTTGGCAATTACTTTTGTTTTTTTGTTTTTTACCTCCCTCTCACTGAATTAGCCCTTTTATATAATGTCATGTATCCACCATCACAATATCGTACAGAAAAGTTTCATGCCCTGGAAATTCCTTGTGCTCCACCTATTCATCCCTCCCTGCCTACCAGCCCCTGGCAACCACTGTTTTTCCATCTTCATAGTTTTACCTTTTCCAGAATGTCATATACTTGGAATCATGCAGTATGTAACCCTTTCAAATTCACTTCTTCCACTTAGTAATACAAATTTAAAGTTCCCTCGTGTTTTGTTTTTACCATTTTCGTTTATTTTTATCACTAATATTACATTCTATGGATGTACCAGTTTGTTTATACATTCACCTACTAAAAGACATCTTAGTTGCTTCCAATTTTTGACAGTTGTGATTAAAGCTGCTGTAGACATTTATGTGCAGGTTATTGTATACAGATAAGTTTTTACCTTATTTGGGTAAATACCTAGGAGTGAAATTGCTAGATCATATGGTAAGATTATATTTAGCTTGATAAGAAACTATCAAACTGTCTTGCAAAGTGGCTGTACCATTGTGGATTCCCACCAGCAATGGATAAGAATTCTTTTGCTCTACATCCTCACCAACATTTGGTGTTTTCAGTGTTTTGGATTTTAGTCATTCTAATAGGTGCAGAGTAGTATCTGTTTTAATTTGCAATTTCTTAATGATGTATAATGTTGAGTATCTTTTAATATGTTCATTTGCCATCTCTATATCTTCTTTGTTGAGATGTCTGGCAGATCTTTAGTCTACTTTTTAATTAGGTTGTTTCCTTATTGTTGAATATCAGAAGTTTTTTATAATATTTTTGGATACAAGTCCTTTATTAGATGAGTGTTTTACAAATATTTTCTCCTAGTCTGTGTCTTCTTTCCCATTTTCATAGTATCATTTGCAAAACATAAATTTTAAATTTTAATAATTTCCACTTACCAATTTTTTTTTCTTTCACGGGTATTTATTTTGGTACTACTTACCTTTTTGTTAATAATGCAAAATAATATTAATAATAATTAAATGATTAATTTCCTACTGTGGACCAGTCACTTATACAGTCAGACCTTTTCAATTATCAGTCTCCCTTATCTTTTTTTTTTTTTTTAAAGATTTATTTATTTATTTGACAGAGATAGAGACAGCCAGCGAGAGAGGGAACACAAGCAGGGGGAGTGGGAGAGGAAGAAGCAGGCTCATAACGGAGGAGCCTGATGTGGGACTCGATCCCAGAACGCCGGGATCACGCCCTGAGCCAAAGGCAGACGCTCAACTGCTGAGCCACCCAGGCGCCCCGAGTCTCCCTTATCTATACAGAAATGTTTCAACAAAGGAAGGATTTGGACACTATTTATATATATTGTTAATGGATTTCTTAGTAAAGAATAGTTCCATCTTAGAAATAATCACGGATTTAACTAAGATATTAAAGAACAAATTTCCTGAGAGTTTTTATCTTTCTTTTTTAAGACTTTATTTATTTATTTGAGAGAGAGAGCACAAGCAGGGAGACGGGACAGAGGGAGAGGGAGAAGCAGCAGCAGACCCCCGCTGAGCAGGGAACCTGAAGTGGAGCTCTATCCCAGGGCCCTGGGATCATGACCTGAGCCAAAGACAGACACTTAACCTACCGAGCCATCAAGGTGCCCTGAGAGTTTTTATCTTTCATTAAAAAAAATGGCATTTCCTGTTTCTGTTTCAACATGACAAAAACTTGGATGTCATCACTCCTGTCCCTACAATAAAAAAAAAACTTGACAAACTAAACAATAACTTTTCTTGGACCCATCAGAGAATTGAGGTTGTAGGGTAAACTACCATCCCAAAATCTGTAGACATATGTCTATATAGAGAATCACAGTTATGATCTGCTTATCTGGAGCAGAAGTGCTGAAGCCATAAAATATGCCTAGTACCTTTTACAAGACATCTGACTTTCAATAAAATGTTACAAGGCATGCCACAAAAATAGGTAAATACATTAAAAGCAAAAACTGGTTCTTTGAATAGATAAATACAATTAATAAACCTGTAGCCAGACTAACCAAGACACAAATAGAGAAGATACAAACTGCAAGTATTAGGAACAAAAGAGGATCCATCACTATAGATCCCATAGACATTAAAAGGATAATGAAAGAATACTGCCAACAATTCTATGCCCACGAATCTGCTACCTTAGTGAAATGGACTAATTCCTCAAAAGATACAATCTACCAAAACTGACACAGGGAGAAGTAGATAACCTAAATATTTCTATCAGTATTAAAGACAATTGGATCAATAATAAATCACCTTCCCAAAAGGACAATACCAGGCCCAGATAGTTTCACTGCAGAATTCTATTAATATTTAAGAAATAATACTATATTTTCACAATCTCTTGCAGAAAATTACAGCAGAGGAAGTATTTCCTAACATTTGATAAGACCACTATTAATTACCATAGTATCCAACCAGCTAAAGACATCACCAGAAACAAAAATTACTGAGCAATATCTCTTATGAATATAGATGGAAAAATCCTTAATGAAATATTAACAGATAAATTCTCATTATTAAAAGAATTACACCAGGTATGCAAGGTTAGTTCATCATTCAAAGATATAATCCATCACATTAACAGGCTAAAGAAGAAAAATCATATGACCATATCAGTTGATGTAGAAAAGGCATTTAACATCCAATACCTATTGATGTATTGATCCAATACATGTATCTGATAAAATTGTATATATAAATATATTTTTAAGTATATTTTAAAATTCAAAAATAAAAAAAACCCAAATTTTTAAATGCGCCAAATAAATCATCCAGGCAGAAAATTAACAAAGAAACAGTGGCTTTGAATGACACATTAGACCAGACGGATCTAACAGATATATTCAGAACATTTCATCCAAATTTATAAAAATCAACACCTGGAAAACAAGTAATCCAATTAAAAATGGGCAGAAGACATGAACAGGCATTTCTCCAAAAAGGACATACAGCTGGTGAATAGACACATGAAAAATGCTCAACATCACTTATCAGGGAAATGCAAATCAAAACCACAATGGGATACCACCTGACACTGTTAGAATGGCTAAAATCAAAAACACAAGAAATAACAGGTGTTGGAGGGGATGTGGGGAAAAAGAAACCCTCCTGCACTGTTGGTGGGAATGCAAACTGGTGCAGCCACTGTGGAAAACAGTATGGAGGTTCTGCAAAAACTAAAAATAGAATTTCCATATGATCCAATAATTCTACTACTGGGTATTTTTCCAAAAAATAAAAAAAACACATGAATTCAAAAAGATATATGCACCCCTATATTTATTGCAGCATTATTTAGAGTAGCCAAATTATGGAAGCAGCCCAAGTGTCCATCTATAGATGAATGGATAAAGAAGGTGTGGTGTGGATACATATACACACAATGGGATATTACTCAGCCACAAAAAGGGGGGAGATTTGGACATTTGCAACAACATAGGTAGACCTAGAGGATATAATGCTAAATTAAATAAGTCAGAAAAGACAAATACCATATGATTTTATACATATGTGAAATTTAAGAAACAAAAGAGACTCTTAACTGTAGAGAATAATGAGGGATGGTGGGTGACAGGATAGCTGAAATAGATAAAGGGGATTAAGAGTACACTTATTTTGATGAGCTCTGAGTAATGTATAGAGTTGATGAATCATTACATTGTACGCCTGACACTGATATAGCACAGTATGTTAATTGTACTTCAATAAAAATGAATAATGTCCAAACAACAATAAAGACGCTGCTAAAATAGAGTGCGTATTTGGAAACAAAAATCATAATGCTATAAGCATTTACCTGTAAATGTATTTATGTATTACCTGTAAATCAATATAATTATCCTGAGTTTTAACTAAATTATGTTGGAAAGTTTATTATACCCTATGTTGAGTAGTATAAGACATTAAGCTACTTGCCAGTAAATTTTCAAATTCCTCTTAGTTATCTCTGACACTTTTCTAATAGTGGTTTTAATACAGAAATGTCTGTAGCAGCGACTACAGGAGTGATTTAGTTTAGGGATAGCAGAGTAAAAGGTGTCTGATAAACCACAGTCATACCTTAGAAATATTGTGGGTTCAGTTCCATACCACCACAGTAAAGCAAATATTGCAAAAAATGAGTCAAATGAATTTTCTGGTTTGCCAGTACATATAAAAGTTAAGTTTATACTGTAGCCTATGGACTATGTGATAGCATTATGTCTAAAACATACAACCTACATACCCTCATTAAAAAAAAATTTACTGCTAAGAAAAAATGCTAACCATCATCTGAGCTTTCAGTGTGTCATCATCTTTTTGCTGGTGGAGGGTCTTGCCTCATTGTTGACAGCTGCTGATTGATTAGGGTGGTGATTGCTCAAGGTTGGGGTGGCCATGGCAATTTCTTAAAATAAGACAACAGTGAAGTTTGCTGCATTGATGGACTCATCTTTACAAACAATTCCTCTGTAGCATAAGATGCTGTTTGATAGCATTCCACCCACAGTGGAACCTTTTTCAAAATTGGAGTCCATCCTCTCAAATCCTGCTACTGCTTTGTCAACGAAGTTTAATGTAATATTCTAAAGTCTTCGTTATCATCTCAATGATCTTCCCTGCAGTTTCACTAGAAGTAGATTCCCTCTCAAGAAACCACTGTCTTTGCTCATCCGTAAGAGGCAATTCCTCATTCATTCAAGTTTTATCATGAGTTTGCAGTCTTACGGTCACACTTTTAGTTTCTAAAAAAAGTAAATAACAAATGGGCAAAAGCTCTAGAGACAGCTTACCAAAGAAGATACACAGATAGCAAATCGGCATATGAAAAGATGCTTGACCTCACATGCCAACAAGGTGTTGCCAATTAAATAAAAAGAGATACTACTGTACAACTATTAGAACACCTATTTTTTTTTAACTGACAATACTAATTGCTGGTTGAGGACGTGAAGCAACAAGAACTCTCATCTATCAATGGCAAAAATGAAAAATAGTACAGCCATTTGGAAGACAGTTTGGTAGTTTGTTACAAAGTTAAACATAGACTTTCCATAAACCCAGCAGTCTCACTCCTGGTTATTTACTCAATACCCTTAATAAAAATGCTTTCCAGGACTGACAGTATTGGAATGGATTCTCATATTTATAATTTAATATTAATTCCATATCATTTTAAAGGTAGACCTTTTATCAACAGCTTTTGTATCAGCAAGGGCGATTCCAGTCTTGGCAGCAGCCTCAAGTCTGATTTTAACATCGCCCAAATGGTGGTGATAGTCATCCTTCTCAGCAAATGAAATTTTCATCTGTTTTTGAAGCAATCTACAGAATATTTATCTCTCAGCTTGCTTCATAAAAAAGACCTCCCATGAGGCAGTGTGAATTATTTTCATGCAACCACAGTGAGATTTAATGACATTTTTAATAAATAACAATATTTTGTTTACACATAATAAAGTATTACCGTTTACAGGGTTCCTGGTTTAGATTTACAAAAATGTACTAAATCAGTGATGAGAAGCGTGATTTATAATTGTTCTATTACTATTTCTGAAACTACTTATGGTAGGAAAGGTTAGTGACTGCTGCTGGCACTGTGGTAGCAGAAAGCTAATGATTCTCTTGTCTTTTAGGAGAGTTAGACTGCGGTTCATGTGCAAAAAAAATACCTCAAGGCTGTGCTTTCAATGCTTAGCTCATTTATCTCTCATCACTTAGGTAAATGAGATGCGGAAGTGGTTCCTAGTTTCTAAATAACTTTTTATACACTACTCAAAGCCTTAAAGGGTCCTAAAATGCTTTCTCTTGTTAATGAAATCTCAGTCATATAATTCGTTCAGTAGTCTAGAAGACTCATTTTTAAAGCCTCCAGGCAGGCTGCTGAATTTACACCAAGTATGCCAACGTTTATAAGCTTCTTTTTAATATATAGTTACTTGTGTATATGGGGTTAATTTCAAAATGTATGAACCATAGTTACATAAAATGTTAACATTAAGGATAGGTAGGGGAAGGATTTACTGAAACTCTCTTTACTGTCTTGGTAAATCTGAAATTATTTGAAAAGAAAGCATTTTTTTTAATTACACATAACCGCACTCTCCTTTTACTCCAAAGAGATTACAGTATATACCTGTTTAGCATAAGCTTTGAAATGTGTCGTTGCAAAGAAATTGCCACAAAATATAATGCCTCAAAAGTAGTGATAGCCCAAAGTTCCAACTGACACTATTTCTTTCTCACAAATCACTATTGGTACCATGGTAGTTGAAGGCAGAAAATAAATATCATTGAGTTGGAAATCTCTCTACTCTATAATCTACACTGTGCTCTTCATTGGCCTTTTTTTTTAAAGGTGGATGCAGAGTTAATTCACAGAAAGAAGACAAATTCTTGTGTTTTCTCTTATTGCTTGTCCTCAACCTTTTAGTGTTTCTTGTGCCATTGAAAAAACTCTCAGGCAAAGTAGAATTGTTTTTCTGTCCTTCACTTAGCTAAGTTCCTTTGGCCAAGGGAAATACCTATAAGATATATAAATATATCATAAGTAATAATATGTATATTGGCAGATCAATGACTGACTATAAATGATTGAGCTATACTTTCAGAAAAATGACACTGTTCCAAATATGACTCACCCCTATAAGGAAGGGATTAATTTGGATTGTTATCAATGTCAAATGTCTTCTGGAGGATATTAAGGAACGTTCCAGTATTGTACTTTATTTTTTCACTACAAAATTTTCTTATTTAACTAAGAATCCTATTAATTAAATGAAAATAACAGTAAGATTTTTAATACACTAATTAAATATATTTGAATGGTTATGGGTCTAAGACTATATTGGGCTTTCAACCAAAGATGAATTCCAATTTGGTCTTTGTTATGGTTCCTTTGAGAATGTGTTGTGCTGTTGATTCAGTTTAAAGTAAAATTTATAATTCCTAGTCAAGAATTTTATGACACTTCACCCTTCCATTTTCAAATTAATTATAATTTTATAATTATTTCTCCTTTGCCTTTTCTTTTACTTCATCTATGATCTTCCTCTGACATAGCAATAACTGAGTTTTCCCAAGTTTAACCCAACCTTGCTGGCTTCCATATTAGATTCTGGTGCTCTGGAAATGATTGTCTAGGTTATTGAGTTCCCATCTTGGTCACCCTGTTTCCTGTATGGGATTCTGAAGTTATCATGTTTACAATCTATTCTTTTTTGTCTCATCATTTCAATTATAGCGGGTACTGGCTAAATCAGCCTGACATTTGTTACCTCCTTGCTTGCACACCATTCTGAAGAATAACAGCACCTCTGGGTTGAGCTGAGTCCAGAAGCCTGAGTTAGTGGAAGGTGGATAGACCAGTATCCATAGAACTTGAAATAAAGAGAAACTAGCGGCAGACAGGCGATTGTGGGCTTTTGGACCAAAGAAGACTTTCAAAAGTGGTAGAATGAAATCAAAGTGGAAGCACAAGATAAAAATCAAAAGCTGACTTAGGTACGGCTCTGAAAGATTTACAATGACCTTCAGCGACATTGATCAGAAAGGATCAGGAGTGGATATGAAGCCTATTCACTGAGATTCTCTGACAAAAGTAGCTTCACTTGTGCTCCTATTCGTGGACCATGGGAGAAGTGTTAAGACTGGCTTTAAAAAAAATAATCATGTTGAACACTGACCCCTTCTAACATAAACATCAGGACCTAATTCATACTCCCTTGGATGTTTGAATTTTCCAAAAGTAGCAACAAATGAAAGCAAAATCAGAGGACAAAGAGTCAAAAACATACAAGAGTATATAGCACTTTTTATAGTTTTCCTTAATGAAGTGTTAAAAAAGAGTTACATTTCCATAAGCATCCAGATTCTTTGAAGATATATCCTAATCAGAAAAAGAATGGTCAAACATGATAAATATAGAAGATAATTAATTTAGGCATCTAAAAATAAAGTGTTTATAAATTATTAATTTAGTAACATTTACTCTCATGCTTAGACATATTAGCCCTATTAAATAGTATATCTTAAAGTTATTCACACATGTAAGTGTAAAGAGTTAAAAGAATTTTTTTTTTTAAACACAGATGACAAGGATATTGAAGTAGTATGGTTATTGTAGTTTTGGAATTCAGAATAGGAAAATACCAATGTGAAATAGTAAAGTTTATTTCCATATTTTAAAGTCATGCAAGCTTCATTATGTAGCTATTAAAAAGCAATTTTTGTTCATATTGCTTTGACCATACCACCTTAGGCCTTCCAAAGGGGTTATCCTGCCAAGAAAGAAATTAAGCATTTATTAGAGGGTCACTAAGGCATCGTTACAGGAGTAATAGCTCACTGCAGGTTCTTGTCATTAGTTCATTTATTACCCTTTCTGTCTCTACAAGCTTTATAGAATCATGGATTTTTAATAAGTCTTGTGCTCTGTGGTGATCTCTGGTTTGTTACTGCTCACAGAACTTGTTTCCTTTCCGATTCGGACAGCTTATTGTTTACAAAATAGTAAGTTCTCCTTATTACAAGATATCCTACAAAACAGTTGGAAAGATGCTATAAAATTGACAATTTAGAGTATAAATTAATGAATACTGACTCTTCATCATTTCCGTGATTCAATCACCTTCCTTACCATTTTCTGGTTGCCAGTGTTAGGTATATTATGTAGTCCAGTAGTTAAACCTCCAGTGAAATCTGAAAATAATGCCACTGATAGGCTTATGCTGTAAAACTTCTTCATGTATTTCCAATAGTACATCAATATCGAGACTATCTAGGGGCGCCTGGGTGGCTCCGTTGGTTAAGCAAACGACTCTTGATTTTGGCTGAAGTCATGATCTTCTGGGTTGTGAGACTGAGCCCTACATCAGGCTCCGTGTGGATTATAAAATATATATATGTAACATATAACATATTATAAAATTATATAAGATTATAAAATATATTTTATTATATATATTATAAATTATTAAATTATATAACATATGTAACATATGTAACACATATATGTATATATATATGTGACATATAATATATATAGAGAGAGAAAGAGAGACAGAGACTACCTAAAATGGAACGCTTCATCTCTATCCCTTGATATAAAGGTCATGCCACAGTGGCTCAGACAAGACCTTGGGACACTACAGTATTGAGCCTAAAACAGAAGCTTTACAAAATACCCATGTCCCAAATGTACCCTTATGTTTTCTTTTCCCTTTCTTGAAAAGGAATGTTATTGCCTTTGCTTTCACATACAAAGCTGTTATTATGCAACTAATTTTTATAGGAGAATGATGTCCTTATAGGCAAGAATCTTTTCATACAGATATAATCAAATGAGGTAAAACTGTAGTTTACATTCTCATTTTTCAAGGCATTAATATTGTGTGGTAAACAATGTCATTATATATATTATAATGCATGAAAATGATGTTTTAATGACTTCCTCTAAAATTCTTGGGATATGGGACTAGCTGTAACGTAAAAGGAATTTGTGTGGATGGAATTTTGTATTCTTCAGTACAAGGAAACCGTTGCTGTGCACGTTATTTTTAGAACATCACACATTGAAACGCCTACGATATTGGTTGTGTGCAGTTATAAATTATACCCGAAGTTTCTCTTAGAAAGTCTCCTTTTCCATTTTCAACTAGAAAAGTCAACATACCTGTATCACAACTTTGGCTCAAATAACGTACATGGTAGCCATAATTGCTGTTCAATCCATTATGCCTGGTTCTCCTTCCCTGCCCCCTTGCAGTTGAGAACGGCCATGGGCACTGCTCTGGACAATGACATGTGAGCTGTGACTTGTGTCATTTATGGACTAAAGCATTTCTGGGCTGGGCCAACATGTGATCCACTATACTTTATCTTCTCTGCCAGTGACCAGCATATTGTAGGAAAAGGCTTCTTTGCCAGCCTTGGTCCCAGAATGAGAATGACTAAGAGCAGCGTTTCCAGCTCATCTACAGAGGACATGTATGAGAATGAAAAATTAACCTTCATTGTTTTAAGTCATTAAGTAGTCTGAAGTAGTTTGTTCTGTATTTTAACCTGGTATCCTGACTGATGCAAAAATGAATGCTGCCATAAGGGGAAAATACTTAAATATGTAGTATTTTTTAAAGTCTGACAAGCAGATAGAAAATAAAGGATGTTGGGGCGCCTGGGTGGCACAGCGGTTAAGCGTCTGCCTTCAGCTCAGGGTGTGATCCCAGTGTTATGGGATCGAGCCCCACATCAGGCTCCTCTGCTATGAGCCTGCTTCTTCCTCTCCCACTCCCCCTGCTTGTGTTCCCTCTCTCGCTGGCTGTCTCTGTCTAAAATCTTTAAAAAAAAAAAAAAGAAAGAAAAGAAAGGATGTTGGATATTGGAAAACCTGGAATCTATCTACGTGATGGTTGTAAAATTGTCTCTGAGATCTTTGGAGCCCAGGTCAACTCCTAATAAGCTGGTAGCCCTCCCGAAGAGGTTAGCACACAGTGTTAGGAGCCTGTGTTGGTTGCTGTCGACTACATCTGACCATGTAGTACAAGAAAGAGAGGAGAAAATAATTGACCCGTTTGCAGTAGTAACATCAGGGAATAGAGAGAACCCACAAAAGTAAGATCTTGTAGGGTTGGAACAGGCACCCACTTCTCAGCTACAAAGTAAATAAAGTAAAATAAAAGTAGCAAAAATATTTTAAAACACATTAAAGCAACATTGAGAATGTTATTGAATGTTGACTCTTTCAATAGGAAAATATTGAAAATGGATTATTTCAAAATTAAAAAAATAGAATAATTTGAGCATTAAAGGCTGTTTGAAACTCAGCCTTACTGCACAGATCCAATTAATTTTATAAGCACAATATTGGTAGTTTAAAAATTTAATGGATTAAAGTAATTACCACTCGATCCATTCAATTGAACAAAATGGCTCAGGCAAAAAAAGACCAAAGGTGGAGCGCCTGGGTGGCTCAGTCGTTAAGTGTCTGCCTTCGGCTCAGGTCATGATCCCAGTGTTCTGGGATGGAGCCCCACATCAGGCTCCCCGCTCAGTGGGAAGCCTGCCTCTCCCACTCCCCCCACTTGTGATCCCTCTCTCGCTGCCTGTCAAATAAGTAAATAAAATCTTAAAAAAAAAAAAAAGAGCAAAGGTGTAGTTTCCCACTGTATTCATTTCCTAATGCTGTTAGAACAAATTACCACAAACTTAGCGGTTTAAAAGAATACACATTTTATTATCTCATAGTTCTGGCAGTTCAAAGCCCAAAATGGATCTTACTGCACTAAAAGCTTACTAGCAAGACTGTGTTCCTTCTGGGGGCTCTATGTGAGAATCTAGATGTCGCCTTTTCCAGCTCATAGACGCTTCCCAAATTCCACAGCTTACGGTCCCCTTCTGTCTTCAAACCAACAATAGCTATTGGATACATTCTCAGTTCACATGCCTCTGACCTCTACTTCTATCCTCACATCTCCTTCTCTGACTATGCCTCTCCCACTTCCCTTTTCAGGTATGTAAGGAGCTCTGTGATTACCTTGGGTCCATCTGGATAATGAAGGATAATATTTCTATCACAAGGTCTTTAACGAAATGACATCTGCAAAGTTGCTTTTGTTATCTAAGCTAACAGTCCTAGGTTCTGGGAATTAGGATGCAGATCTCTTTGGGGGACTTATTATTCTGCCTATCACAGTTTGCTCCCCGGCCTCCAGAGAATTATGCTCATCTCACATGCAGAGTGCATTCACCTATTCCAACATCTTCAAAAGTCTCAGCCTATCACAGAACCAACTCAAAGCCCCAAAAGTCTCTTCTAAATCTAGTCAGCTCGAAGTCCCAAATCTCATCATCTAAATCATGTAACTCAGGTGTGGTTGAGACACTGGGTTTAATTCATCCACGGGAAAAATTCCTCTCCGTCTATAGATTTGTGAAACTAGAAAACAAGTTACGTGCTCCCAGAATGCAATGGTACGAGTCTAGGACACCAGTTATAGACATTCACCTTCAGAAAGGGAGATAATGGAATGGGGGAAAAAATTCCCACCAAGCAAACTTCCCTGGGTTTCCGGGCCTGGGAATGATCCCCTGCAGTGGCTCTGCCCTCATCGTCAGGCTCACGCTCCAGGAAGGGCAGCACAGGGCTGAGTCATTGCACCAGTCTGTTTCCTGTCCTTGGAATTTGGGGAGCCCGACTGCCTTCTTTTCATTACATTCTTTGTCTCTTTCAGGCAAAACTAGCAGTGTTTCTGATGGCTTAAAATTCTGAAGAACTTCGTGGGTATCTTGTGCCTGTCGTGGATCCTTACTCCTTCCGATAACAAGCTTCTCCACAGACCCTTCCTAGGTAATCCCATCTCTATTCCTGGTTCCTGCTTGGGATGGCTGGGAGCACCCACGAGTCACCCACATAATCACACTGAAGAGAACTCTTTGTAGCTGAGTACTACAACCTTTTGATTCTTTCAAGATACTAGCAAAAGGTTGTCTAGTTGCACACTTGGCTTTCTCTACAGAGCAGATACCCTGACAATCTCCTAATTTTTACACCTTTTCCCCGCTGAATAGGTAAGGAGAATTTTGCACATCAAGTCCTGGTTTCTCTTCCTCAACTGATCTCTTTCCTTCCAAATTTTACGATAGTCAGCAAGAAGAACCAAGCAGTACCTTCAACACTTTGTTTGGCAATCTCTTTAAGCATACAAGTGTATCATTTACAAGTTTTGCTTTCCATAGAACTACAGAACACAACTTGGCTAAGCTTTCTGCTACTACATAACACTAACAAGGATCTCCTTTCCGTCAGTTTCCAACAATAACTTCCCATCACCATGTGAGCTTTTCTCAGCAGCGCCTCCTAACATTTGTATTTTTACCGGGTCTTATCATGGAGATTTAAGTATTGTCTAACGTGATACATATTTTCTTTGCTATGTTTTCACTTTCTTTTGAGTCCTCACAAGCAGAACTAGTAAATAGACATTTCTGCTACCATTTTGATCAAGGAACTCTAAGTCTGTCCTATTATACTCCTCAAAATTCTTCCAGCCTCTGCCTATTGTCCTATTCCAAATTCATGTTTACACTTTTAGGTATTCTAGCGGCACCTCTATTTTGGTACCAAAATTGTTATTCATTTTCTATTGCTACCGTTACAAATTACCACATAGCTTAAAACAACAGATACAGGGGCACCTGAGTGGCTCAGTAGGTGAAACAGTTAAACGTCTGAGTCTTGGTTTCAGCTCAGGTCGTGATCTCAGGGTCCTTGGAATCGAGCCCCACCTTAGGCTCTGCACTCAGTGTGGAGTCTGCTTGAGATGCTCTCTCCCTCTGCCCCTCCCGCTCCATGCTCTCACTCTCTAAAATAAATAAATCTAAAAACAAGGACCTTGTCTTCCAACAAAGTTATTATCATGTAGTTCTACCAGTCAGATGTTTTCAATGGGGTTTACTGGGTGCAAAGCAAGGTGTCTGCAGGACTGCATCCTTTCTCAAAGTTCAAGGGTAAAATCTGTGTTTTGCTGTTTCTTATATTTAGAGTCAGCCCACATTCTCTCTGCCCCCTTCCATCTCCAAAACCAGCAATGGTCAGTTGAGTCTTTTCATATTACTCTGGCTTCTTTCATATTATCACATCTCCTTCTCTGACTCAGCTTCTCCTTCCATCCTCTTTCACTTAAAAGGACCCTTTCACTTACAGTGGTTTCATTGGGCCTGCCCAGATAGTGCAGGGTAATCCTCCCAGCTCAAGGTCCTTAACTTAATCACATTTGCAAAGTCCCTTTTTGTCATGTAATGTTACATGCACAAATTCTAGGAATTAAAACATGAACATCTTTGCAAGGGTCATTATTCCACCTCCCATACGCACCAAAATTTACTAGGTCCCACTGACCCAAAGTTAAATGAAGGGAGAGGCAAATGGATAAAAAGTGATAAAATTTAATAAGTCTAAGAGGTATGTCTAGAAAAGAACTCTAGGGGCACGTGGGTGGCTCAGCCGTTAAGCGTCTGCCTTCGGCTCGGGTCTTGCTCCCAGGATCGAGCCCTGCATCTGGCTCCCTGCTCGGTGGGAAGCCTGCTTCTCCCTCTCACACTCCCCTTGCTTGTGTTCCCTCTCTCACTATCTGTGTCAAATAAATAAAATCGAAAGAAAGAAGAGAAAAGAAAAGAAAAAAGAAAAGAAAAAAAGGAAGGAAGAAGGGAGGGAGGGAGGAAGGGAGGAAAGAAAGAAAGAAACTCTAATTGGGGTTGTTGGCCTGTGGAATGCCTAGATTTTCATTCTTAAATTCACTGTTCATATCTGGCAAATCAAAAAGGAAGAACCACCCAGAGGGCAGAGCCGGCCCACAATACACTGGGAAGGATAGTGGAGGACAATCAGGGCCCAATTATGATACATCTCATAACCCAGTAGAGGAGACCTTGCAACATATACAAGAAGGATTTCAGATTTTCTGTGAATAAGTGACTGTTGCTTCTCCCATTATCCTATTAAATGGAATACTTAGGAGTTTCCTTTTGATGCTTCATCATGATCTGTTGGGTGTATTGGGAAGAGATAACTTTTATTGTAGTTTATAAGTTTCTGAATGCAGAAACCACCAGTCATCATGCCCAGATCTTAGACTTTGTACTAGATGCAGAGGATAGTTAGGACTTTTGGTTTGTCATTGTGTGCTGCAATATGGAAAGGGGCAAAATTGGACATTTGGTCACCCAAGGGGTTACCAGGGGACAGAATGTTATAGTTCTTGGTGTTCAGCTTCTTTTCCTTGGCACATTGATAGGATTGCATTTCCTCTCTACTTTTGAAGTCAAGAATGGCCATTTTGCTTGATTTGACCAGAAGAATATGAGTGCCAAAGACAGAAGTCATTTCCAGTTGCAAGATTTAAGAGTCTAGGTTATAATTCATTATGTTTTCTCCTCCCGAAATGGAAATGATTTTCTGGTTAATGGCTGCTCCATCAGTCTGTGTCCAGGAATGAGGGTACCTTGGATCAGAGCCCCAACTCACTTCTAGTGGACACAGGTACAAGAAGGAGCAAGAAATAAACCTTGGTGGTTTAATCTGCTAAGATGTTAGGCTTTTATTTTATTTTTTTGTAACTGCAACATAACTTATCCCATCCTATTAGCACATATCACTGAAAAGTCTCATTATTTTTTGTGTGGGAAAATAAAAATAATTGCCTTAACTTATTGATCTTACAAGGCTACTTTATTAGAAGCTAAATCAAATTGATTTGAAATCTGATAGTGAACTGAAAAAATAAAAATTTTTATATACATAATTTACAAAATATGTTAAAACTATTAACATATTCAAATCTATTCACTGAGCTTATGTTTATATAGTTGCCTCTTTCATAACCAGTTTTCTTACTGAGTCTGAGGCATCACTCTGTGTTGTAGCATTTGTAGGATTTACCCAAGTAGATGTATTTGTAGTAAATATTGACCTCATGGAACAATACATAGTCCATATGTAATAATTTAGATGTATCCTTTTTTTTTAAAAGATTTTATTTATTATTTGACAGAGATAGAGACAGCCAGAGAGAGAGGGAACACAAGCAGGGGGAGTGGGAGAGGAAGAAGCAGGCTCATAGTGGAAGAGCCTGATGTGGGGCTTGATACCATAACTCCGGGATCACGCCCTGTCCCGAGGGCAGACGCTTAACCGCTGTGCCACCCAGGCGCCCCTAGATGTATCCTATTTTTATCAAGAAGTTATTTTTAATATATTTTTTATGTTGGGGAGGAGTTAAGATGGCAGAGGAGTAGGGGTCCCCTTTTTCAGCCGGTCCCCTGAGTCAAGCTGGATAGGTATCAGACCAGCCTGAACATCCATGGAATCAGCCTGAGACGCAGGAAGATACATCTGGATCTCTGCAAATGAACATCTCCAGCACTGAGTATTGAGGTACAAAGTGGGGAGCCGTGAATCCGCACACAGATATCGGAAGATAAACGGAAGGCAGAGGGAGCCACCGCGTTCAGGCACCAGAAAGCGGTAGCCACCTGCACGGGGGAGCGGGCGGGCTCGCGGACGGCACCCGCGAGAGAGCGGACTGTGAGCCGGAAACGCGCGCCACCAGACTGAGGGCCGGAGCTTCGGAGCGCGGGGGCGGCTGGCGGCTGGCGGTGTTAGAAACACAAAAGACAGAGACGCGCCAGCCCTGGAAGTGAGGGCTGGGATGCCGGGTGTGGGGCGCACATCCCGGGACGCTGCAGGGTTGAGCAGCACCAACAGTAACAGAGTTAAAGTGGCCAGAACCCCAGTGGAGAACAGTCCACAATCCCTCTGTTCTGAGACAGAGGCTGAGATTCAGCCACTGCTGCTCTGACTCTCAGAAGAGGCACAGCAAACCGCCAGGGAAAGCCGCCAGAGAACAAAAGCCTGGAAATACTGGCTCACAGTGTGCCCAACCCCATCCCCCCTCGCAGGGGACACGGAGACTCTACCCAAACAGGGTTGCCTGAGTATTGGTGCGGCAGGCCCCTCCCCCAGAACGCAGGCTGAAAAATCAAGAAGCCCACATCCCTAAGATCTCTATAAAACAAGGGTGCACGGCCTGGGTCCTGGTCAATAATTTGGGCTCTGGGCAACCGTGCAACCTCTCCTCATCAGAATGACGAGAAGGAGAAATCCCCCCCAGCAAAGAAAAGACAATGAGTCTGTGGCCTCTGCCACAGAACTAATGGATATGGATATAACCAAATTATCAGAAATGGAGTTCAGAGTAACAATGGTCAAGATGATGTGTAGACTTGAAAAAAATATTAACAAAAATATTAACGAGAATATAGAATCTCTAAGGGCAGAAATGAGAGCGAATCTGGTAGAAATTAAAAATACTATGAATCAAATGCAGTCAAAACTAGATGCTCTGACAGCCAGGGTGAATGAGGCAGAAGAATGAATTGGTGAATTGGAGGATGGATTAGTAGAAGAGAAAGCTAAGACAGAAACTTGGATCAAAAAAATCCAATCTCAAGAATGTAGGTTACAGGAGATTACTGATCAATGAAACGTTCCAATGTCAGAATCATCAGCATCCCCAAGGGGGTGGAGAAAGAGAGAAGTCTAGAAGAGATATTTGAACAAATTGTAGCTGAAAACTTCCCTAATCTAGCAAAGGAAACAAGCATTTGTGTCCAAGAGGCAGAGAGGACCCCTCCCAAGCTCAACCATGACAAACCTACGCCACGTCACGTCATAGTGCCATTCGCAAATATTAGATCCAAGGATACAGTATTGAAAGCGGCCATGGGGCACCTGGGTGGCACAGCGGTTGGGCGTCTGCCTTCGGCTCAGGGCGTGATCCCGGCGTGATGGGATCGAGCCCCACGTCAGGCTCCTCCGCTATGAGCCTGCTTTTTCCTCTCCCACTCCCCCTACTTGTGTTCCCTCTCTCGCTGGCTGTCTCTATCTCTGTCGAATAAATAAATAAATAAAATCTTAAAAAAAAAAAAAAAAGCGACCAGGGCAAAGAAATTTCTCACGTACCAAGGCAAAGGTATCAGAATTATGTCAGACCTGTCTACACAGACCTGGAATGAGAGAAAGGGTTGGGGGGCCATTTTTAAAGCTCGTTAAGAGAAAAAACATGCAGCCAAGGATCCTTTATCCAGCAAGGCTGTCATTCAGAATTGATGGAGAGATAAAGACCTTCCAGAATCGACAGTCACTGACCAATTTCATAACCACAAAACCAGCCCTACAGGAGATATTAAGGGGGTTTCTATAAAAGTAAAAAGGCCCGAAGAGTGATACAGAACAGAAAGTCATAATCTATAGAAACAAAGACTTTACAGGCAACATGGCATCATTAAAATCATATCTCTCAATAATCAGTCTCAATGTAAATGGCCTAAATGCTCCCATAAATAACACAGGGTTGCAGATTGGATAAAAAGACATGACCCATCCATTTGCTGTCTATAAGAGACTCATTTTGAACCTAAAGATACATCGAGACTGAAAGTAAAGGGATGGAATGCATCTTTCATGCCAATGGACCTCAAAAGAAAGCTGGGGTAGCAATTCTCATATCAGATAGATTGGATTTTAAACTAAAGACTATAGTTAGAGATACAGAAGGGCACTAAATTATTCTTAAAGGATGTATCCAACAAGTGGATATGACAATTATAAATATATATGCCCCCAACAGGGGAGCAGCAAGAGACACAAGCCAAGTCTTAACAAGAATAAAGAGACATATACATAATAATATGTTAATAGTAGGGGACCTCAACACTCCACTATCAACAACAGATAGATCACATAAGCAGAAAATCAACAATGAAACAAGAGCTTTGAATGCCATACTAGACGAGTTGGACCTCATAGATACATATAAAGAACACTACACCCCAGAACGAAAGACTACTCATTCTGTTCTAATGCCCATGGAACATTCTCAAGAATAGACTATGTTCTGGGTCACAGAACAGGTCTCAACTGACACCAAAAGACTGAAATTATTCCCTGCATATTCTCAGACCACAATGCTTTGAAACTGGAACTCAACCACAAGGAAGAATTTGGAAGAAACGCAAACACTTGGAGACTAAGAACCATCCGGCTTAAGAATGATTCGATAAACCAGGAAATCAAAAATCAATTTAAACAATTTATAGAGACCAATGAGAATGAAAACACAATGGTCCAAAACCTATGGGACACTTCAAAAGCAGTCCTATGGGGAAAATACATAGCCATCCAAACCTCACTCAAAAGAATAGAAAAATCTAAAATGCAGTTTTTATATTCTCACCTCAAGAAGCTGGAACAGCAACAGAGGGACAGGCCTAATCCACTCACGAGGAAGCAGTTGACCAAGTTTAGAGCAGAAATCAATGAATTAGAAACCAGGAGTACAGTAGAGCAGATCAACAGAACTAGAAGCTTGTTCTTTGAAAGAATTAATAAAATAGACAAACCACTGGCAAGACTTATCCAAAAGAATAGAGAAAGGACCCAAATTAATAAAATTATGAATAAAAAGGGAGAGGTCACAACCAACACCAATGAAATAGGAAGGATTATTAGAATTTTTATCAACAGCTTTATGCCAATAAATTAAGCAATCTGGAAGAGATGGAGGCCTTCCTGGAAACCCATAAACTACCAAGACTGAAACAGGAAGAAATTGATTTTTTAAACAGACCAATTAATTATGAAGAGATTGAAACACTGAGTAAAAACCTTCCAAAAAACAAAACGCCAGGGCCTGATGGCTTTCCCGGGGAATTCTACCAAACATTCAAAGAAGAAATAATACCTATTCTCCTAAAGCTATTTCAAAAAATAGAAACAGAAGGAAAGCTACCAAACTCATTCTATGAGGCCAATATTACCTTGATCCCCAAACCAGGCAAAGACCCCATAAAAAGGAGAATTACAGACCGATTTCCCTGATGAATATAGACACCAAAATCCTCAACAAGATCCTTGCTAATAGGATCCAACAGTACATTAAAAGGGTTATCCATCATGACCAAGTGGGATTCATCCCTGGGATGCAAGGGTGGTTCAACATTTGCAAATCTGTGTGAGAGATTACATGAACAAGAAAAAAGCCAAAAATCATATGATTCTCTCAATAGATGCAGAAAAAGCATTTGACAAAATACAGCATCCTCCCCAGATTAAAACCCTTCAGAGTATAGAGATGGAGGGTACATTCCTCAATTTCATAAAAACCATCTATGAAAAGCCTACAGCAAATATCATTCTCAATAGGGAAAAGCTGGAAGCCTTTCCCTTAAGATCAGGAATACAACAAGGATGCCCACTCTCGCCATTAATATTCAACATGGTACTAGAAGTCCTTGCAACAGCAATCAGACAAGAAAATGGGATAAAACGTATCCAAATCGGCAAAGAAGAAGTCAAACTGTCTCTCTTCACAGATGACATGATCCTCTATATGGAAAACCCAAAAGACTCCACCCCCGAACTACTAGAAGTTATAGAGCAATTCAGTAATATGGCGGGATATAAAATCAATGCTCAGAAATCAGTTGCATTTCTATACACGAACAATGAGACTGAAGAAAGAGAAATTAGGGAATCCATCCCAATTACAATAGCACCAAAAATCATATGTTACCTTGGAATTAACTTAACCCGAGACATAAAGGACCTATATTCTAGAAACTACAAATCACTCTTGAAAGACATTGAAGAAGACACAAAAAGATGGAAAAATATTCCATGCTCATGGATCGGAAGAATTAACATAGTTAAAATGTCCATGCTACCCAGAGCAATCTACACTTTCAATGCTATCCCAATCAAAATACCAATGACATTTTTCAAAAAACTGGAACCAACAAGCCCTTAACTTTGTGTAGAACCAGAACAGGCCCCGAATTGTCAAGAAAGTGTTGAAAAGGAAAAACAAAGCTGGGGGCATCTCAATGCCAGATTTCAAGCTGTACTACAAAGCTGTGATCACAAAGACAGCATGGTACTGGCACAAAAACAGACACATAGACACATAGACCAATGGAACAGAACAGAGACCCCAGAAATGGACCCTCGGCTCTTTGGGCAACTAATCTTTGATAAAGCAGGAAAAAACATCCAGTGGAAAAAAGACAGTCTCTTCAATAAATGGTGCTGGGAAAATTGGACAGCTACATGCAAAAGAATGAAACTTGACCACTCTCTCACACCATACACAAAGATAAACTCCAAATGGAGGAAAGACCTCGATGTGAGACAGGAATCCATCAAAATCCTAGAGGAGAGCATAGGCAGCAACCTCTATGACATCGGCCAAAGCAACTTTTTTCATGACCCATCTCCAAAGGCAAGAGAAACAAAAGATAAAATGAACTTGTGGGACTTCATCAAGATAAAAAGCTCTGCACAGCCAAGGAAACAGTCAAAAAAAACTAAGAGGCAGCCCACAGAATGGGAGGATATATTTGCAAATGACACTACAGATAAAGGACTGGTATCCAAGATCTACAAAGAAGTTCTCAAACTCAGTACACAAGAAACAAATAAACAAATCATAAAACGGGCAGAAGATATGAACAGACACTTTTCCAATGAAGACATACAAATGGCTAACACACATATGAAAAAATGTTCAAAATCATTAGCCATCAGGGAAATTCAAATCAAAACCACACTGAGATACCACCTTATGCCAGTTAGAATGGCAAAAAGTGACAAGGCAAGAAACAACAACTGCTGGAGAGGATGTGGAGAAAGGGGCTCCCTCCTACATTGTTAGTGGGAATGCAAGTTGGTACAGCCACTCTGGAAAACAGTGCGGAGGTCCCTTAAAAAGTTAAAAATTGAGCTACTCTGTGATCCAGCCGTTGCACTACTGGGTATCTACCCCAAAGATACAGATGTAGTGAAGAGAAGGGCCATATGCACCTCAATGTTCATAGCAGCATTGTCCACAATAGCTAAATCGTGGAAGGAGCCGAGATGCCCTTTAACAGATGACTGGATTGAGAAGATGTGGTCCATATATACAATGGAATATTACTCAGCTATCAAAAAGAATGATTTCTCAACATTTGCTGCAACATGGACGGCACTGGAGGAGATAATGCTAAGCCAAATAAGTAAAGCAGAGAAAGACAATTATCATATGGTTTCTCTCTTCTATGGAACATAAGAACTAGGAAGATCGGTAGGGGAAGAAAGGGATAAAGAAAGCGTTGGGTCAATCAGAAGGGGGAATGAAGCATGAGAGACTAGGACTCAGAAACAAACGGAGGGCTTCAGGAGGGAGGTGGGGAATGGGATAGGTCTGGTGATGGGTAGTAGGAGGAGGGCACAGATTGCATGTGTGCACTGGGTGTTATACGCAACTAATGAATCATCGAACTTTTACATCAAAACCAGGAATGTACTGTATGGTGACTAACTTAAAAATATAATAAAAATATTCATAAAGATTATAAATTTATATATATATTTCCAACACATATATATATATATATATATATTATGTTGGAAAGAAACCTTGGATTTCTCTTCCCAATGAAATTGATTTTTTTGTTGTTGTCTTTAAATCTACTTCTAATGCCCAATATTTCCTTCATTGATATTTCCATACTTTTTGTGATTTTGATGCATTGGGCTAGCAGAAATCATCAGTCTATTATTTTCTCAACAATTTCTTATTTGTTGAAAGACACTAATTGACTACATTATTGTAGTCTACCCATGGATTCAGCCTGTACTTTAAAAAACAGTGCTTCGGCTCTAAGTTCCACTGCGCCCCCTGACCCAGCCCCTGGCAAACACCACCATTCTACTGTTTCTATGTGTTTCACTATCTTAAATACCCTGTGTCAGTGGAATCTTGAAGTATATGAGGAATTGCTATTCAACGGAATAAAATTTCAGTGATGAAAGATGATTAAGCTCTCTAGAGAACGGTATGTGCATATAGTTAACAGTATTGTATACTTGAAATTGGTAAGGGGCAAATTTCATGCTGAGGATCTTACTACAATAAAAATTGATTTGAAATGTTTAATTTTTTATTTGTGGAGCTAATATACTTTTGAGGTTAACGTTAGTAATAATATTTTTAAGAAACCCTTAGGTTTGAATAGAGGTGACAAGATTTGTTATAGGAATGTCCTTACTCTACATTTTCTAAAATATATTTCAAATATGAAGCACATAATATTTTAACATCAATCACTGTTATTAAAGTATTACAACAGTTCATTATGAACTACTCTTATTTCCACAGTTTCTATTCAGTCTCAAAATAGCTAAGCACCATCTGATTTCATAATCTGATAATATTTTTAAATGCATTAAAACCTAACATTCCAGTCACTGTAAAACATAATGAGTTTAAAGACTTAAGAACAGTAATTTTAAAAAAGTAACAAATAGCATGTATTAATATTAGGAACATATAAAAGCAAGTTCTTTTACTGCATAGAAATAATGAAGAGGAAAGAAAATCCGAATTGGTAGGAAGTCTGAATTTTAGAATAAAAGTTAATTTCTGTAATTAATTTAGTAACTCCGATTTGCCCAAATCAATATTGACAGATTGGAAAAGAACTTTAAGATGCAGATAGACGGATCTTAAGAGGAGTTAGTAATTAGCATTTCAAAGATGGAATGTAATGAATCCTTTAAGTGTGCTTTAAAAACATTTTCCTAATCCACTGGATTCTTTTTTCAAGGTTAGTCTATTTTATCCCACATCATATGGTGATCATTTTATATGAATAAATTGCTGTGGAGAACTGAATTCATCATAGCCTGCAAACTATCATTTTGGTTTTTAAATATTTTTAAATAAATATTGTATATATTTAAGGTATACAACATAATAATTTGATATACATATACAAAGTGAAATGATTAATACAGCCAAGGTAATAACATATCTCCTCACAGTTACCATTTTTTGTATATGTATGATTAAATTGACTTTTTCAACAAATTTCCAGTATTTAATACAATATTATTAACTTTAGTCATCATGTGTTGACAGCGGCTTTTCATCCTACATAAGTGCAACTTGTATCTCAACCAACGTTTCCCATTTCCCACTTCCCTGCCCCGGTAACCACCATTCTACCTCCTCTGCTTCTTTTGTATTCAAGCAATCCCACTTCTGGGTATATACCCCCAAAATGAAATCAGTACCTAAAAGAAATCTTGAATTCCCCATATTCATTGCAAGATATAGAAACTTAGTTGTCCCTCAGTGGATGAGTGGATGAAGAAATTGTAGAGTGCATGTGTGTACACACACAAACACATGATCGAATATCATTCAGCCTTTAAAAAGAAAAAAAGTCCTACCATTTGAACCAACAAAATGGGTGAACTTGGAAGACATCATATGCTAAGTGACATAAACCAGACAACGAAAGAAAAAAAAACAACCTGCATGATTCATTTGCATGTGGAATCTAAATCCATTGAATTAACATCACTTTTTCATAAAGGTAATTTAAGACACATCATCTGAATGATATAAATATTTTAAATCAGCATTGCCTGAATGGTTTTCATTTGAAGTAATATAATCATAGACATTTAATAGCCAAGAGATTGTAAAATTCCAGGTTTCGCTCTTGACGATGAAACTGTAATTCTGACATAAAGCTTACATGGAACCACTTGGTGCCATTCAAGACAAGAATATACAAAAACAAAGATCTATTTAAATAATTGATTATAAGAATATTGAGACCGAACTTTTTCATGGAAAACTGGTACATTCAAGTATAAAAGTTCTGGAACATTTTCCCTTTGAAGTAACTAATATGCTAATTCTATGTCCTCAAACTCTCACTTGGCATTATTAATTAGAACCTATTTTTATGTAGGAAAGTATAACTTTCACAAATGGAAGATTCCGATTTGCGATTTTGACTTTTCTGTGGGATAACTTAGAAGTATCTCTCTACGTCAGTAGAGCATGACTTTGATGAAGTGATGAGGAGAATATAAAAAAGTCACAGTGGGGGTGTTTCTTTGTTGTTGCTGTTGTTGGTTTTAGCCCGATAGTGAGCTTAAGTGAATGCCCTATAAGCCTATCACAGTGTATTTTTCTTGTCTTCCATTTATCTTTACATAAGCAGTGACTTATTAAGATAAGAACTTTTGCAGATTCTAGGTTAATATTTCTAGAGAAATAATGCACAAATTCATAAACTGTATTTTAGTGTCAGGGTTTAATAGCTTTATGAATGACTTTTAGTCCTGCTTTGCATAATAATTCAAGATCTGGAATGGGGCACTCTTAATTTTTTCAAAAAATTTTTGCTGCTATTTTTAGGAAAATTATGAATTACACATAAAATTAAGATATTTCTCATTTTCTATATGGCAACTTCCATATAGGGAAATGGATATAGAACTACTTTTTCCCATTATGATCATAGATTATGTTATGAAAGGTCCATTTCTTAGAAAATCATTACATAAAAATTGTTCTTACCCTACATGAGTATGTTCAAAAAGTCTTTATAAGATATTTATTGAGAATTCCAAATTGTGTTCAGGAGAAAGAGGAGTATTATGGTACTGGTAAACACAGGTCTCAGAAAGCTTTCAAAGTTTTTCCTCGATCATTAGTGTTCTAGAATTATTATTAACTAGGTGTACCAAAGTGGAATTTCATGTAGTAAATGACTGATTAATGCTGAGGTTGAATGAATTAAGCAAGTCTTCTGACTGTAGGATTCAATACCTCTTAATGCTAATGTATTAATATGCATTGTAAGATAACAACATCCATGTCTCCTGAAATGTATTTGCTGTGAAACCTCTAGTTTTTTAAGCTCCCAGGACCTATAATCTTTTAAGGTAACAAGCTGTTAGCTTACTAGGTCAAGTACTATTTTGTACTACTTCATATGTATTAACTTTTGAAAAAAATTCTCTGTGTAATCTGGGGGAAAGGTAGCATTTTACTAGTTGTATTCTTAAATATGCATGTCTGTTTTAATATACAAATAGTATTTTCTAACAGCCTATCATTCCGTAGTCATGTCTCATTTATCCTGTGGTTATTTTTGGACACCCGAAATGTGACCATATCACTTGCAAAGTCCAGTGTGCCAAACCACGAAAAGTGTTGTCTTCATTTGGTCCTTATTTGTAACTTTAAAGCATTAGGCTGAGGCCCGAAAGATTCACTACCTCCAGGCTTAGAAGCCAGTAAAGAGAAGAGCCAAAATTCTGAGTTTAGGATCTGTGGGCGGTGATAAAGACTTGACGATGTCTCTGGATTGTACTGTAATATTGCCTTGAAGTCGGCTTCTGTTTTCTGCTTCTTTTGTATATTCTTTTTCATTTTTTCCTCCTTGCTTCTCTCTCTCTCTTTGTGTCTAATCTTTATTTGTACTTCTTTCTTCTCTTTTTCTATGGCTCATTACTAATCCTGGGCCTTTTACTGAAAATGAGTTTAAAACATTTGCTCCATTCTCTCGCCACTAATAAAGACTATTGTTGGTAGTTTCTCTTTTACTGATTTTATTAAAAGCTATCAGGATTCTGTTACCTTGATTTGATATTTAAAACATTCATTGTGGGGGCGCCTGGGTGCAGGCCAGCTGTTGTGCCGCCTGCCTCGCTCAGGCGCTAGGCGTGATCCCCGGGCGTGCTAGGATCGAGCCCCAAGCCAGGCTCCTCTGGATGAGCCTGCTTCTTCCTCTCCCACTCCCCCTGCTTGTGTTCCCCTCTCTCGCTGGCTGTCTCTATTCTGTCATAAATAAATAAAAATTTAAAAAAAAAAAAAACATTCATTGTGGAGCACCTGGTGGCTCAGTTGTTGCCGTCCTGGACTCTAGATTTGGCTCAGGTCATGATCTCAGGGATCATGAGATAAATGGCATGGGCTCCATGCTCGGCAGGAGTCTGCTTTGGAGGATTCTCTCTGCCTCTCCCTCTGCTCCTCCCTGTACACACACCTCTCTCTTAAAAACAAGCAAAACCAAAAGCATGCATTGTGCTCACACATTATGTATAAACTCCTTTTATATGATAACTTTCTTTGCAAAATCAGGAACCAATTCAAATATCTCTGATGTCTCTAAAGCAAATCAATTCATTTCTGTATTCATCTAAAAACAGTATCTGAGATACAGTGTGACTTCATAGCCTATTTTTCTGTTGCATAAATGACAATGCAATTTTAAATTAAATCGCATATAAACTCTATTTGCTAATTTTTCTTCATTTGAGAAGAGACTATAATAATTAAAACTAAGTCACGCAGTAACTGAACCATGATGACTTGTTAATGACCTTATCTTATGCCTCTCATCATTTTGTGCATGAAATGCAAACTCCAGATCATTATGAGTTATGACTGAAGCTTTGACTTTGTGTTTCAAGTCTTATTTTCACAGAGTCACATTAAAACAAGCATCAGGACTCACGCATCTGTTTGATTGTAGGATCTTCTCCCCAAATGAGTCACTTGTAAAATGCAGAACAAGTCACTGACAGAGAGAGAGACGTTGCTGATAAATAGAACAAAGAGAAGTACCTTAAAAAAAACACACACTATAGTCTTCTAATCTCTATGCCACAGAAATCCTGTGCAATCTGTCAATCACTGCACAATACATTTTACCTCTTAGAGAAATGGGAATGAAATATTTACATTTGGCACTTCATCTGGACTTTTATATCAAAACATCATGTCTGCTATTTGGACTTTATCTGGTTTGGTAGGTTATAGGATTTTTTTTAATTTTTAATTTTCCTGTGATCTTTATTTTCAATGGCAGAGTTAATGCTTTTCCTGTATTTGTCTTCATGGAAGATACCTTTACTAATCAACGTGATTGTTGATTAATATCAGCTTTTGTTGAAGGCCTACAAAGTGTCAAGATTGTATGAGTAATCTTATCTCAGGTATTCTTCAACTGTGAGCTACCTATAAATACCACCATTCCGTGAAGACCCTGAAGCTCAGGGACCCTAATTGACTCATGCTCACAAAGCCCAGTCAGGGGCACAGCTGGGATTCAGATTTTCCTTTCTTTTTCCAGTATGCTACACTGAAACAATTTTTTTATATGCCAATAACTAAACAGGCTAAAGCAACTTCTCACAGCAAGGGATATTTGAGAAGAGCTTTTCAAAGATAAGTATGCTTTTTCTCAGACTAAATCATTCTAAGGTTATTTGAAGGAGAGACAGAGAAAAATAACTTGGAGGTGTAATTAGTTAAGGCATATTTAAGGGAACTACAACTTGTCAAACAAAGTTCAGGGAGATCGGTGCAAAGCACACAGTATACATTTTCAAGTAAAAGAAAGGAAAGATAAGGGGGAAAAACCCCTCTCCTTCAGGAAAGACTGGGGGTGAGCCCATATACCTGGTAATAAACTGATACCAACTTTGGAAAGTGAGGAAACAGAAAATGTTTCTTGCTCCCGAAAGAAAAACTGCTTGCAGTGGTTGTGTTAGATTGTTTGGAGGCAGATGGGGGCAGGGAAATAATTTTTTTAAGCAGCCCGATAAGCACCTGCTGATTCAAGTCCCTATCCATCATCAGCAGGAAAGTGACTGAAGTCCCAAAGCGTGGGATTTTCAGGCTGCATTACTAAATAAAACATGTATCTACTTAAATTAGAAATATTTAGGCGCCCTCTTGTTATGACAGGTATTTTTGACATGAAGTCTTAGATGAAGAAGATTTGAGGTGATGTTTTTGTCTGAGGGAAATCATGGAAGAAGTTTAATAAGGATTCCTGCAACTCATGAACACACGGAACAAATTAACAGGATCTAGAGACATCATAGAAAGTACCATAAGTAAGTTGGTAAACTAACATCTAAAGACAGAGTTTGCAGCTGAAGGCGCCATGTTAAATTTTGGTTCAGAAACAAGTTGAGTTGGAGCCGAAGTTGGAAGGCAGCTGAGGAAATAATTCACAACAACAAAATGTGAAACTTTGCAAACTCAAGAGTCAATAAGACTTGACAAAGCTACTCAGTTACCCCTTGTAACAAACAATAAAAGAAAATCAATAATGTGAATGTTGGTTTAGAGTCGCTTGAACTATCTGATTTATTGTCTTAAAAAAATCCACACGTCAGCACTGTCAAATGTTAAAGAAAAAAATGTAAACCCTTATATACTCACGCTTTCTATTTACATTTCTTTCTCCTGAACAGAGATGGGGAATGAGGGGGCGAAAGAATTGTCAAAAGGGGTAGGAATAGCAAGTATCATAAAAGTCAAAATTCACTTTCCTTAAATTTGTTGATTCACCAAATATCTGTACATAATTATGGCTCCTCACCTGGAAAATCACCCATCTTTGGCCAATAAGTCTATTTACATCTATTTCTGTGTTTCTATTATTTCTTATTTTTAAATGTTATTTCAGGGCGCCTGGGTGGCTCTTCATAGTTGGTTGAATCTGGTAGAAATTAAAAATACTATGAATCAAATGCAGTCAAAACTAGATGCTCTGACAGCCAGGGTGAATGAGGCAGAAGAATGAATTGGTGAATTGGAGGATGGATTAGTAGAAGAGAAAGCTAAGACAGAAACTTGGATCAAAAAAATCCAATCTCAAGAATGTAGGTTACAGGAGATTACTGATCAATGAAACGTTCCAATGTCAGAATCATCAGCATCCCCAAGGGGGTGGAGAAAGAGAGAAGTCTAGAAGAGATATTTGAACAAATTGTAGCTGAAAACTTCCCTAATCTAGCAAAGGAAACAAGCATTTGTGTCCAAGAGGCAGAGAGGACCCCTCCCAAGCTCAACCATGACAAACCTACGCCACGTCACGTCATAGTGCCATTCGCAAATATTAGATCCAAGGATACAGTATTGAAAGCGGCCATGGGGCACCTGGGTGGCACAGCGGTTGGGCGTCTGCCTTCGGCTCAGGGCGTGATCCCGGCGTGATGGGATCGAGCCCCACGTCAGGCTCCTCCGCTATGAGCCTGCTTTTTCCTCTCCCACTCCCCCTACTTGTGTTCCCTCTCTCGCTGGCTGTCTCTATCTCTGTCGAATAAATAAATAAATAAAATCTTAAAAAAAAAAAAAAAA
>NW_024425563.1:25787178-25787368 GCF_017311325.1 Ursus maritimus | reverse complement strand
TAGACGAGTTGGACCTCATAGATACATATAAAGAACACTACACCCCAGAACGAAAGACTACTCATTCTGTTCTAATGCCCATGGAACATTCTCAAGAATAGACTATGTTCTGGGTCACAGAACAGGTCTCAACTGACACCAAAAGACTGAAATTATTCCCTGCATATTCTCAGACCACAATGCTTTGAAA
>NW_024425563.1:25787039-25787163 GCF_017311325.1 Ursus maritimus | reverse complement strand
AATGAGAATGAAAACACAATGGTCCAAAACCTATGGGACACTTCAAAAGCAGTCCTATGGGGAAAATACATAGCCATCCAAGCCTCACTCAAAAGAATAGAAAAAACTAAAATGCAGTTTTTAT
>NW_024425563.1:25772839-25787014 GCF_017311325.1 Ursus maritimus | reverse complement strand
CCTTCCATCCTCTTCACTTAAAAGGACCTTTCACTTACAGTGGTTTCATTGGGCCTGCCTCCAGATAGTGCAGGGTAATCCTCCCAGCTCAAGTGTCCTTAACTTAATCACATTTGCAAAGTCCCTTTATTGTCATGTAATGTTACATGCACAAATTCTAGAATTAAAACATGAACATCTTTGCAAGGGTCATTATTCCACCTCCCAATACGCACTAAAATTCTACTAGGTCCCACATGACCCAAAGTTAAATGAAGGGAGAGTAGCAAATGGATAAAAAAGTGATAAAATTTTAATAAGTCTAAGAGGCATGTCTAGAAAAGCAACCTCTGGGGCACTGGGTGGCTCAGCCGTTAGCCGCCTGGCTTCGGCTCGGTCTTGCCCCAGGATCGAGCCCTGCATCTGGCTCCTGCCGGTGGGAAGCCTCTAAGCCCCTCCTCACACTCCCCTTGCTTGTGTTCCTCTCACTATCTGTGTCAAATAAATAAAATCGAAAGAAAGAAAGAAAAGAAAGAAAAGAAAGAAAAAAAAGAAAAAAAAAAGGAAGGAAGAAGGGAGGGAGGGAGGAAGGAGGAAACGAAAGAAAGAAACTCTAATTGGGGTTGTTGGCCCGTGGAATGCCTAGATTTTCATTCCTTAAATTCACTGTTATATCTGGGCAAATCAAAAAAGGAAGAACCACCCAGAGGGCAGAGCCGGCCCACAATACACTGGGAAGGATAGTGGAGGACAATCTGGAGGGCCCAATTATGATCACATCTCATAACCCAGTAGAGGAGACCTTGCAACATGGGTACAAGAAGGATTTCAGATTTTCTGTGAATAAGGACTGTTGCTTCTCCCATTATCCTATTAAATGGAATACTTAGAGTTTCTTTTGATGCTTCATCAGATCTGTTGGGTGTATTGGGAAGAGATAACTTTTTATTGTAGTTTATGAAAGTTTCTGAATGCAGAAACCACCAGTCATCATGCCCAGATCTTAGACTTTGTACTAGATGCAGAGGATAGATAGGACTTTTGTTTGTCATTGTGTGCTGCTAATATGGAAAGGGGCATCACATTTGGTCACCAAGGGGCTTACTAGGGACAGAATGTTATAGTTCTTGGTGTTCAGCTTCTTTCCTTGGCACATTGATAGGATTGCATTTCCTCTCTACTTTTGAAGTCAAGAATGGCCATTTTGCTTGATTTGACCAGAAGAATATGAGTGCCAAAGACAGAAGTCATTTCCAGTTGCAAGATTTAAGAGTCTAGGTTATAATTCATTATGTTTTCCTCCCGAAATGGAAATGATTTTCTGGTTAATGGCTGCTCTCCATCAGTCTGTGTCCAGGAATGGGGTACCTTGGATCAGGAGCCCCAACTCAATTTCTAGTGGATACAGGTACAAGAAGGAGCAAGAAATAAACCTTGGTGGTTTAATCTGCAAGATGTTAGGCTTTTTATTTTATTTTTTGTAACTGCAACATAACTTATCCCATCCTATTAGCACATATCACTGAAAAGTCTCATTATTTTTTGTGTGGGAAAATAAAAAAATAATTGCCTTTTAACTTATTGATCTTACAAGGCTACTTTATTAGAAGCTAAATCAAATTGATTTGAAATCTGATAGTGAACTGAAAAATAAAAATTTTTATATACATAATTTACAAAAATATGTTAAAACTATTACCATATTCAAATCTATTCACTTCGAGCTTATGTTTATATAGTTGTCCTCTTTCATAACCAGTTTTCTTACTGAGTCTGAGGCATCACTCTGTGTTGTAAGCATTTGAGGATTTACCCAGTAGATGTATTTGTAGTAAATATTGACCTCATGGAACAATACATAGTCCATATGTAATAATTTAGATGTATCCTTTTTTTTAAAAGATTTTATTTATTATTTGACAGAGATAGAGACAGCCAGAGAGAGAGGGAACAACAAGCAGGGGGAGTGGGAGAGGGAAGAAGCAGGCTCATAGTGGAAGAGCCTGATGTGGGGCTTGATACCATAACACCCGGGATCACCTTCGTCCCGAGGCACGCTACGGTGCACTCCGGCGCAGATGCCATTTCTACAAATTTTTATTTTATGGGGAGGCAGTAATGCAGCCACCATAGGCCCCTTTTTTCAGCCGGTCCCCTGAGTCAGGGCTGGATAGGTATCAGACCAGCCTGAACATCCATGGAATCAGCCTGAGACGCAGGAAGATAAGTTACATCTGGATCTCTGCAAATGAACATCTCCAGCACTGAGTATTGAGGTACAAAGCGGGAGCCGTGAATCGCACACAGATATCGGAAGATAAACGGGAAGGCAGAGGGGGAGCCACCGCGCAGGCACCGGAGAAAGCCGGTAGCCACCTGCACGGGGCGAGCTGGGGCTCTCGGACGGCACCCGCGGAGAGCGGACTAGTGAGCCGGAAACGCGCGCCTCAGACTGAGGGCCGAGCTTCTGAGCGCGGGCGGCTGGCGGCTGGCGTGAGAAACACAAAAGACAGAGACGCGTCCAGCCCTGGAAGTGAGGGGCTGGGATGCCGGGGGGCGCACATCCCGGACGCTGCAGTGGGCTGAGCAGCACCAACAGTAACAGAGTAAAGTGGCCAGAACCCCAGTGGAGAACAGTCCACAATCCCTCTGTTCTGAGACAGAGGCTGAGATTCAGCCACTGCTGCTCTGACTCTCAGAAGAGGCACAGCAAACCCGCCAGGGAAAGCCGCCAGAGAACAAAAGCCTGGAAATACTGGCTCACAGTGCCCAACCCCATATCCGGCAGGGGACACACGGAGACTTACCCAAACAGGGTTGCCTGAGTATGCGCGGCAGGCCCCTCCCAGAACGCAGGCTGAAAATCAAGAAGCCCACATCCCTAAGATCTCTATAAAACAAGGGTGCACATGGCCTGGGTCCTGGTCAATAATTTGGCAATCTGGGCAATCAGGTAACCTCTCCTCATCAGAATGACGAAGGAGAAATCCCCCAGCAAAGAAAAGACAATGAGTTCATGGCCCTGCCACAGAACTAATGGATATGGATATAACCAAATTATCAGAAATGGAGTTCAGAGTAACAATGGTCAAGATGATGTGTAGACTTGAAAATATTAACAAAAAATATTAACGAATATAGAATCTCTAAGGGCGAGAAATGAGAGGTTAATTGGTAGAAATTAAAAATACTATGAATCAAATGTGCAGTCAAAACTAGATGCTCTGACAGCCAGGGTGAATGAGGCAGAAGAATGAATTGGTGAATTGAGTATGGATTAGTAGAAGAGAAAAGTTAAGACAGAAACTTGGATCAAAAAAAAATCCAATCTCAAGAATGAGGTTACAGGAGATTACTGATCAATGAAACGCTTCCAATGTCAGAATCATCAGCATCCCCAAGGGGTGGAGAAAGAGAGAAGTCTAGAAGAGATATTTGAACAAATTGTAGCTGAAAACTTCCTAATCTAGCAAAGGAAACAAGCATTTGTGTCCAAGAGGCAGAGAGGACCCTCCCAAGCTCAACCATGACAAACCTACGCCCACGCCACGCATAGTGCCATTTCGTAAATATTAGATCCAAGGATACAGTATTGAAAGCGGCCATGGGGCAACCTGGGTGGCACAGCGGTTGGGCGCCTGCCTTCGGCTCAGGGCGTGATCCCGCGTGATGGGATCGAGCCCCACCGGTCAGGCTCCTCCGCTATGAGCCTGCTTTTTCCTCTCCCACTCCCCTACTTCAGTTCCCTCTCTCGCTGGCTGTCTCATCTCTGTCGAATAAATAAATAAATAAAATCTTAAAAAAAAAAAAAAAAAAAAGCGGCCAGGGCAAAGAAATTCTCATACTCAAGGCAAAGGTATCAGAATTATGTCAGACCTGTCTACACAGACCTGGAATTGAGAGAAAGGGTTGAGGGGCCATTTTAAAGCTCGTTAAGAGAAAAACATGCAGCCAAGGTGATCCCTTTATCCAGCAAGGGTATTCAGAATTGATGGAGAGATAAAGACTTCCAGAATCTACAGTCACACCACATTAACCACAAAACCAGCCCTACAGGAGATATTAAGGGGTTTCAAATAGCAAAAGGCTCCAAGAGTGATACACAGAACAGAAAGTCATAATCTATAGAACAAAGACTTTACAGGCAACATGGCATCATTAAAATCATATCTCTCAATAATCAGTCTCAATGTAAATGGCCTAAATGCTCCCATAAATCAACACAGGGGTTGCAGATTGGATAAAAGACATGACTCATCCATTTGCTGTCTATAAGAGACTCATTTTGAACCTAAAGATACATCGAGACTGAAAGTAAAGGGATGGAATGCATCTTTCATGCCAATGGACCTCAAAAAGAAAGCTAGGTAGCAATTTCATTAATCAGATAGATTGGATTTTTAAACTAAAGACTATAGTTAGAGATACAGAAGGGCACTAAATTATTCTTAAAGGATGTATCCAACAAGTGGATATGACAATTATAATATATATGCCCCCAACAGGGGAGCAGCAAGAGACACACAAGCCAAGTCTTAACAAGAATAAAGAGACATATACATAATAATATGTTAATAGTAGGGACCTCAACACTCCACTATCAACAACAGATAGATCACATAAGCAGAAAATCAACAATGAAACAAGAGCTTTGAATGCCATACTAGACGTAGTTGACCTCATAGATACATACAAAAGAATACTACACCCCAGAACGAAAAGACTACTCATTCTGTTCTAATGCCCATGGAACATTTCAAGAATAGACTATGTTCTGGGTCACAGAACAGGTCTCAACTGACACCAAAAAGACTGAAATTATTCCCTGCATATTCTCAGACCACAATGCTTTGAAACTGGAACTCAAACCACAAGGAAGAATTTTGGAAGAAACGCAAAACACTTGGAGACAAGAACCATCCGGCTTAAGAATGATTCGATACAACCAGGAAATCAAAAATCAATTTACAATACTTATAGAGACCAATGAGAATGAAAACACAATGGTCCGAAACCTATGGACATTTCAAAGCAGTCCTATGGGGAAAATACATAGCCATCCAAACCTCACTCAAAAGAATAGAAAATCTAAAAATGCAGTTTTTATATTCTCACCTCAGGCTTGGAACAGCAACAGAGGACCAGGCCTAATCCACTCACGAGGAAGCAGTTGACCAAGTTTAGAGCAGAAATCAATGAATTAGAACCAGGAGTACAGTAGAGCAGATCAACAGAACTAGAAGCTTGTTCTTTGAAAGAATTAATAAAATAGACAAACCACTGGCAAGACTTATCCAAAAGAATAGAGAAAGGACCCAAATTAATAAAATTATGAATAAAAAGGGAGAGGTCACAACCAACACCAATGAAATAGGAAGGATTATTAGAATTTTTATCAACAGCTTTATGCCAATAAATTAAGCAATCTGGAAGAGATGGAGGCCTTCCTGGAAACCCATAAACTACCAAGACTGAAACAGGAAGAAATTGATTTTTTAAACAGACCAATTAATTATGAAGAGATTGGAAACACTGAGTAAAAACCTTCCAAAAACAAACGAGTCCAGGGCCTGATGGATTCCCCAGGGAATTTAACCAAACATTCAAAGAAGAAATAATACCTATTCTCCTAAAGCTATTTCAAAAAATAGAAACAGAAGGAAAGCTACCAAACTCATTCTATGAGGCCAATATTACCTTGATCCCCAAACCAGGCAAAGACCCCATAAAAAGGAGAATTACAGACCGATTTCCCTGATGAATATAGACACCAAAATCCTCAACAAGATCCTTGCTAATAGGATCCAACAGTACATTAAAAGGGTTATCCATCATGACCAAGTGGGATTCATCCCTGGGATGCAAGGGTGGTTCAACATTTGCAAATCTGTGTGAGAGATTACATGAACAAGAAAAAAGCCAAAAATCATATGATTCTCTCAATAGATGCAGAAAAAGCATTTGACAAAATACAGCATCCTCCCCAGATTAAAACCCTTCAGAGTATAGAGATGGAGGGTACATTCCTCAATTTCATAAAAACCATCTATGAAAAGCCTACAGCAAATATCATTCTCAATAGGGAAAAGCTGGAAGCCTTTCCCTTAAGATCAGGAATACAACAAGGATGCCCACTCTCGCCATTAATATTCAACATAGTACTAGAAGTCCTTGCAACAGCAATCAGACGACAAAAAGGGATCAAAGGTATCCAAATTGGCAAAGAAGAAGTCAAAATGTCTCTCTTCGCAGATGACATGATACTCTATATGGAAAACCCAGAAGAATCAACTCCCAAACTATTAGAAGTTATAGAGCAATTCAGTAATGTGGCGGGATACAAAATCAATGCTCAGAAATCAGTTGCATTTCTATACACGAACAATGAGACTGAAGAAAGAGAAACTAGGGAATCCATCCCATTTACAATAGCACCAAAAACCATACGTTACCTTGGAATTAACTTAACCTAAAGGATCTATATTCCAGAAACTATAAATCACTCTTGAAAGACATTGAGGAAGACACAAAAAGATGGGAAAATATTCCATGCTCATGGATCGAAGAATTAACATAGTTAAAATGTCCATGCTACCCAGAGCAATCTACACTTTCAATGCTATCCCAATCAAAATACCAATGACATTTTTCAAAAAACTGGAACCAACAAGCCCTTAACTTTGTGTAGAACCAGAACAGGCCCCGAATTGTCAAGAAAGTGTTGAAAAGGAAAAACAAAGCTGGGGGCATCTCAATGCCAGATTTCAAGCTGTACTACAAAGCTGTGATCACAAAGACAGCATGGTACTGGCACAAAAACAGACACATAGACACATAGACCAATGGAACAGAACAGAGACCCCAGAAATGGACCCTCGGCTCTTTGGGCAACTAATATTTGATAAAGCAGAAAAAAACATCTGGTGGAAAAAAGACAGTCTCTTCAATAAATGGTGCTGGGAAAATTGGACAGCTACATGCAAAAGAATGAAACTTGACCACTATCTCACACCATACACAAAAATAAACTCCAAATGGATGAAAGACCTCGATGTGAGACAGGAATCCATCAAAATTCTAGAGGAGAACATAGGCAGCAACCTCTACGACATCGGCCAAAGCAACCTTTTTCATGATACATCCCCAAAGGCAAGAGAAACAAAAGATAAAATGAATTTATGGGACTTCATCAAGATTAAAAGTTTCTGCACAGCCAAGGAAATAGTCAAGAAAACTAAGAGGCAGCCCACGGAATGGGAGAATATATTTGCAAATGACACTACAGATAAAGGACCGGTATCCAAGATCTACAAAGAACTTCTCAAACTCAATACATGAGAAACAAATAAACAAATCAAAAAATGGGCAGAAAGTATGAACAGACACTTTTCCAATGATGACATACAAATGGCTAACAGACACATGAAAAAATGTTCAGCATCATTAGCCATCAGGGAAATTCAAATCAAAACCACACTGAGATACCACCTTACGCCAGTTAGAATGGCAAAAATAGACAAGGCAAGAAACAACAATTGTTGGAGAGGATGTGGAGAAAGGGGATCCCTCCTACATTGTTGGTGGGAATGCAAGTTGGTACAGCCACTCTGGAAAACAGTGCGGAGGTCCCTTAAAAAGTTAAAAATTGAGCTACTCTGTGATCCAGCCGTTGCACTACTGGGTATCTACCCCAAAGATACAGATGTAGTGAAGAGAAGGGCCATATGCACCTCAATGTTCATAGCAGCATTGTCCACAATAGCTAAATCGTGGAAGGAGCCGAGATGCCCTTTAACAGATGACTGGATTGAGAAGATGTGGTCCATATATACAATGGAATATTACTCAGCTATCAAAAAGAATGATTTCTCAACATTTGCTGCAACATGGACGGCACTGGAGGAGATAATGCTAAGCCAAATAAGTAAAGCAGAGAAAGACAATTATCATATGGTTTCTCTCTTCTATGGAACATAAGAACTAGGAAGATCGGTAGGGGAAGAAAGGGATAAAGAAAGCGTGGGTAATCAGAAGGGGGAATGAAGCATGAGAGACTATGGACTCAGAAACAAACGGAGGGCTTCAGAGGGGAGGGGGGTGGGGGAATGGGATAGGCTGGTGATGGGTAGTAAGGAGGGCACGTATTGCATGGTGCACTGGGTGTTATACGCAACTAATGAATCATCGAACTTTACATCAAAAACCAGGAATGTACTGTATGGTGACTAACAAAATATAATAAAAAATATTATAAAGATTATAAATTATATATATATTTCCAACACATATATATATATATATATATATTATGTTGGAAAGAAACCTTGGATTTCTGTTTTCCCAATGAAATTGATTTTTTTGTTGTTGTTTTAAATCTACTTCTAATGCCCAATATTTCCTTCATTGATATTTCCATACTTTTGTGATTTTGATGCTAGCTGGGCAGAAATCATCAGTCTATTATTTTCTCAACAATTTCTTATTTGTTAAAGACACTAATTGACTACATTATTGTGTTACCCATGGATTCAGCCTGTACTTTAAAAACATGTGCTTCGGCTCTCCAGTTCCACTGCGCCCCCCTGACCCAGCCCCTGGCAACCACCATTCTACTGTTTCTATGTGTTTCACTATCTTAAATACCTCATGTCAGTGGAATCTTGAAGTATATGAGGAATTGCTATTCAACGGAATAAAATTTCAGTGATGAAAGATGATTAAGCTCTCTCTAGAGAACGATGTGCATATAGTTAACAGTATTGTATACTTGAAAATTGGTAAGGGGGCAAATTTCATGCTGAGTGATCTTACTACAATAAAAATGTGATTTGAAATGTTTAATTTTTTATTTGTGGAGCTAATATACTTTTGAGGTTAACGTTAGTAATAATATTTTTAAGAAAACCCTTAGGTTTGAATAGAGGTGACAAGATTTGTTATAGGAATTATCCTTACTCTACATTTTCTAAAATATATTCTCAAATATGAAGCACATAATATATTTAACATCAATCACTGTTATTAAAGTATTACAACAGTTCATTATGAACTACTTTATTTCCACAGTTTCTGACTTCAGTCTCAAAATAGCTAGCAATTCATCTGATTTCATAATCTGATAATATTTTTAAATGCATTAAAACCTAACATTCCAGTCACTGTAAAACATAATGAGTTTAAAGACTTCAAGAACAGTAATTTTAAAAAAAGTAACAAATAGCATGTATTAATATTAGGAACATATGTGCCAAGTTCTTTTTACTGCATAGAAATAATGAAGAGGAAAGAAAATCCGAATTGGTAGGAAGTCTGAATTTTAGAATAAAAAGTTAATTTCTGTAATTAATTTAGTAACTCCGATTTGCCCAAATCAATATTGACAGATTGGAAAAGAACTTTAAGATGCAGATAGACGGATCTAAGAGGAGTTATAATTAGCATTTCAAAGATGGAATGTAAATGAATCCTTTAAGTGTGCTTAAAAACATTTTCCCTAAATCCACTGGATTCTTTTTTCTAAGGTTAGTCTATTTTATCCACATCATATGGTGATCATTTTATATGAATAAATTGCTGTGAGAGAACTGAATTCATCATAGCCTGCAAACTATCATTTTGGTTTTTAAATATTTTTAAATAAATATTGTATATATTTAAGGTATACAACATAATAATTTGATATACATATACAAAGTGAAATGATTACTACAGCCAAGGTAATTAACATATCTCCTCACAGTTACCATTTTGTATATGTATGATTAAATTGACTTTTTCAACAAATTTCCAGTATTTAATACAATATTATTAACTTTAGTCATCATGCTGTTGACAGCTAGGCTTATTCATCCTACATAAGTGCAACTTTGTACTCTCAACCAACGTTTTCCCATTTCCCCCACTTCCCTGCCCCTGGTAACCACCATTCTACTCTCTGCTTCTTTGTATTTCAAGCAATCCCACTTCTGGGTATATACCCCCAAAATGAAATCAGTACCTAAAAGAAATACTTGAATTCCCATATTCATTGCAAGATATAGAAACTTAAGTGTCCCTCAGTGGATGAGTGGATGAAGAAATTGTGAGATGTGCATGTGTGTACACACACAAACACATGATCGAATATCATTCAGCCTTAAAAAGAAAAAAAAAAAAGTCCTACCATTTGCAACAAAATGGGTGAACTTGGAAGACATCATGCTAAGTGACATAAACCAGACACCGAAAGAAAAAAAAAAAAACAACCTGCATGATCTCATTTGCATGTGGAATCTAAATCCATTGAATTAACATCACTTTTTCATAAAGGTAATTTAAGACACATCATCTGAATTACTAAATATTTTAAATCAGCATTGCCTGAATGGTTTTCATTTGAAGTAATATAATCATAGACATTAATCAATAGCCAAGAGATTGTAAAATTCCAGGTTTCTGCCTTGACGATGAAACTGTAATCTGACCATAAAGCTTACATGGAACCATTTGGTGCCATTCAAGACAATGAATATACAAAAACAAAGATCTATTTAAATAATTGATTATAAGAATATTGAGACCGAACTTTTTCATGGAAACTGGTACATTCAAGTATAAAAGTTCTGAACATTTTCCTTGAAGTAACTAACATGCTAATTTATGTCCTCAAACTCTCACTTGGCATTATTAATTAGAACCTATTTTTATGTAGGAAAGTATAACTTTCACAATGGAAGATTCCGTATTTGCGATTTTGACTTTTCTGTGGGAACTTAGAAGTACTCTACGTAGTAGAGTATGACTTTGATGAAGTGATGAGGTGAGAATATAAAAAAGTCACAGTGGGGGTGTTTTTTGTTGTTGCTGTTGTTGGTTTTAGCCCGATAGTGAGCTTAAGTGAATGCCCTATAAGCCTATCACAGTGTATTTTTCTTGTCTTCCATTTATCTTTACATAAGCAGTGACTCTATTAAGATAAGAACTTTGCAGATTCTAGGTTAATATTTCTAGAGAAATAACAAAATTTCATAAACTGTATTTTAGTGTCAGGGTTTAATAGCTTTATGAATGACTTTAGTCCTGCATTTGCATAATAATTCAAGATCTGAATGGGGCACTTAATTTTTCAAAAAATTTTTTGCTGCATTTTGTGAGGAAAATTATGAATTACACATAAAATTGAAGATATTTCATCTTTCTATATGGCAACTTCCATATAGGAAATGGATATAGAACTACTTTTTCCCATTATGATCATAGATTATGTTATGAAAGGGTCCATTTCTTAGAAAAATCATGTCACATAAAAATTGTTCTTACCCTACATGAGTTATGTTCAAAAAGTTCTTTATAAGATATTTATTGAGAATTCCAAATGTGTGTTCCAGGAGAAAGAGGAGTATTTATGGTACTGGTAAACACAGGTCTCAGAAAGCTTTCTAAAGCTTTTTCCTCAGATCATTAGTGTTCCCAGAATTATTATTAATAGGTGTACCAAAGTGGAATTTCATGAGTAAATGCACTGATTAATGCTGAGGTTGAATGAATTAAGCAAGTTCTCTGACTGTAGGATTCAATACCTTTAATGCTAATGTATTAATATGCATTGTAAGATAACAACATTCCATGTTCCTGAAATGTATTTCGCTGTGAAACCTCTAGTTTTTTAAAAGCTCCCAGGACCTATAATCTTTAAGGTAACAAGCTGTGCTTACTAGGTCAAGTACTATTTGTACTACTTCATATGTATTAACTTTGAAAAAAAATTCTCTGTGTAATCTGGGGGGGAAAGGTAGCATTTTACTAGTTACTTCTAAATATGCATGTCTGTTTTAATATACAAATAGTATTTTCAACAGCCTATCATTCCGTAGTCATGTCTCATTTATCCTGTGGTTACATTTAATAAGCTTTAGATTTAAAATAACCAGCAACGATGTGACCATATCACTTTGCAAAGTCCAGTGTGCCAAACGCACAAAATGTTGTCTCATTTGGTCTTTATTGTAACTTTCTAAAGCATTAGGCTGAGGCCCGGAAAGATTCACTACCTCCAGGCTTAGAAGCCAGTAAAGAGAAGAGCCAAAATTTGAGTTTAGGATCTGGTGGGCGGTGATAATAGACGCACCGGATGTCTGCGGATTGTACTGTAATATTGCCTTGGAAGTCGGCTTCTGTTTTCTGCTTCTTTTGTATATTCTCTTTTTCATTTTTTCCCTCCTTTGCTTTCTCTCTCCTTTGTGTCTAATCTTTATTTGTACTTCTTTCTTCTCTTTTTCTCTATGGCTCATTACTAATCCTGGGCCTTTTACTGAAAATGAGTCTTAAAACATTTGCTCCATTCTCTCGTCACTAATAAAGACTATTGTTGGTAGTTTCTCTCTTTTACTGGATTTTATTAAAAGCTACAGGATTCTTGTTACCTTGATTTGATATTTAAAAACATTCATTGTGGGGGCGCCTGGGTGGCACAGCGGTTAAGCGTCTGCCTTCGGCTCAGGGCGTGATCCCGGCGTTGTGGGATCGAGCCCCACGTCAGGCTCCTCTGCTATGAGCCTGCTTCTTCCTCTCCCACTCCCCCTGCTTGTGTTCCCTCTCTCGCTGGCTGTCTCTATCTCTGTCGAATAAATAAATAAAAATCTTTAAAAAAAAAAAAAAAACATTCATTGTGGGGGCACCTGGGTGGCTCAGTTGTTAAGCGTCTGACTCTAGATTTTGGCTCAGGTCATGATCTCAGGATCATGAGATAAATGGCATGGGCTCCATGCTCAGCAGGGAGTCTGCTTGAGGATTCTCTCTGCCTCTCCCTCTGCTCCTCCCCTGTACACACACTCTCTCTCTTAAAAAAAACAAGCAAAACCAAAAGCATGCATTGTGTCACACATTATGTATAAACTTCCTTTATATGATAACTTTTCTTTGCAAAATCAGGAACCAATTCAAATATCTCTGATGTCTCTAAAGCAAATCAATTATTTCTTATTCATCTAAAAAATCATATCTGAGATACAGTGTGACTTCATAGCCTATTTTTCTGTTGCATAAATGACAATGCAATTTTAAATTAAATCACATATAAAACTCTATTTTAATATTTTCTTCATTTGAGAAGAGACTATAATAATTAAAACTAAGTCACGAGTAACTGAACCATGATGACTTGTTAATGACCTTATCTTATGCCTCTCATCATTTTGTGCATGAAATGCAAACTCCAGATCATTAAGTTATGCATGGAAGCTTTGACTTTTGTTTTAAGTCTTATTTTCACAGAGTCACATTAAAACAAGCATCAGGACTCACGCATCTGTTTGGATTTCAGGCTTCCTCCCCAAATGAGTCACTTGTAAAATGCAGAACAAGTCACTGACAGAGAGAGAGACGTTGCTGATAAATAGAACAAAGAGAAGTACCTTAAAAAAAAAAAAACACACACACTATAGTCTTCTAATCTCTATGCCACAGAAATCCTGTGCAATCTGCAATCACTGGCAATATTACATTTTTACCCTTAGAGAAATGGGAATGAAATATTTACTTTGGCACTTCATCTGGACTTTATATCAAAACATCATGTCTGCTATTTGGACTTTATCTGGTTTGGTAGGCTATAGGATTTTTTTTAATTTTTAATTTTCCTGTGATCTTTATTTTCAATGGCAGAGTTACGTTTTTTCCCTGTATTTGTCTTCATGGAAGATACCTTACTAATCAACGTGATTGTTGATTAATATCAGCTTTTGTTGAAGGCCTACAGTATGTCAAGATTGTATGAGTGACCTTATCTCAGGTATTCCTTTCAACTGTGAGCTACCTATAAATACCACCATTCCGTGGAAGACCCTGAAGCTCAGGGACCCTAATTGACTCGATGCTCACAAAGCCCAGTCAGGGGCACAGCTGGGATTCAGATTTTCCTTTCTTTTTTCCAGTATGCTACACTGAAACAATTTTTTTTATATGCCAATAACTAAACAGGCTAAAGCAACTTTCACAGCAAGGGATATTTGAGAAGAGTTTTCAAAGATAAGTATGCTTTTTCTCAGACTAAATCATTCTAAGGTTATTTGAAGGAGAGACAGAGAAAAATAACTTGGAGGTGTAATTGGTTAAGGCATATTTAAGGAACTACAACTTGTCAAACAGTTCAGGGAGACGGGTGCAAAGCACACAGTATACATTTTCAAGTAAAAGAAAGGAAAGATAAGGGGGAAAAAA
>NW_024425563.1:25751724-25772829 GCF_017311325.1 Ursus maritimus | reverse complement strand
AAAAAACCCTCTCCTTCAGGAAAGACTGGGGTGAGCCCATATACTCTGGTAATAAACTGGATACCAACTTTGGAAAGTGAGGAAACAGAAAATGTTTCTTGCTCCCCGGAAAGGTGTAACTGTTTGCAGTGGTTGTGTTAGATTGTTTGGAGGCAGATGGGGGCAGGGAAATAATTCTTTTAAGCAGCCCGATAAGCAATCGAAGGATTCAAGTCCTATCCATCATCAGCAGGAAAGTGACTGAAGTCCCAAAGGGATTTTCAGGCTGCATTACTAAATAAAACATGTATCTAATTTAAATTAGAAATATTTAGGCGCCCTCTGTTATGACAGGTATTTTGACATGAAGTCTTAGATGAAGAAGATATTTGAGGTGATGTTTTTGCAAATCTGAGGGAAATCATGGAAGAAGTTTAATAAGGATTCCTGCAACTCATGAACACACGGAACAAATTAACAGGATCTAGAGACATCATAGAAAGTACCATAAGTAAGTTATAAACTAACATCTAAAGACAGAGTTTTGCAGCTGAAGGCGCCATGTTAAATTTTGGTTCAGAAACAAGCGGAGTTGGAGCCGAGTTGGAAGGCAGCTGAGGAAATAATCACAACAACAAAATGTGAAACTTTGCAAACTCAAGAGTCAATAAGACTTGACAAAGCCACCAGTTACCCCTTTGTAACAAACAATAAAAGAAAAATCAATAATGTGAATGCTTGGCTTTAGAGTCGTTTGAACTATCTGATTTATTGTCTTAAAAAAATCCACACGTCAGCACTGTCAAAATGTTAAAGAAAAAAAATGTAGAACCCTTATATACTCACGCTTTCTATTTACACATTTCTTTCTCCTGAACAGAGATGGGGAATGAGGGGGCGAAAGAGAATTGTCAAAAGGGGTAGGAATAGCAAGTATCATAAAAGTCAAAATTCACTTTCCTTAAATTTGTTGATTCACCAAATATCTGTACATAATTATGGCTCCTCACCTGGAAAATCACCCATCTTTGGCCAATAAGTCTATTTACATCTATTTCTGTGTTTCTATTATTTCTATTATTTTTAAATGTTATTTCAGGGCGCCTGGGTGGCTCAGTTGGTTAAGCGTCTGCCTTCAGCTCAGGTTGTGATCCCAGAGTCCTGGGATCGAGTCCTGCGTCCGGCTCCCTGCTCAGTGGAGAGTCTGCCTCTCCCTCTTCCACTCCCCCTGCTGGTGTTACCTGTATCACTGTGTCTCTCATGAATAAATAAATAAAATCTTTTTTTTTTTAATGTTACTTCAACTAAACTCATTTTTTATTCCTTTCACATATTTTATAAAAGCCTTAATACTGAATAGAAGTAGCTAATCAAAAATGTTTATGAAGCAAAGAAATTTATTTTTTTATTTATTTTTTGAAGCAAAGAAATTTAACTTCTACTACCTGGATGTTAAAAGCAAATGGGATAATAATTATTTTAAAATTCAAACTTGTTAAAATTTGTGAAGTTATTTGAATTAAATGCAACCTTCCTTTAGACATCTAATTTCCATAACTTCATATGACTATGATTATATTGTGAATAAAACATTAGAGCTACCACCCTAAGGAATCGTAAATATCTCAAAAATTACATTTTCTGTATTTCTCTTACTTGTATTTTTAAACAGAAGAATGACTTAGTTTTGGGTTTTTTCTAGCTACTATTTTTGTGGAGTTCCTTCAAGGCAACTTTTTTCATAGTATTATATCAAACTTATGTCTTTATTTAAATAGCACCGTATAGCATGAGGTTCTGGAGTGATTAGGCCAGGGTCCAGGTTCTCTTAAACGATTTACTCCATTCCCCAATCACTGTAGAAAGAAACAAAGGACTCTGTGAACCAAATATTAGAAACTGATATGGATATAGCTGAAGTGTGCCTTAGGCAACACGTTATGAATGATAGTAAGGTTTTTGTTCATTTATTTCTTTTCATTTTTTGCAAATATAGTTTTTAAACATAAGAAAACCAGACTTTAATAGGAACAGAAGTAATTGAAGCTATCATGATACTCGATCCCCTCTCATGACTTACTTTGAAATATATTCAGAAAAAATACATATTTCTGCTAGGGAAAAACTCAGGCACAATATCAGTGCAAGGGAATGAGATAAAATAAATTTTTACATCTTTGCTATCTTGAAGTTATGGTAACTATACCATAAAATCAATTGTTACATATTTTTATTAAGATTCAACATCACTAATGAAAAAGTCAACATTTGCTAAATATATGTATTACTTATAGTTATTTGATTACTGTTAGAGCGATTGTAATTCTAGATATGTTTGCAATGTTTATAGAGCAATTTAACATGTTGTTGCTATTATATGTATGTAAATACATACATACAAGCTTCCCTAGCTCAGTCCACTTGAGAGCTTGGAAACGACAACACCGCAAGAGAAGTAAGAACACCTAACATGAATTTTTTTTTTTTTTTTATTACCGGCTCTACTTAAAGGAACCAGGGCTCCTCCATCCTGGGTTCATGTAGAAAAACTACAAAATGGGTCTGAACTGTACTTGTTCCAGAAAGCAAAGAAGCATAAATCAGTGAGAGGGACTTTGCCCAAAATGTGCCAGGAGAAGACCTCCCCATCTGATTGAGATATAGTGATGGGAACTGGATTTACTCTTCCATCTGAAAAAAAAATTAATAAATGAAAAATCAAATATATGAAGCAATGGTTTCTAAGACACTGGAACATCGATAACTCAGGACAGTAATCCCTGAAACATGAGAAACAAATGAACACTATGATTGTCCCTACGTAGAGCCTGAGCAGAGTTTCAAGGTCATGGTGCAGAGAGAGGGACTCCAGGCAGAGCCCAGTGGAATACTACAGATGAGGAGATGGAGCTCTGAGGTTTGGGGCCAAATGTCCGTAGTTCACAGGACAGAGTACTAGAAGTGAGAGAGCTGTGCAGAGAGAGAAATCTGGAGATCTGCAGAAGGACCTGCCAATTATTTCAGCTGAGTGCTGAGCGAGGAGACTACCGGGGCTTGGAAATTAAAAAAAGAGAAGAAGGAAGAAGGAAAAAAGAGCATCCGTGAGTTGTGGGTCAGCTAGAAGGAGCCTAACACATAAGAAATTGTAATCCCTGAAGGAAGAGGAGTAACAGAGAAATATTTGAAGAGATAATGGCTGAAATTTTTCCTAATTTAATGAAAACAATTAACTTACAGATCCTACAAGCTTATCAAAACCCAAGGCCAACAAGCACAAAGGAAATACACCAAGACACAGCGTAATTGCTCAAAAACAGTGATAAAGTTAAAATCTTAAAACCAGCCAGAGAAAAAGACAATTAGGGAGGGACAGAGATAAGGATAATAGCAGATTTTTCAATGGAAATAATGTAAGTAAGAAGATAATTGAACAATATATTTAAAGTAGATTCATTAAAACCTGTCAACCTATATAATTCCATACCACATGGAAAAACTCTCAAAAATGAAGAAAAATAAAGACTTATTTAAAAACTACAAAAACTGAAAGAATTAATCCCCATACATTCACATTCTAGAAACTATGAAGGAAGTTCTTCTATCAGAAGGAAAATGATACCAGATGGAAAGGAATAAACGAATAAAGATGCTGCAAATGCCAATTCAATGGGATTTTTTTCCTTACTATTTAACTATCTTTAAAAGACAACTGACTGTTTTTTCCGGGGTCCCCAGGAAACACCTTCAGGCTTGATGATTTGTTACAAGTACTCCCAGGACTCCAAAAGCTGCTATACTTATGGGTACAGTTAGAGCAAAATGATACAATTTAAAATCTACCAAGGGGGGAAAGGTGAACGGAAGAAGTCCAGGAGAAACCAGGCACAAGCTTCCAGGTGTCCTCTCGCAGAAAAGTTCTATGGACACGCTTAATTCCCCCGACAATACGTGGTCACACTTGCCAAATGTTCTCCCTCAGGGAAGCTCATCTGAGCCTTGGTGTCCAGGGTTTTAATTGGTGGTCAGTCATGTGGTCCCTGGGCCACCACTTTTTGCTAGTCAGACACAGTGTGCTGGTTCAGAGCTCTGCACAAATATGAGCTTCAGGAGCTTTATCAGGAGCTAGCAATACTTCCATGGGTGAAACATACATCTGCAAAATCCAAACAACCCAACCAAGCGCTTTGCCTCTCATTTAGTTCCAAGAGGAGGCAACAATAGCAGGTGTAGTTACCTTTGTTATGTTACATGTGTCTCCCGCTCAGGTTCTTCCAAAGAATCTCACAATTGGGGCAGAACCTGGGATTTTTGCTGGATTTATCAACTGGCCTCTGTTTGTCGTGCGCGTCACTTTCTGATACTATCATACCATCACCAAAATAGTGTATTTTCACGTTCAGAATCTGCTAAATCCAAAACTCTTCTACTCATATAATGACAGTAAGCTGGTAAATTCAAAAAACCCTGTGAATACAGTAAATGCAAAGTGGGATCATTCACACATGAAAGCAAACTGTTGTTGGCTCATTTCCAAGATTGAGATGGAGGAAAAAAGTACTTGCAAATTCAATCATGAATACCATTCTCCTTTAGACTGATGTATATTTTGCAATGTTGAAACCACATCAAGGACTGCTGATGCTATATGTGGTATTATTTTTTTAAAGCCTTGGTAATCTACTGTTGGTCTCCACGAACCATTTTTGTCACAGGCCACTCGTAGGCTCCTGTACCTATGTTGATATCAGCACTCCAACTTCTAACATACCATTAATTAAAGAGGTTTTCATTTCCTAGAGCTGTTATAAAAAGAGTAAGATAAACTGGGTTGCTTTAATTTTTTTTTTTTTTTTTTTTTTTTTTTTTTTTTTTGGTCTTACTGTTCTGCAGGCTTAAGGTCCAAATTAAGGTGTTGAATCTGAGGTTTGCTCAAGCCTTTAAATCCAGCCGCCAGTTTGCAGGGCATACAGACAATAGAGGAACGTACTGAGATGTATCAGGAGTGTGCAATCAGCAACACTTAGGCTGTGGGGGAGTCTATAAGTTAATGGCTTGGATTAATTAACATAAATTATTTAAAAAAACAAGGATAGATGGAGAGAGAGAGTTGTACATTAATTTTTTAAACATGTGTTTTACTTTGTAATTTAAAAAAAATGTCACTGCTGAATACAGAAGTTTTGGCATATTCTCTGATTTTCCTCACTGTTTAAAATGTTGATAGTAAATGAGAAAGTAAAATAGATTACAAAAATTATACAGTGAAATAGGACTAAGGGCTATTCATCACTACTGTTGAAAAAGAGAATTAGGGCCAACTAAGTACTTTATGCACCTGAAATAGCATATCGCAAATTTTTAAAAATATTTTTTTATTATATTATGTTAGTCACCATACAGTACATCCCTGGTTTTTGATGTAAAGTTCGATGATTCATTATTTGCGTATAACACCCAGTGCACCATGCAATACGTGCCCTCCTTACTACCCATCACCAGCCTATCCCATTCCCCCACCCCCCTCCCCTCTGAAGCCCTCAGTTTGTTTCTCAGAGTCCATAGTCTCTCATGCTTCATTCCCCCTTCTGATTTCCCCTGCACATGTGCTTTTTAAGTCAATTATGCTGATAAATACATTTTTGAGATAGAGAATTCTACAAATTGATAACATTGCTAAGAATCCCATTTCTCATTATTGCCAACTTAAGCCTGAAGAAATTTAGCTGTTTAACGCTAATGAATTATTTTCTTGTCAAGTACAATATAACAGGCAAATTTTGACTCCTGAACCATTCCATCTGTCTGCTGTTCTATTTTGATGCCCTATTTTTATGCCTTAGTTGCCTGATCTGGGTACCCTACACCCTCAGCTTTTCTTATAGCAGCAAAGCCACATGACTGGGATTTAAAACTGATGTGAATCCCAATTCCAACCCCAGGGTAAGAAACTTAACTTCAAAAACAGGCGAGATAGTCATGTGTTATGTTCCTTCATTAGCTCATCAAGAAAGTGTGAAAAGGATGATGCTTTGGAAAGAAAAAGATTCATGATTTCTTTTTTTTAATTTTTTTTAAAGTTTTTTTTTTTTTTTTTTTTTTTTATGTGACAGAGAGACAGCCAGTGAAAGAGGGAACACAGCAGTGGAGTGGGAGAAGATGAAGCAGGCTCCCAGCGGAGGAGCCTGATGTGGGGCTCGATCCCAGAACGCCGGAATCACGCCCTGAGCCGAAGGCAGACGCTTAACCACTGAGCCACCCAGGTGCCCCAAGATTCATAATTTCTTAAAGTGAGAAAATTTTTAAAAATCTTGCCAACTGATTTTAATGTCACTTGAGTGACTGATGTACTTCCTTTAGAATCAAGTCTCTCTCTACGCCAAAGAGCTCTCTTTAGAGAAATGGACCCCTGGGTCCCCTTGGCTGCACTCTGCATCTGGCTATCCTCTATTAATGCTCAGATGAAATAAACTCTCTTTATAAGGTCAGCATTAAGTTGGCTGTAATTGATAGCATTGGTTTTATGCTGTTTTTCATCTTTGACCGAGACTTTGGAAGAATTACATTCTTATTTTATACAGCTTGTGTCTTATTCTTGGGAATAAGAAATTTCAGGGTGAACTTCATGAAATTTGATATTCTAAAATTATCCGTCTATTTCTTTTGACAATGATGAACAATGAAAAAAAGAAAAACTTCAAGTTCATAAATGACATTGAACCTAAGATTTGGAGAGTGGCAAAGACATGTTTTGATTTAAAAATTGAGCAGAACATGTCAGATGAGAGAAAATGAGAATATACACGTGCCAAAGTGTCATTTTCATAAAATACCTGTTTGAAAGATATTTCATTTCAAGCAGGAGATTAAGTAAGCCTACAAAGAAATAACGAGGGCTACTTTAAGAACACTCAAGATTTTTCTTTGTGTGAATTTACATTGTAGATTCCAAAGGTCATTATCATTCCTGTGCCAGAAAAACTAGGTGTTTGTGATATAGACTGGAAATAGATCAATAAAACGAATCATCAAAAATATCACATGTCACTCATATAGATTCAAATCTATAAAGCATATCCTTTAAGCCATGGTCATATAAACTGTATTCAAGTTCACACAAACCCGTTAGGACTTCTCAAAACAAAATAGAAGAGGCCTGAAAGAGCAAATATGAACTCTCCTACCTTAAGCTAAACTTAACAGAGCAATGGCTTTGAGGGTTTTGTGTCATTTTTAATTAGTGAGGTAAATTTGGCAAAATGGTGCCTTTTGGCACGTGATTATTAGATTTAGCTAAAATTCTGGGCCACTTAAAAGTTAAATTATCATCAATTTAAAGATATATTGACACGTTTTGTATCATTCTTAATCAGCTAATTCCCTTAGTTCTGTTTCAAATCAGTTTATTTCTATCTATATTGTCACTGATTTATCACCAACTACTTTTATGCTGCGTCTTAATTATTGAAGAAGGTTACATAACTGTCCTTTCCATTTGAAGTCTTGCCTTTTTTGATCCATACTTTGGACTTAGGCCAAAACGCTCCATCTACTGTACAAATTTTGTTTGACCAGTTCTTGCCTAAACTATAAATTAACAGTTGCCCTTAGACGAATATACCGAGTCTTGAAATTGCTGTAAGCCTTTCGTGACTTGGTTCCTTCTCAGTTTGCCAATCACATCTCTTACTACCCTGTAACTTTGCCCTTTGTATGAGCCAGACATGCTGAACTGATTGCAAACCGTCTCCTCTCTAGAGCCTTTGCATAAATCTAGTCATCTGGCCCACACATAACAATCCACACCCAATGGTACCTACTCTCCTTCACTAATTCAACACATATTTACTGATCTCTTCTAGGCTCAGGAATCATCCAACTCCTTATTCCGGGTTTTATCAACCTTCTTCCACCTCCTCCATGGCTCAGGTGGCCAAAAGACTGACTTTAAGAGATATGTCTAAGCATGCAACTGTGGGCTTCAGAAACTGATGAGGTGGAGACATTCAGGAATGAGAACTAGGGTTGTCTGAAGGAGGTTGAGGAGGAGGAAAGCAAGCAGCCATCAAGCAGAAAGCAATGCCAGGTCATCTGGGAATCTCGGCAGCACTTAATGGTGGAAATGCAGGCAGACTCCTGTCCATAAATAACAAAATCCTATAACCTTGAACAAGGTGGCTGGTAGAGTCTTAGTGTCGGTTTAGGACAGGGTCTGTCAGAGGAGGTCTGGAAGTTTGGGGTACAGGATGAATCAGAGCTAATGAGTAGACTCTTGGCAAAATAAAAATAAAATCAACATCTCTCAGTAGCCTACTAAGTGTTTATACACCTTCAAATGTATGATTTCCTTCAATTTTTACAAAATCATAACATGAGAAGCTGAGAAAACTATCCAAGGCCACTTAGACAGCAAACTAGCAAAACCAGCTTTCGTAACAAAGGCTGATTCCAAAGACTGATTTTCACCACACAAGATTCTCTCTCAATGGAGCCTCATTAGAAGAATGGACAGGAACTTAGAAGCAATAAGGGAACTGTTTTGTGCAGGTCTCAACCTATCAATAGTAAAGCTATCAGCTAGAAATGCCTGGGAGAACTCATCTGGGCCCTGATGAGCTTCCCACAGATATCTCCCCTTTCCAAACCAAAGTTAAGACTGTACCAACCCTTGTAGTTCTTATGATTGCAAGATGCCTTTCAACAACAACCATCAAGAAACTTAAATAAAGACCTGGAAATTACATAGCCCACCTGGGGCCACACAGTGAGGTCATGGGTGGGGAGATGCAGGGTACATGGGACAGCGAGCACCTGCATGTGCTGGAGTCAAGGGCAGGGGCCTAGGGCTTCACGGGCTTACTCTTTATAGGTAAATGTAAAAAATAAAAGCAGGAATTTAAAGTGTGGGAAGAAAAAAGGTAAGCGGCCCAAATGGTCAGTTATCAAAATCAACCAAGATTTCTAAGTCAGACACTTATATCACAAAGAGAAAAACAAAACAAAACGAAAACAAAAAATACCTGTCAGGGCCTTACTCTACAAGAATCTATAACTTGTCTCTCAAGTCACTAGTAGAAGCAGCAAATCAATCTATAGAACAACCCAATATCAGTAACTGTGTCCACCAGATCACTACTGTGGCTTTTAATCTTATTTTCCACCAGAAAGAATTATTGTTTCTTCTATATGCCTTTTGTACATGCTTTTTCCCACAAGTTCCACTATTGGGGTAGGAATAAGCCAAAATAGTTAACACAGGTGTTACCAGTCACAAAGAAAAAGTAATATTAGAGGAAAAAAGGGGCGAATGAGTCTCCATCAGTTATCTTACTTAGGGTCTATGCATGTGTCTGTCATACGTAGGTCTTTCAATGTGTACTCAACGGGGTCTTAAGGGTCCTCTGCATTTATTTCATGTTCCTGTATTACACAGAAAGAGCTGGTCATCTCAATTAAAAACATATTGTAGACATATGTTGCATTCTTGGGTTGTCTTCCTCAGACTCTATCACCATTTACCCCTTTATCTCTCCTGACATAGCCCCAGGGATTTGTGATCATCTCCTACGTCACCATGACCAGCAACTTCAGGGACCAGAATCTCCTGGAGTTGAGTTATTGTGTTAGGCGACATTATGACCATTCTAAGAAATCAAGTCTTCATTCCTGGAACATGTAAATGTTACCTTATATGTGAAAAGGATCTTTGCAGTTGTGATTAAATTAAGATTAAACTGGATTATCTGGATCACAAATATCATGAGAGAGACAGAGAGAGATGTGACATCCAACAGAGAAGGTGATGTAAAGGAGGAGCAGACGGGCGCCTGGGTGGCTCAGCCACTTAAACGTCTGCCTTAGCTCAGGTCATGATCCTGGAGTTCCAGGATCGAGTCCTGCGTCAGGCTCACCGCTCAGCAGGGAGTCTGCTTCTCCCTCTGACCCTCTCCCCTGTCGTGCTCTCTTTTTTCTCTTTCTCTCAAATAAATATATATTAAAAATTAAAGATGGAGCAGAAAGATGGAAGATGCTGGCTCTGAAGATTGGAGTGACGTGGCTGCACACCACGGAATGCCCGCAGACCCAGAAGCAGATGACTCAGGAATAGATTCTCCCCTGGTCTCTGGAGAGAGTGCAGCCCTGAGGACACCTCGATGTCAGCCCGGGCATAACAATTGGGGACTTTTAGCCTCCGGAACCGTCAGAAAGTATTTTGTTGTTGTTTTAAGCCACTGAGGTTGCGGCAATTTGGTTTAGCAGCCACTGAAAACTAATATATTTATGTTATTAGTCCCCTCTTTGCACAGTTCGACAGCCATTTTCTCTGTAAGAAAGCCTGTGCTCCCCCAGCCCGTTTCCTCCAGACTCTGCTCTTGAGGCAGTTTAAAGTAGGATTCTCATCTCAACATAACAGTTTTTCTTTAAAAATGGATAGACTTTCCATTCTTTCTTGTATGTAATATAACGTGTTAACATATTAAGTATATTATCCTAAGTTATTTAAATAACACTATGGTTTCAAAACTCATTTTAAAAAATACCCTCAAGTTGCAAAGAATTCCCTTTCCTTTACCCGAATTAATTTTTTAAATCCTAAATAATTTCATTTATGCAAGATCTTCTCATTAATATATTAAGTGTTCTGAAATAAAAACAAACATGTGAACATTGAAAAATAATCTTGTGTGTTTTCGTTTGATTTGGTTTGATTTTCTTTTGTTGTTGTTTTGTGGGTGGGAAAGTCCATCCTCTAGGAGCTAAAAATATGAATTTCCAATAACACCTTAATTCTTAAATAAAAATCTCAGCTATATATTCCCAAGATGTTATATAAAGCCTTAAATTTTATTTCTCCTTGCATTTGAACACATGGTAAAATGGTCTATATCTAAACTTGAAAAGCTGAGAATTGGTTGATACCTATATGCATTAGAATTTCCATTTCCTTCCACTATTTTTTTTTTTAAAGATTGTATTTATTTGAGAAAGAGAGAGAGAGAGAGAGAATGAACAGTGGGGAGGGGCAGAGGGAGAAGCAGGCTCCCCACGGAGCAGGGAGCCCAAAACAGAGCTCAATCCCAGGACCCTGAGATCATGACCTGAGCTGAAAGGCAGATCTTAACTGACTGAGCAAGCCAGGCAACCCCCCCCTCTATATTTTTTTAATTTTTATTTGAGAGGGAGAGAAAGAGAGAGCGAGCGAGCGAGAACATGCATGAGGAGTAGGGAGGGGCAGAGGGAGATGGAAAAGTAGGCTCCCCCCAAGCAGGGAGCCCAACACAGGGCTAGATCCCAGGACCCTAGGATCATGACTTGAGCCGAAGGCAGATGCTTAACCAACTGAACCACCCAGGTGTCCCTATGTATTTTTAAATATAAAGTAAAATGGGCAAAGTACAATAAAATAACCAAACATTTTGTTCATACCCTATTGTAGAAATAAAGGAGATACTTCTGTAAGTCAATCATAGTCAGGTGGAGTCAATGTGTAATAGCACAGAAGAGACATAAGTACAAATATGATGTAAAATAGCTATTCGAGGATATCATTTATTCAGGAATAAAGTGTGGATTGTATGAAAGCTAAGGATTTTTCTCTACACCTATGTCCCAAGCCCCTGTGTGTTTTCAATTCTCCCAGCATCGCAAAATTTTCATCACTAAACATAAGCCCTGCTAGCCTTTCCTGTTTTCATACTTTCCCCTCTGGAAGACTGAAATGCTTTAAGATTCAAAGGCCAATTTCAATATCTTTAAGAAGATCTGAAGCCTTTTAAATGTTATTCTCAAAATTAAAATTGGGACATATATAGCCTTCATTTTGTTTATTCCTGGTTATTACCCAGATTGGTGAAGCATTCTTACAAGTGTTCCTAATTTTCTTTTGACATTTATCTGGGAAAAAATTCAAATAATCTTTTTAATCCTTCCCAATTTTAATTAGAACCCCCTATTTAAGAGAAGAAGAAAAAAAATACACACACACACACACACGCATGTCTAGATAATCATCTCAGAGGTCTATTTCATTTGTCTTGGCAAAACCAATTAATATTAACTTACAAGACATAATTTCTTAAAATGGTAGCATTCTTTGGCTTTCAACTGAGGCTTAAGCTCAGTTATATTTATTACTCTGCTAAATTCCCTGAGAAGTCTAAAGGAAGCATTTGATGCTGTATTTGATTTGCAGTCAAGCCATTCAGCAAAATTCTGTTCCAACATCCTTTAAGAACACGTAAGCAAAGTAAAGTAAATGTCTTTTAAGCTTATTATCAACAAAAGTGTCCTCGTCTAATGCATTAGCAACAATAATAAAAACAAAGTACGCTCAGACCAAAGGCTCAGAGCCATGGGCCTCCTCTGAAAGCTCTTTTCATAAATCAATTCATGATGTCTTTACTATGGAGTATCCAATTAACTGTAAATAAAACTCCAGACATGCTTAAAAATTGTTTCTTCCCCCAAGAAATGATGGTTAGAAATAGTTTCCTGAGAGCAATCATTACTGGCTTTTACTATTTAGTACAAAAGGCCTGACCATGGTTAAAAGGTTTAATTTTTATGTTTCAATGGTCACAAAGTCAAAAGCATGGATTTATCTACAATGGCAAAGATAGCTATAAATTGTATTACCGGTGACGGCAATTTTTCCTCCGATACCTTAGGCTGAATGTAACTTTATTGCTACTTCTAGGAGGGACTTACAGGCAATTTCCACTTTACAGTCACTGTGAGTTAAACTCACAATCCCAAGCAGCAGTCATTGCAGATTGGTGCATAATTTAAAGAAAGAAGCGTTAACATATGGATTGTATTATCTACCTGCCCTCGCCTCTCTGTCCTGGCTGCTTAATCTTCTGCCAGCACTGGCCAGTCGATACGTCTGGCCTGTCAGGGTCTGATTGACAAGGTGCTTGCTGTGCCAGTTTTTATGTTGCATCACTATTACCTTCACACAGTGATTTTACATTTCCCTGGTCGGGGGCACTGTCAGTATCAAAATGCAGCTGAAGTAAATAGTTTGCAAGGAACTGTTTTGTAAATGAGAAGTCACTAATTGGAGAACTCCCTAACCGAGTTAGGGCACATGGCGTAATACCCACTCTTTTCCCAGCAAATATCAAAGTTTTAAGAGTTATAAGAATTGTTCTTAGATATCAGATTAGTAATAGAGCTAGCGTACCTTGGCCATATTTTAAAGACCAGAGTGTCATCTATATAAAAAGCTTTATAAATTTATGTTTATAAATTCATTTGTTAGAGTATGAATGTACAGAACTATTATGCTCTCACTTCAAGCTGGGTGTGTGACAATATCAGCAGAGTAAATATCCCAACCGAGAGGGTCTGAGTTGCACAAACACTTAAATTTGTTATGATAGTATTACTAGTACTAGGAAAATCTCATCCATCCTCTTAAAGCAGGTATTTGAAGGCGTAGGATTATCTCGATGTGGAAAGAATGTGTAATAATATATCCTCATATTACATAAAATTGTGCCAAAGCTCAGAATATTTAAGTTACTTATTCAAGATTACACTGCTACCAAGAGTTTAACCCGTAATATCATAGATGCTGGTAAATATCAGAACTGGGACCAGAACTCAGAAACAGGTGTCTGATGATAATTAATGTTCCATAAATGATTGTGGACTGAGTGAATAAAAGTTATTTTAAATACATAATTGAAGTTAGAAAAAAAAATTCCACTTACAGGTAAGCCTGATGACTTTCCTTTGGTTTTAGCCATTGCTTAAGTCAGATAAAAAGTTCTTAAAAACATAGACCTCTATAAAAATATGACCTAAGAGACTTAAGTTGCCAGTCGACCTAAACTTGTTTCCCATCTCTATGAATGTTGCATCCAAACCAAACATAAAGATGCAAGGCATATGATTTACTCAACCATTCTTTTACTTCATTTTCCCTGACATTTCGTATGAATGACATTTATAAATGTATTATATGTGATCTGCTTCTGTAATTCAATTCAGTATTTGTGTCATGTATGGTGTTAAAAGCAGATAACAAACAGATGTGCAAACATACGAATACTGGGAAAATATTGAGAAAAACATGTTCATAAAATTCAAAATTAAAAGCTTTAATTAAAAGTTCAACAGATGCCCCAATCTGTTCACACGGTTTTGTTCTTTTTACTTCTTTCAGAAATTTTCAAAATATTAAGTTCCTTTTAATCTCTGGGAGGTTTTTATTTTTTGGCAGATGCGAATCTTCTGTGTAGGTATAGTTTTACATAGTGCATTCGGACCTTCACTCACATTTTCAAATGTCCCATTTTATCAGTGTTTAAAAATCTCTAAATTGTGGTTCCAATTTGCCTAATTTGTATTTTATCGCGTCCTCCCTGTATTACCCAGAGGACAGAACGGTGTGCCTCATTAAGTTGATACTCAATAACGCCTCTGGAATCTGCTAAACTCTCTCCCTAGCACCTTATGCTTCTGGGTCTTTGCGAAGTAACTTACTCCTTTGTCCCACAGTTGAGAATGTTTTCTAAGGATCTGAGCATTCTAAATGCTAGAGTTTGGGTACAAACCCCAGCTCTGTGGCCACATCTTGGGATCTTAGGTAAATCTTTAAATTCCCCTTTGCCCCTTCTCTTCGTCTGACACTGGATCGAATGCATATTGCTTGCACCTATGTCATTCAATTGTAGAGAAAATTAAGTGTAAGACAATTAAGAGACAATTACAAGACATTCAAACAAACGTCATTTGTTTGAAACACTGCCTGACATTAAGTAAATGCTCCATATTGGTAGTTATTATAATTATTATGAATCTGTTGTTTACCTTTCATAAACTTCATCGATTTTAAAATGTAGGTTTTGCCTCCTTTATTCAGTTTCTTATCACCAAACTGAACTGCATATTTGTTATTTTAAGCTTTAGAATTTGATTTTCCACTTACTCATTTAACATTTATATAATGTCTAAAGTGTACTAATTCTTCTGCTGGATAGTTGTATAGAAATTAAGTTTCCTGTTTTTTTTAATCTTATTTAAATTCAATTAACATATCGTGTATCCTTAGTTTCAGATGTAGAGTTCAATAATTTTTCAGTTGCATATAACACCCAGTGCTCATTACAAGGTAGGTAAGTTCAAACAGTTTAACAGGTGACAATGGAAATTTTTTAAATGTAGATTTAAAAAAAAAAAGGCCATCTTATTAGCCAAGTGCCTGTTACCTATAGTTTAAAAGTCAAAGTATCAAACATTTGGCATTTAGTGTTTTATTCTTAATAACATATTAATTTCCCATTGTCAAAAGTATGTCTATCAAAAACATCTTTAATTTTAATTTTCAGAAAAATCTTTATAGTTATAATTTTGTAAGCATCAAAGATGACTTTTATTTATTTTTTTTTAAGAGAGAAAGTAAGTGGGGCCAGGGCGGGGGGGAGTGCAGGGAAAGGGGCAGAGAGGGACTCTTAAGCAGGCTCTATGCCCAGCATGAAGCCTGACATGGGGCTCAATCTCACGACCCCGAGATCATGCCCTGAGCCAAATCAGGAGTTGGATGTTAAACCATCTGAACCATCTAGGTGCCCCAAAGATGATTTTTTTTAAAGATTTTATTTATTTATCTGGTAGAGATAGAGACAGCCAGCAAGAGAGGGAACACAGGCAGGGAGAGTGGGAGAGGGTGAAGCAGGCTCCCAGTGGAAGAGCCTGATGTGGGGCTCAATCCCAGGACTCCAGGATCACGCCCTGAGCCAAAGGCAGACACTTAACGACTATGCCACAGGCGCCCCCAAAGATGAGTTTCTTTAGACAAATTACAAGTGGTATTTCTAGGCATAAGTCTATGTAAAATTCTCATATTTTTCACATCTATGTCTAAAATACTTTGAGAGAATCATTTTTACAATACAGGTTTTTAACAATACTTATAATCTTTTCCTGCAAGTTTATCAATACTGAAATACTTAAAAGCTATTTTTCAATAGAAAATACCAATGAAACTAAGAGCTGTTTTTCTGAAAAGACAAAATTGATACTTTTAGCTAGACTCATCAAGAAAAAGAGAGAGGACCCAAATACATAAAATTAGAAATGAAAGAGAGGTAACAATCGATACCACAGAAATACAAAGGATTACATGAGACTACTATGAAAAATTATATACCAATAAATTGGACACCTAAAAGAAACAGAGAAATTCCTAGAAACATACAATCTTCCAAAACAGAATCTAGAATAGAAAAATCGGAACAGACCAATTACTAGTGACAAAATTATATAAGAAATCAAAACCTTCCAAAAAATCAAAGTCTAGTACTAAATGGGTTCACGGGTGAATTCTCAACCAAACATTTAAAGGAGAGTCAATACCTACTCTCCTAAAACTATTCCAAAAAATAGGGGGAAAGTTTCCAAATACATTCTGTGAGGCATCACCCTCATAACCAAACCAGATGAAGACACAACAAAAAAAAAATAATAATAAAACTACAGGCCAATATTCTTGATGAGCATATTTGCAAGAATCCTCAACAAAATATTAGCAAACCACATTCAACAATATGTTAGAAGGATCATTTACCACTCATCAGGTGAAATTTATTCCAGGGATGCAAGGGTGAGTTAACAGTTGCAAATCAACGTGATACAGCATGTTAACAAAATGACGTATAAAAATCATATGATCTCAACAGTTGCAGAAAAAGCATTTGACAAAATTCAACATTTGTTCATGATAGAAACTCTCAACAAAGTAGGTTTAGAGGGAACATACTTCAACATAAAGGCCATATGCGAAAACCTCACAGCTAACATCATATTCAATGGTGAAAACTGAGATCTTTTCCTTAAAGATCAGGAACGACAGAAGCATGTCCACCCTCACCACTTTTATTCAACACAGTACTAGAAGTTCTAACCATAGCAATCAGACAAGAAATAAAATGCATCCAAATTGGTAGGAAGGAAAACTGTCACTATTTGCAGATGACATACTATACATAGAAAACGCTAAAGACTCCACTAAAAAACTTTTAGTTTTTTGAATTCAGTAAATTTGCAGGATATAAAATTAATGTACAGAAATCTGTTGTATTTCTATACACTAATAACAAAGTAGCAACAGGAGAAAGAAAAAAATTCCATTTACAATGGCACCAAAAAGAATAAAAGACCTAGAAATAAACTTAACCAAGGAGGTAAAAGACCCATGCTCTGAAAACTATAAAATACTGATGAAAGAGATTGAAGATGGCACAAATGGAAAGAAATACCATGCCACGAATTGGAATATAACTGACATGATTGTTTTTATAATTCCTAAAAGTACTTTTTGTTTTTCATTTACCTGCAGTAAATTTAAATGGGCAGTATCTCTGCTTTCACCATTCTCGGTCAAATTTACCTGAGGAATAGGTGTAATAGCGACATGAAGATTCAAATCTCTATTTAAGTGGGAAATTTTGCTGAGTTATAATTTTAAATATTTCTTTTTTCTATGGTATTTGTTTTAGCTTTTTTAAACAAGGACATTGGTGATACATATGGTTGATTTCCCTTCCCTGATTTCAACTGTGTGAAATATTCTTTTCTTAAAATACAGTTATGACTATTTTCTTTTACTCACCTCTCTCATTTCTGTCCTCTAGATCATTTGCTCTTTTCAGTTGTGTCAATTCTCCTTTGTGTCCATCTCAGTTTGATCTCCTCTTTTCTAATGGTTTTAATCTTTTATTTTCTTGCTCAGCCCATTCATGTTTTACCTCCTCCTACTGCAATCTTTCCTATATGCTCAAGCATTTCTATTATTTTTTTTTTTTGCTCTCACTCTATAAAGACATTTTCTTCATCTGTCCCCAGATAAAAATTTGGAGGTAAATATTTTTATCTGCTATTTGCCATTTTAGTTCCTTTTTACTTTTTATCATATGATCTGTGCTTGTAATCTTGGTGTTCATAACCTTTGAGGCTATTGCATATTCTTGGAATAGCTAATTGCTAGAGACCTTTGTTGGGGGAAGTATACCAGCCATTGCTCAGAAGGGTTAGAATTCCACTATGCTGATTTTTGTGCTTTGTATTTAATTTTCCCACCCAAAGAGGAGAGACTACTGTGGGTTTTTTTATTCTTCTTCTAGTTTCCCTGAAAATGTAGCTTCCTAGGTGATTCCTTGTTCAGTTCTATCTTCTCTGCTTCCAGGAATAAATTAGCCAGGTGAGTCTTTTGCACTATATTATATCCTCCCTATACACTATTAAAAATAAGGAATTGAAGTTTTTTTCAATAATAATGGCTCTCAATGCCAAGAATGTCCCTTGCAGATTCTTTCTGAAATATGCAATGCAGACATCCTCTCTTTGTTTCCATCCTTCTACTAGTTTTTAAACAAAGTGTTATGGGCTAAATTTTGCCCTTCCTACCAAATTCGTATGTTGAAACCCTACCCCAAGTGCCTTGTAATGTGAATATATTTGGAAATAGGCTTTTTAAAGGGGTGATTAAGTTAAAACAAGGCCATTAGGGTGGGCTGTAATCCAGTCTGACTGGTGTCCTTATAGGTAGAGGATGTTCGAACAAAAACAAGACAGTAGGGATGTGCGCACACATCCATCTGTAAGCAAAAGAGAGAAAACTCAGATGAAACCTCCTGTGATCTCAGCCATCTAGCTTCCAGAAAAAATAAAACTTCTTTTTAAGCTGCCCAGTATGGAGCACTTTATTATGGCAACCCTAGCAAACTAATATATGTAGTCACGTTTTTAAGTTGATAATTCTAAAAAAATTAATAAAATAAAATGAAAATCAAGGTATTATTCAAACTACTGATTATATGCTAGCTATAAACACAGCAGTCCTCTTTGGTATATAGCCATTTTACAAGTAAAAATGTCAGTTCATTTTTAAAAAGAAGGTACATTTATAAATATAAAAATTTGTTAATAATCACTAAGAGTTTAATTGTGAAATGCTAAGCTACTACTATGTATGACTAAGTAGAAACTATTTCTGATTTTTAAAATATTTTTCCCCAATATGCCTCTGAGGGTCCTGTATTCTCATTTTTAAAGCAAACTCGTGAGCAGTTTGCTCAGATGCTTCTACATGGAAAATTCAATTATTTTTCACTGTCCTAAGATGAATGCTATGGAATCGAGGTCAATGAAGTCAGTTTGTTCAGCCTGAACTCTGAGCTTCCTGCCAATGTCAGGAACCATAAAGCATAATGGGAGCATGAAAAGAGTGTTCTAGATCAGGGTCTCCACAATCTTACTCTTGACTCCCTTGAGAGATGAAGGAAATGGGTATTACCTCTCCCGTTCTTCCTGCTCAATGCAAACTACATTTGTGGAGTCATTAGCAGCACTAGGACCCTTGACAACAATGATGAGCCCAGTAGGGTGTCAACAACTGTGTCCAGGAATAGGTATCACTTCAGTCAATGAAAATTTGTATAAAGAATATCTGTGGTTGTGGAGATAAATCAAGCAGCCAAGGAACATAAAAAATGTAAAAGGATGATGGCAAGCTACAAGCAGCTTAGCACATATTTATTCAGCAGACAAAGGGACAGAGCTTAGACTTGGCAGGCTTTTTCTGGAGAAAACCTCATGGGCTCTTCCCTTCAGCTATTCCCTAAATGAGAGAGAAGAGCAGGGTTTCTGAAAATGGTGGTCAACCCTGAAAACCTCATTTTTTAGATTCAAACTATCTCCCTTCTTTACTTCATGCTGAACTTTTAGTTAATCAGAATAGACATATATAGGGAAAATGAACCTATTCTGGTGTTGATGGTGTGGACTAATTCCTAAGAGAATTGCTATTGTAAGGAATTATATGGAATAATTCATCTGCCAATAAAAATTCACAACACAAATAAGAGTATCTGCTATAGGGGTGCCTGGGTGGCTCCGTCAGTTAAGCATCTGCCTTCAGCTTAGATCATGATCCCAGGGTCCTGGGATTGGGCCCCGTGTCAGGCTCCCCGCTCAGCAGGGAACCTGCTTCTTCCTCTCCCTCTGCCTGCTACCCGCCCCCGCCCCCCGCTTGTGCTCACTCTCTCTGTGTCAAAAAAAATCTTAAAAAAAGAGTATCTCTTATATCTGTCAGTGAAAAATATCACTAATGTGTGAATTGTGAGGCTCATTGATTTTTCCACATCAACAATCAGATCATTCCTCATTTATTTAAAAATTCTGTCAGTTTTAGTAGTTCTCTTTCTTAATGAGTCTATTACCCTGCTGTCTCATCAGGAGAGCCCAGAATGGAGAAAATGAAGTTTATATTTTTGTATTTCTACATCTTCCAAAATTCCTTAACAGAAGCCTGAATAAAGGTGTCCTCAACAGCCATCTTCCTGACTTGTCCATCCATACCCCTTACATACATCTGCACGTACATATCCCACACACACGTCCTTTATGCATGTGCTCTGCTCAGATCTTTCCGTACCCTACTTCCGTAAATACGCAGCTAATAAGGACTTGATCTAATCTGCCTAATCCAAATTGGAAAATATATTTTAAAAATCCATGTAAGTAATCTATTTTTAAATGCCACAGAAATATCAAAACAGAGAAAAAGAGAAAAGGATAAAATAGAAGTATGCTGAGCAACTTATATAAATAAATTTATCACTAAAATATTCAGCATTAAACTGTCCAATCTTCCCAATGTGATCTACAGATTCAAGGTAACCCAAGTCATAATACCAGTATGTTTTTCAACGTAAATAGACAAAGTGACTTTAAATACATGCAAAGGACCTAAAATAAAAGATCAAAGCTGGACATCAACTACACAGTAAAATTACAGTTATCTAAATAATGTCATATGCAATAAAGTAAACAAATAGTGATAGAGCAGGAATGGACACACACATACGTGGTTGGTTTACTTTTTTAAAAAGTGTCAGAGCAACTTGATGGAGAAGTGAATTTTCTTAACGAATGATGCTAGAAAACTTGGATATCCATTTGGAAAAAAAACACAGAAAATAATTCACATACCCATCTCATGTCATATCAAAAATTAGTGTGATGTGTAATATAAATGTAAAAGCTAGGTATATAAATCTTCTAGGAGAGAACACAAGAAAATAAAGTCATGAATCAGAAAGAGATAAGGATTTTTTTTTT
>NW_024425563.1:25569430-25751714 GCF_017311325.1 Ursus maritimus | reverse complement strand
TTTTTTTTTTGAAATAACCCAAAAGACACAATTGATAGGTTAAACTATATACATATTGAATACTTCCCTGTCACCAAAATATCACTATTACAAAAATAATGAGGCAAGACATGAACTGAGAGGGGAATAATATAAAATATATAATTTTATATAGTATAAAATATAAGTGAAGAACTTATCATATACACAATGAAACCTTCTCATTTCAACAGTTAAATGACAAAAAATCCAATAAGGAAATGATCGAAAGACTTGAACATGCACTTTCCAAAGTTAAGATAAGTGAAGGACGATAATCACATAAACATGTAAAATGTAAATTAAATGTAAATTAAATTAAATGTAAATTAAATTAAATGTAAATGTAAATTAAAACAGTAATGAGGTACCACTTCACAAACCCTAGAAGGGTGAGAATGAAGATGATGGGCATCAAAAGTTGGTAAGGATAGGACACAAATGTAACCGTCCTATATTGCTGGGGAGCACTTTCTAATAAAATCAGCCTTACAACATATTACTTAGAAAGTACTCCCCTAAATATTCATCCAAGAGAAATACAGATGTACACAAAAAGACTGATGTATGGAAGTTCATAACAACTTTACCCATAATATTATAATATTCTTAAACTTAACATTACACAAATGTCCACCCACAGCAGAATGGATAGTTAATTGTGCTGTGTTCAGACAATGGAATATTAATCATAAAAATTAGCAAACCACTGATCCATAAAACAAAATGGATGATTCTAAAAGGCTTTATGACGTGTGAAATAGCTAGGAACAAAAGAGAACATAACGTACATTTTCATTCAGAGGATTTTCTAGGATAGATAAAAATAATCTGTGCAGAAAATTTTTAAAAATGGTCACCTCTGAGGAGATATTTGTCAGGAACAGGAAACAAGAGAGGTGATGAAATATTCTATATCTGTATAGGAATTATTTGGATCCATTTGTGAAAAATATGATATTAAATACTAGAGATATATGTATTTTAAGGTACTTAAATTTAATGTCAAAGAAAATCTGCAAGCAAACATTGAAATTAATGTTATTAATTAGTATTACCAGNAGTGGATAACGGAAGCTAGATATATCACTACTCACAAAGAGAATTACACATAGAGAAAGCCAGAAGACTAGATTGCACCATGTGTTCCATGAGCCATAGATTAGAATTGGTGGTATTTATAATAGGTTCACAAGAAAAAATGGCTATATATGTGTATGCTATATTTTTTTAAATTCCCATTTTGTCTGCTGAATTTGCCCCCAAACAGTGACCCAGCAGAAATAATGACCATATCTAGCACCAAGACCTTGGTTGCTAAATATTATTATTATAAGGACTAGGCTCCTTGACTATATAGCTGATTCCAGGGCTGGGACCAGGAACACAAAGTAGACCTGGAAGATCTTATCCTATCAGAAAATAAAGAAGTGTTCCAAGAATGATAGGTACATAAAAATGAACATAAGGATTAGCTTAGTGGGACTTCCACTGACCAAAACTAGGACATTTTGAGCATTAAAATAAATAATGATAGTAATGAATTATAACTCACTGCATAAAATAGCAATCTTTGAGCTCATGCCATCATGAATAAATGAGTGAATAAATAAATGGAGGAGAGGGAAAACTCTTTCAGCAAGATGCTAATTAAAATATATAACTGGAATGATGAAGTTATAACTGATTAAAGGAAGCTAGAAACTCTTGGGTGAAAATTTAATGAAGACAGGATATTTAACATAGTCTCAACATCTCTCTAAAATTTATTAATTACAAATGGGGAAAATAGACTTGATTATAAAGAAAACCACTGGATCCCTCATAACCAAAGTTAACATAACTATTCAGACAAACCTATGTCATTTGCTTCCTGATGCACTGAGAATGACATAACATTAGTTATGTGCTTTCCATGCCAAAAAATGCATAGCTTGAATCTAAAATGTGATGATACAGACAGAGAAGAGAGACCATAAATGATAATGCAAATGGGGCAGCATGTTAGCAACTGGCTACTTTAGTAAAGATTACAGATCTTCCTCTATTTACAATGGGGTTACATCCCCAAAAACCCATAAGCTGAAAATATAAAGTCAAAAATATATGAAGTATACCTAACCTACTGAACCTCGTAGCTTAGTCTAGCCTACCCTAAGAGTGCTCAGAACAGGGGCACCTGGATGGCTCAGCTGGTTAAGTGTCCCTCTTGATTTTGGCTCAGATCGTGATCTCAGGGTCCTGGAATTGAGCCCCAAGCCAGACTCCATGCTTAGCATGGAGCCAGCTTAAGATTCTTTCCCTCTCCCTCTGCCCCTCCCCCTGCTCATGTGTTCTCTCTCAAAAAAATAAAAAATAAAATATTTTTTTAAAAAGTGCTCAGAACCCTGATATTAGCCGACAGTTGAGCAAAATCATCTAACACAAAGCCTATTTTATAATAAAGTATTGAATATTTCCTATAATTGAGAGATTGTACTGAAAAACAGAATGTTTGTACCAGTACAAAATAGTTATAAGAGTATTGCTTGTTTACCCTTGTGATTGCATGGATGACTGGGAGCTGTGGCTGCTCCCATATCACTATGGTCCCTCCATCACTAGCCCAGGAAAAGATCAAAATTCAGAATTTGAAGAACACTTCCTACAGAATGCATACTGCTTTCACACCATCATAAAATCACAAAATCATTAAGTGAACCATCTAAGCAGTTACAAAATACCTATTAGCCTTTGTTTTTATGGAACTTAGGTTCTGTGGGGGTAAGACCAAAAATTATTTATATCTATATATACACAAGTCAAACTATACCATATTTCAGATGAGGATAATTTCTATTTCCACGAGAGGGAGGAAAATGAGGTATAAAAGAAAAAAGTCTTAAAAGAATAATATTGTTCTATCTGGGTTGATATCTCTTGTCTTGGGGGTAATCTAGTCTTTATATCTTAATGCCAAATATGTTATGCATAGTTTCTACCTGATAACACTTAACTGAATTAAATGACCAAAGGTAGTGTACCTTAATATTCTAGGAAATCATTAACAGCAATTTGAAGGAGCCAGGAAATCATGTCAGGGTGCCATTCTTAAAAAAAGTTTAAGAAGTCTGCATCCAAAATGGGGAAGCACTCTTTCCCACCTAATTTCATTCCGTGTATATTGGCCCCTCAGATTTTACAGAAATCATACATTTCACAATGAAAAATTATGCAGAAAGTTTGGGAAAAGAGGCTATTTGTTCTCAGGCCAGCTCTAAGTGACACAGGACCCTACTTAAATCATATCTCATTGTTTAGTATCACCTGTTTCCTCTAATTGGCTAGTTAAAATAATATGAAAGTCTGGTAGTGGAAGATAGATTACCATTGTTTTAACTTGCTATCAACTGGTTAGAATATAATAAAGAGCGATGGGAGCAGAGGCTTAGAAAATATTGCATTTAATAGGTGTATAAATAGGTGTTTAGGTATAGTTATGGAACAGAAATAAAATAGAGATGAAATGAGTCTTTTCTTATTATGTTAGTCACCATACAGTACACCATTAGTTTTTGATGTAGTGTTCAATGATTCAGTAGTTACGTATAATACCCAGTGCTCATTACAACACATGCCCTCCTTAATACCTATCACCCGGCTACCCGTCCCTCAATCCCTTCCCCCTCTGAAACCCTCAGTTTGTTTCCCCAAATGTCCTCCTTGTTTTTCCTTATGTTCCACATATGAGTGAAACCATAATTGTCTTTTTCTGCTTGACTTACTTCACTTAGCATAATCCCCTCCAGTTTCATCCATGTCAATGCAAATGTGGGTATTCATCCTTTCTGATGGCTGAATAATATTCCATTGTATATATATACACCACATCTTCTTTATCCACTCATCTGTTGAAGGGCATTCAGCTCCTTCCACAGTTTGGCTATTGTGGACAATGCTACTATGAACATTGGAGTGCATGTGCCCCTTCTTTTCACTACCTCTGTATCTAATCATTCTTTCTGACAGCTGAGTAATATTCCATTATATATATATATATATGGACCACATCTTTATTCATTCTTCTGTTGAAGGGCATCTCGGCTCATTCCAGAATTTAGCTATTGTGGACAATGCTGCTATGAACATTGGGTGCATATGGTCCTTCTCTTCACTACGTCTGTATCTTTGGGGTAAATACCCAGTAGTGCAGTTGCTGGGTCATAGAGTAGCTCTATTTTTAACTTTTTGAGGAACCCCCATACTGTTTTCCAAAGTGGTTGTACCAGCTTGCATTCCCACCAAGAGTATAAGAGGGTTCCCCTTTCTCCACACCCCTCTAGCATTTGTTGTTTCCTGCGTTGTTAATTTTTGCCATTCTAAGTGGTATAAAGTGGTATCTCAATGTGGTTTTGATTTGAATTTCCCTGATGCCTAATGATGTTGAACACTTTTTTCATGTGTCTGTTAGCCATTTTTATGTCTTCTTTGGAGAAGTGTTTGTTCATGTCTTCTGCCCATTTTTTTACTGGATTTTTTGGGTGTTGAGTTTGAGAAGTTCTTTATAGATGTTGGATAGTAGCCCTATATCTGTAATGTCATTTGCAAACATCTCCCATTCTGTGGGTTGCCTCCTAGTTTTGTTGACTGTTTTCTTTGCTGTGCAGAAGCTTTTTATCCTAAGGTCCCAAAAAGGATTTATTTTAGAGAGCACACATGTGCAAAGGAAGTACAGAGAGTGAGAGAATCTCAAGGAGACTCCCCAATGAGCACGGAGCGCCATATGAGGCTGGATGCCATAATTCTGAGACCATGACCTGAGCCAAAACCAAGAATTGGGCACTTAAATGACTGAGCCACACAGACGTCCTGAAATCAGTTTTTATGTGCACATATATTAGATAAGTTTTATCTTTCAATTTTCCTACAGACTAAAAGTATCAATAACTATACCGAAAAACTGAAAAGGACAATGTTCAGCAGAAACTCTCAAATCCTCTCCTACCATCCCACTCATGAAACACTACTGCCAATAATATCTTCCCACCCACTTTATTTTCCTGCTAGGAAAAAACTCCAAACTCTGAAAATTGTACGGGGTGAGGGATGGTGTTCTTAATAGATACTGAACTTTACGTTCATAAGTTAAATGATATAGAGTTTAAAATCAAAGCCCAAGTGTATTAAGTGATGAATAAATTATCAGTTGAAAGGTGGAAATGTGGTGTATTACATTTATGAAAACCAGTAACTAGGGTGCTTTATTTTCTACCTATTCAACCTCATGAAATAGGAAGCTATGCCAATTTAGCATTTTTTATTGATGCTAAATTCCATTATCTTCCACTTTATTACATTTTGGATGTTGGAGGAGGGGAGACTTATCTACCTAGTTACCCCCCCCCCACACACACACACACGCACACTGTTGCATTAAAAAAACAGGAAAAATTTTCAAAGGAAAAGTCATTAATGGTTTGGTTTTAGGTCTTTTATATCCCCTTGCATGAAGAGAAGTTGAACAATGCTATCTGAAGAGAATATTATCCTGCAATAAAGCAATTGGATAAAAAAAAACGGTATAAATAAATTATAACTAAATCATAGCTATTCTAATATGCACATTTTATAATTCTTTAAGCGTATGCTGATGGAATTATTTCAAAGGGTCACAGACTTTCATCTAAAGGATTTAGGATTTAGAAATTTATATACAACAGCAAATACAGATTTGGAATATAATTTGTTCTATGAAAATAATGAGATCTATTGATTAACTTCAAACACTTCATTTTTACCTAAAAAAGAAATCCTTCTGTACTAAAGAATAGCAGAAGGAAGGTGAAATCTTTAATCCAGTTACAACACAAAAGAATAAATTGCAATATGTTATCAGCATTTCTCAGCCTCTCCTTGATGTTGTTTTTAATAGCCATTGTTCAAATTTGTTTAAATTTTTTTAATTAAAAATTTTTAATTGCAAATGGTTTTTTACATGGTTTGAAATATAAACTAAGCTTAATTTTAACTTGGAAAAGTAAAATCCTTGTTTCTTATATATTAAATGTATTGTCATTATAGTCGATGGGATTTTTGATATAGATGTTGTCAATTAGGGAAAAGCTTTTGTTAGGCTGGGGAAGAGAAATGAGGTGGGAACCTATTCTGGCAAAGATAACTTCAGAGTTCTCTTGGACACAAATAGTTTGCCGAGGTGACCATGTCTCAATACGTAAAGTAGATTAGATTTGCCATGGCTGCTAGTTCCATCTTTGCTTTCCTTCAAGGAGTTATGACAGACAGTATATGGCCTGTGGGGGATTGTTCGTATCCTCCCGTTGGTGATATCTGTCAATGTATCTTGTTCCTGTTCCCTGGCTTGACAGGAATCTGCATCAGGGTTGAGAATGGTTGGAAACCCAGCCCATTTATGCCTGTCAGCCTCATTGACAGGCAGACACTGCAGCTGCCCCTTTCAGTGTCACCTAAGCTCAGTTTCTAGGCACACAAGAACAAGGGATTTTCTTTTCCAATGAACAAAGGAAAGCCCATGACACAGAACTATGACACTTTAACTATTGACACTCCATTCTGGTTTGTTGCTTGAACTGACTGTCCCTCCAACCACTCCCAGGTTAGATCAGCACTTAAACAGTACATAACTATAAGTTAATCCTCTTGATTCAAGAATCCTGAGCATTTCACTATACACTGTATAGACACGTACCCAATGATTAAAGGAGTCCTCCCAAACTTATCCCATTACTAAACCCCTATCTTAGCTCAGGCTACTAGAACTGGGTGGCTTAAACAAGAGACACTTATTACTTCTCAGAGTTCTGGAGGCTGGGAAGTCCAAGATCAAGCTGCCAGCTGGTTCAGTTCTTAGTGAAAGCACTTTTCCTTGTTTGCTGGGGACCACCTTCTCACTGTGTCCTTACATGGCAGAGGGAGAGACAGAGAGCTCTACTCTTTCTTTATGAAGACACCAGTCCCACCCTCATGACCTCATCTAAACCTAATCACCTTCCAAAGCCCCCACCTCCTAATATCATCACTTTCAGAATTAGGGTTTCAACATATAAATTTGGGGGAGACATAAATATTCAGTCCATAACACCCACACCTTATTTTAAACTATTCATTGAAACTCACATTAGTATTTAACATATCTAATTTATTTTGTGTAAGGATATTAATTATTGGATCGTGGCAATTCAATTCAGTTTTTGTAAAATGAGTTATTTGCTTATTAATTGTGTTCAATAGCATAACCAGCACGTTTTTAACTCAGTTATAAATGTGGCAGAATTGATTATTCTCCAGTTTCTACCACTTTTGCAATGTGTATATTACAATATAGCTTTTGTTATAATAAATTTGCATATTGTTTACATGTCAATTTCCCTGTTACACTTGGAGCTACTTGAAGACAAAAAAACTTATTAATCTTTGACCACCTCATTTACGACAATTTATGGAACATGGTGGGTACCCAGTTAATGTGTACAGAGTGCTGAATGAATGTAAATATTATCAAATGTATGTGAAAAAGTAGAACATGGAATTTATCATAGGTTTATAATAATTATATAAACTATAATTATGGTTTTATAAAATCTCTTAATATTTGGATGAAGACTGAAAGAACAGCAGGGAAAATGAGAACAGCATGAGTTGTTGGAGATGGTAAGAATGACTTTTCTTGTTTTTGATTTCCATTTATATGATTAATAAATCATTTTGGGAACAAGCAATATATAAGAGAAATGCTAAGAATATTATGAGATATAATGTCTTCCATCTCTATGTTATTTAATTGTTTCTATTTCCTCAAGATCGGCTGGGTGTGATTTTTTCCTATGGTCACCTAGCGAATAAAACTATCTAATGGACATATGAATACTCTATTTGTAATGAATATTTATTGTGACAGGCAATAGATGTTTAAAATATCATGCTTTCCTAAGTGTGTACATATTGTTACATTTGGAAGTTTTACCATATTTATAAAGATATATACATTGTATAGTTTGCAATGTTGTAGCTTAAAGATAATTATCTTTAGATCTATGCATTACATGATTTTGCGCTAATTCAACATCTGAGAGTAATTTAAAAATGATATATATTTTTAGAGTTATTTTTTTAAAGATTTTATTTACTTATTTGAGAGAGAGCAGAGCAAGAGAGTGAGCATGGGAGGAGGCGGGAGAGAGAGAGGAAGAAACAGTTTCCCCACTGAGCGGGGACCCTGACACGGGACTGGATTCCAGGAGGCTGAGATAATGACCTGAGCCTAAGGCAGACGCTTAACCGACTGAGCCACCCAGGTGCCACCATTTTTAGAATTTTTTTTACATAATCATAACATGTAATATTGCACCGTACTATGATATAATAGGGATAAAAATTCAGTAAATCAAATAACTACAAAAATAATACCATGACTGAAAGGTTTTACTTGTACTGACTGTGACAAGTTCTCTATTTTGAGAGCTGCACAGGGTTAGGAGCAGGGTAGAACACAGGAAGAAATCAGAGGACAGATACAAAGTTACAATTCCGTGACGACATGTATACTTGTGGGTCCTAAAATTAAATCACACCATGTGGCAAGTATAGGTTTTTCCTTCAAGAGTTCTATTTTTTAACTCAATTCATATTATATTTAAGGAGAATAAAACTTAATTTGTGTGTAAAGAACTATGATTAATAACATCCACTATATTACTAAACATTAAGATCTAGTATAATAACATGTCATTCTAATCCCTTAGCTCTTCTGTAGGTAAGTACAACTCTATGTTTATTTTTGAGGTAAGAATTATGTTATTTGGAGGAGATTCTATTCACATAACTATGAGTAAACGTATAATAAAGTATTAAATAGATATTTTCATCCAAATATTCATATTTATGGTTATCTTTCTTCCTCACATACAATGATTTTTTATTTTTGTAGGATGTATATTTTTAGTATTAAAATTTAAAAAATGTTTGTTATATAATTACATATTAATATATAATAAATTATGTAATATATAACAAATGTATAGCACTTGAAATTATAGTTTGTCCATTTATAAATTTTTAGTTCTTTAATGAAGTGAACTTGTTAAACAATTGTGACAAAAAAGAAATACTGTCTTTTTTACTTTTTTCCAACCCCATTGATAATTTCAAAATCCTAATTGACCTTCTCTCAAGTCACAATTATTTCAATGATCAGAAGAGCAATTACAATTTAAGGATGATTTTGATCAATTTCCTGATAATTTAATAGGAGATTATAATAAATGTACATGCATATTGATAAATTCCCCCAGCCTCCGTCCCTAGCTCCCACCTCACAGAGTTCTTGAAGGCATACATCGGTATGTAGGATGTACTTGGAGGGATTTCATGGCTCTGTCCCAACAGTACCTATCATGCTGCACAGGGATTACCATGCACCTGAGAGTAATAACAAAGGCTTAAAGCAATCACATGCTCAGCCCAGGCAGTAAATAAATCGTGATTACTCACTGGAATTCAGAAACAAGATACTATGGAAAATTTAACTTCTATATGTAAAAAATATTTACATGAGACGAAGTGGTGCATAACACATAGAAATCTGCTAAAATAAAAAGAAATGTTATCTTAATCACCTTTTTCTTCTATGATCTTAGCATTGTTAGAATTTCATGTTAATTTCTTGAAATACGTATTTATCAATCAATGACTAAGCAGATACTCACTATTAGTTCATTCAATTATATTTTGAGTACCGAGCATTGCTCCAGCTGTTGAAGCTACTTGACAATGAAAAAAAATCAAGAAATAGACAATCCTTGCCCTCATGGACCTTACAAGAAACCATAAGTAAATAGAAATAAGAAGAATCCTATGTGTCAGGGTTTGATTTGTTCTATGAAGACAATGAAACAGGAGAAGGACATAAACAGTCACTATGTGTAGGTGTGCTGTTTTATGAAAAATAATCAGGAAAGATCTCTTTGATAAGGTGATAAAAACAGAAGCCTGAAAAACATGACATTAACCAAGTAGGTACCTAGGAGAAGAAAAATAGCAATAAATCCAGTGTGACTCGACCAGTATGAGTGAGAATTGGTATAGGAGGTATAGTCAAGGGCCAAGCGACTTCTGATTTTGTAGGTCAGGAGGAAAACTGAGTTTTACTTTAAATAAGATGAGAAATCATGGGAGGTTTTAATTTCAAATATTGACATTTTTAAAAGATTATTCTGCCATGGTGTAGAGTAATGACATGAAAGGGTAAAGTTGCAGCACAGAAACCAGTTGAACCAAGATATGAGAATGGCCTGGGGCACCTGGGTGGCACAGCGGTTAAGCGTCTGCCTTCGGTTCAGGGAGTGATCCCGGCGTTCTGGGATCTAGCCCCACATCAGTCTCCTCCGCTATGAGCCTGCTTCTTCCTCTCCCACTCTCCCTGCTTGTGTTCCCTCTCTTGCTGGCTGCCTCTGTCTCTGTCAAATAAATAAATAAAATCTAAAAAACAAAATAAATAAATAAATAAATAAGAAAAGCGAGAGTCAATAAAAATGAAATACTTAAAAAAAAAAAAAGATATGAGAACGGCCTAAACCAGATTGGTAATAGTGTTTGACATGCCTGTGAGATGGCCCAGGGAAGAGGCTGAATAGGCAATTAGCTTTGTTGTTGGAAATTCTGGAGTTTGTAACAGAGGCCTATGCTGGTGATGTAAATGTGAAAGATTTTAGAGAAATGATAGTGCCTTAATTTGAGATGGGACAGAAGCAGATTCGCAGTAATTCGGTTATGAGGTAGCAGTAAGAAAGAAACAGGCAAAGTGAGACAGAGAAGGAAAAAACTTGAAAATAAATATTATTGAGGTTGATGTTACAAGTATCAGGAGTTTGATTCCACAAGAACCTCTGGAGAAGTGTACAGATATTTTCTAGAAATTTCCACCTGAATGTTAGAAGGCTGGGGAATTGATCTCTCAGTTCCTATTCTCCATCATTTGAGAGTTGCTCCTAGGAGTTTTAAGTCACCCTGGACATCCCAGCTACTCTTTCTCTAGGATCAAATACACTCCTGAAGATCCGGGGAAATAAACAGAGCGTAAGTGAGGGGCAACACTGTCATTGTAAGGATTCTGAGCCTGCACGGGACTATCCACACTAGGCACATCTGAAATCAGAGGTGGCCTGAAGGAACGGGACACAGGACACCTGAGACATCCACTACAGATGTTATATAAAGGTAGGTTATAAGAGGAGATCAGATGCTAAGGACTAAAGAGAATTGGAGAAGCATGTGGATATTTGGAGTTTGGGAAAGTATGGAAGAACCAGTAAAAACGACTGAAAAGGAACCATTAGCTAACTAGAGAGGACCAAAAATGGGTGGTATCTTGAAAGTCAAGTAAAGAAAACAAATTAAAAAAGGGTTAGTTTTAAAGAGTCAAATGAAGCTAATAAATTAAGGGTTGAGCATTCATTATTGGATTTGTCATTAATGATACAGAAATGTGGTCCACAGTCTTGACTGGAATAAGTTTAACTGAGACTAGAAGAATAGAATGTGAAAAAGAAAGGAAATTAAAACAAACAAACAAAAAAAACCTCTCTCAAAGGGTTTTAGTAAAAGGGTGGAGACATGGCAGAAGCTTGAAGATGACGCAGTGTCGATATTTTGTTACGACTTTTCTAAGTCCGGGCTCCTGGGTGATTCAGCGGGTTAAACCTCTGCCTTCAGCTCAGGTCATAATCTCAGGGTCCTGGGATCAAGCCCCGCATCAGGCTCCCTGTTCAGTGGGGTCATCTTCTCCCTCTCCCTCTACTCCTCCCCTGCTCATGCTCATTCAATCTCTCTCTCTCTCTCTCAAATAAATAAAATCTTTAAAAATTAAAAAAGAAAAAAAAGGCCTAAGTCCATTGTAATGGAGCTAATGACTTGAGCTTGGTTTATAGCTGAGAACTGAAACTTGTGACTAGAGAAGACAGACCTGGTTGAAAGGTGTTGCTGGCACACAGCTTGTCCTATGAAGTAGACTATACTTCAGAATAGATATCCAGGGTGGTATTCCTTCCATTCATCACTGAGTGTTGTTTCTCCTTCTCATTCCTTTTCCTTCTCTCAAATCTTTTTTTTCTTTCTCCACTTACCCTAACTCCACTCACCAGTCTCAAACCAAAAGGGCAATTACGTGAGTGAAAGATGTCTTGTAGCATGTTTTTCCTTCATATTTTAAGGTAGGCATATGTCAACAACTTGGAATTTTGGGGGCACAATCACAATGCCATTTAAGAAAAAACCGAACCAAATGCAGCATAACTTCTAGTCAATAGCCTGTGGTAAAGAATGTGAAGGGAGAACAATGGAAAAGATTCCCTCAGACCACCAGGTAGGAACATTTATGAGGCGAAGAGCCTTTACATTCCAAACATGCCGTCAAACGATACAACGGGTTAAGGCAGGCAATTAAACAGCATGCTTTGCAAAAACTTTTAAATATTTTAAATTTATTGAGTGGGACAGTTACATCTCTATGAATATTAATTATATATTTCTGTCAGTGACACCAATCAACCAAGAAGCTCGTTGGTCTTATTTCAATTTAAAAGGTAAAGTGCTCAAAACAGTAAAAGGCTACTAATGAACTAAGACCATGTCATCTGTTTATGTGATAATTACATTGTTTAATAATATTTAAAGTCTATTGGTAGGAATTATCAGGTAGTGGTTATTAATGCAGGCACTGGGTGTTCTAGTCTTTGTTAGAAATAATTTTCTTCCTCAGGAAAATAAATACTGTTGTCACATGAAATATAAAAGAATATAGTTTCAATAATAAACGTAGTCTTATCTGCTTTTATCTTTGCAACTCAGCCTGCATTTAAAGGATGTCAACATAAATGCATGTTATTTGTTAACTCAGGTTTTATGCTGTTTGCAAAATAGGATAACACAGTACTTGAAAATTAAAGCTTAACTATCATTAAGTCACTAAAATATACAAAGATGTTTCACCGCTCTCTGCACAAGTTAAAGAAACAATTCCCTGTTCACTAGAGTTTATGTTAAGCAACGGTCACATCTATATTCAAATTTTTAGTAAATTAAGTATTTACTAATTATGGAAATGATGCTATGAAAGTAGAATTTAGATGAAATTTAGAACTATATGAATTTAAAACTAGAATTACTCAAATTATTTATAAATAAGATTTAAATGTGAGAAGAAATATTAAGAGATTTAACAAAATTTTACTGTCTACTTCAACTTTGTAAACTACGGTTTTCCTTTTTAATTTCAGTTTACTTTGTTATTTAAGCCTAAATTGAAGCTGAGAAAAGTATATACAGAGGCACCTGGGTGGCTCAGTCTGTTAAGCGTCTGTGCCTTTGGCTCAGGTCATGATCCCAGAGTTCTGGGATCAAGCCCTGCGTCAGGCTCCCTGCTCAGTGGGAGTCTGCTTCTCACTCTGCCCCCCTGCTCGTGCTCTAGCTCTCGCTCTCTCTCAAATAGATAAAATATTTTTAAAATAATTAAAAAAATAAACTGGCAAAAAAAAAAAAAAAAGAATATCCAATAAAGTAGATGTTTGCAATTACCCCTGGAGTTTACTTTCAATGTTACCTCCCAGACCCAGAAGATGCCATTCTTTCTTCCTTAAATTCTTAAGGTAGTTAACCTATAATTATGCTCATAATTAACCTAGATTATATCTATAATTGTGTAGAGCTATGTTGTTGAAAAGGCTGTCACTAGTCACTTGTGGTCATGAGTACTTGAAATATGGGCAGTCAGAATTGAGATGTACTGTAAGTGTAAAATACACACTGGATTTCTAACATCTTACAAGAAAAAAATATAAATTATCTTGCTGAAAATTTGATACTTATTACATGTTGAAATATTTTGGATGTATTGGTTAAAATACATATTAAATTTGAAGTTACCTGTCTCATTTTACTTTTTAATATGGCTATTAGAAAATTTGAATCTGAAAAATATATGTACTCTGGCAGGCTGACATCTAAGATAGCTCCCAAGATCCCAGCCCTGGTATACATACACCTTCCAGTTATCCAATTAAGCGATAACCTAGATGTTGCTGTGAAAGGATTTTACAGGTGTAATCAAGACCACACATCTGCTGACCTTGTGATGGGAACGGGCTTGACTTACTACATGAGTCCTTAATTTCCTTTACCTGCTCACAGAAGAGAACATCAGAGACGTTCTTTGGCTGGCCAGGGAAAAAAAAGCAAACATCCTTGCTGTGAAATGGCCATGAGGGTGTCTCAGCTCAAGCTGCCATAACAAAACACCATAGATTAGGTGGCTTAAAAAAGTTTTTCACCGTTCTGGAAGCTGGCAATCTGAGATCAAGGTTCCCGGTCGGTTTCTGGTGAGAGCTCTCCTCCTGGCTTGCACACAGCCTCCCTGCTGTGTTCACTTCTTTCACAAATGGCCACCAATCCTACCCGTTTAGGATCTGACCCTTTTGGTCTTGTTCAACCTTTATTACTTCCTAAAAGCCCTACCTTCAAAACAGCCACACTGGAGGTTAGAGCTTCAGTATCTGAATTAACACAATTCAGTCTACAGCAGGAGGCCACAGGGCAAGGAACTAACCGCCTATAGTAGCTGAGAGCTGTCCCGGTTATAGCTAGCAGGACAATGACCTCCACCCTACAACCTCAAGGACATAAACCAGTGAGTTTGGAAGAGGGCCCTGACCCCCACATGGGAACCACAACCACAGCTGACTCCTCGATTTTAAACCAGTCAGACCCTGAGCGCATCTAGTCATCCAATGTCCAAATTTCTTACCTATAGGAATTACAAAATAAATCTGTTTTGAGTGGAGTTTGTGATAATTACTTATGCATTAATAGAAAATGATACATGCAGCTCATATTTTGGCTTCTACTATCTTTTATTCAATAGTAGTTATCCAACAGCTATGATTCTGGATCTGACCTGGTTAGAGAGCTGTAAAATTTTTCAATGATTTCCTAAACTTGAAGTTGAGTGAAAGTGGGACTGGCTTCTTCCTCACCACAGAGTCTCTGTCCCGAATCTTTTCTTCCTTTCTCCCTACCTCCTTCCTTCATCAAACATTTATTGAATGCATAATATCTGCAAGATGTGAGATGGTGACTGGGGACTGCAAGCTAAAAAAAAGTCCTCATCCTGGGGCACCAGGGTGGCTCAGTCAGTTTGGTTAATTTTCAATTTCAGCTCAGGTCATTATCTCAGGGTCGTGAGATCAAGCCCCATACTGAGCCAGGCTCAGCGTGGAACCTGCTTAAGATTCTCTCACTCCCACTCCCCTAGCTCCTCTCACCCATCTCTCTCCCTCTGAAAAAAAAAAAAAAAATTTAAAAAAACAAAAAGTCATCATCCTCTACTCGTGGAAATCAATGTATAAAATCTATGTTTGGGTGGCATAATATAAAATGAACATTTGCTTTATAATTCATATTTTAAAATATGGTTGATTGTATTAGCTAACTTTTATTCCCAAACTCAAAATCACTTCAATTATAAAAGTTAATTTAGCCAACCACAGCATATTAAAATGGCAAAAAAGAATCAGATTAATAGAGGAACCTTAAGCACAGCAGCCTATAATTTCTACAATAATCTAATATTGAGAGTCAGCTGGACAATCAAAAAACTTTCAGGGTTTTGGGTGCATGAAAACTAGCCTTGAAGAAGCTATCTTCCCCCAGACTGCCTTCCCAGTAAATTTCTTAAAATTATTCCAAGAGCTATAGAAAATGTCTCTAAAATTATCTGCTTGTGCCAAAAGTCATGGGAAGAAAGAAATCAGCACTGGCAGTTTTGCCCATTAATCCATCAAACGAAAGCTGAGATGTCAGAATCAAGTGATAAATACCTAAGGACATATGCTTCAATTCATTCCTTCGAAGAGAGAAAGTAGCTTGAAGAAGAGAGGTTAACAGCCTGAAAGTCAGCTCACCTTTTTCTTGAATTAAAATGAGGTGCTAAAATAAAAAGCAATGAAAAACAGTGAAATCTTAAGTTGTTGCTATTCATAGGTCCCCACTCATTATATTAGCATTTTTCTATTCTAATTTTCATATTTTAGAAACATTTTTTTCATAGAAAATATTTAAGAAACTCATCCTTGGATTAAGCGATGATAAGGAGTGTTTAAACCCAAGAGTATCCCCAAACTGGTTTACATGTTTCTAATACCACAAACCCACTGACTATGTATCAAACTCTCACAAAGTTTACACTTTATCCCACTCTGCCGAGATGAGAAATTATGCATTTAGTTAACCGCCTTCCCTAACCCTCATCAAGGTTGTAGAAATAGAAGGGATTACAAATGCGGGGACAATCATAGTGTTTGATAATAAAGCTATGACAAAAACTAGGCATCACTAAAGCAAAAGAACAATCAAATCTACAAAATCCTATCTGCAGAATTAATATTAAAAATGAATTGTTCAAAAATGAAAAATAAGAACAAAACTAGGGATGGTAGGATGACATGCTCGCATGCAAATGGGAATCCATAGTCTACTCATTGATATAAACACAGAAAACAAGACAAAGCTCTATGGAAAAGTGTGTGCAAGGTGTTCTTGAGAAGGGAGCCCACAGAGCAAGAATTTGGCAGTGTCTACCACTACTGGGCAGAGTAGATCCCTTAACGAGCTGGTGAATCATAGCATCATTATTCACCTTCAATATTGCCTGGATGTTTCTCATGGAAATTTGCCTCCATTTTTTCCCCAAGACCAGGCACAAGTAGTTATGTGTATATACACATATACACTTCTTTTTTACATATTTTACATCTTGCCTTGATAAAAGAAAAGGAGTATCACCAGGGATACAAGTAAATAATCTGCTCACAGGAAAGAACTCACTTGCTAAATTAATTGACCTTAGAATTTATACCTCATTTCCTTGTAAATTTGGATATCCCATGGCAGTTTTTCTTTGAATAAGCTTTGGCAGAGATAATGCCATGTGGTTAAGACATTTTCCTGAACTCAGAACACTGTACTTAACACCTTTGCAGTTCAGCCAGTCTAGTAACTGCTTTCATCCAGAAAAACTCTATCAGAAGTGTCGTATGTCACTTCTGTGGGGCCGTGAACGTCCTCTGATGTGGAGGCTCTACCACTCCCTCGTCACGTGGTACAGGGAGGTCTTGTGTTGAGAAGGCACAACCACAAAGACCATGCAGATGGACAGATCCCCTGGAGAGTGGCAGAGACATGCTATGGACATCGCATGAGATTCAGAGACCATATTACCGTAAGTGTCATGAAAAAGAGAAAACAAAAATGTGTTGAGAAACTCATTGCTCTTGGTAAAATAATAAACAGAAATAATAAAACCAACAAGTTGGCAATAGTATAAACAACGGACAAAAAAACCAATACTCTTATAAATAACTCAGTTAAGCTAGATTGTAACAAAAGCTATGATGAGTTTGTAGATGGAGATTTATCCTTTGCATTCTTTTTCAAACCCCTTCATTACTTTAATGAGTGACATGAACTGGATCACATATAAAGCATTTCCTTTAAATGATCTAGCATCAATTATATATATGTTCTTTAAAAAGTATGTTTCTATTATAGCAGACCAGGAATGAAGCTTTTCATTCAAATAGACATTATATTTTCACTAGATACAAATAAGTTTCACTAAAATGTGATGAAATTTCAAAATGGAATGACTTTCAACATCTTTTGAGAATAGGACTCAAGGGATAGAAGTACTGAGGTAGACAGAACAAACTCTCACCTGGGAAGCTCAAGTATTTTATTTTCATCAAAAACTTATATACAGAGGAAAAGGTTTTCCCAAATAACAGTGATCAATGTAAATATATCTAGCCTTGAACATTAACTTGTATTTTATAAAACCTTTTTCTTTTCCTTTATCAACATCTGCCTTCCTGTACAATGGCCTGAGACTTAGTATTGTATTGTTTCTGGAGGATTTTAGCTAATCTATAAGGTCACATTAATTTCTGACCCAACTGAATTGTGCAAACAAAATATGATATATTTTGTGTAACCACTTCTTACATCAATACCATAATAACGTATTTTGGTCATAAATACTTTTAAAAGTCTGTATTTATTAACTTTTTTAAAGGCACCGAATATACTCCTCATCTGCCACCTTGATAATGTCCTTTTTTGTTTTTTAGGGTTTTTTTAAAAAAATTATTATTTTAGTCACCATACAGTACATCATTCATTTTTGATGTACTGTTTTCCAAAAGATATTATTTATGTATGAAAGACAGAGAGAGAGGCAGAGGGAGAGGGAGAAACAGGCTCCCCACAGAGCAGGAAGCCCAATGTGGGACTCGATCCCAGGACCCTGGGATCATGACCTGAGCCCAAGGCAGATGCTTAACTGACTGAGCCACCCAGGTGTCCTCTTGATAATGTCAATGGGAAATATGTTACTATATATTCTCCATTACATTAGTTCCTTATTATTATCGTTTTTTAATTACTCATTATTACAAATGGCTGGCATACATGATAGAACTGTTACTCAGGGAAAAGAAAAAGGTGGAATTATCTCAACTCCAGGACTTAATTTTATGCCCAATTATCTAAAATTTAAGTATATATGCCAATACCAATTGTACAGATTATAAAAATCTCTTACATTAAAAGACGCATAAGAAGAAAAAAAGATAACCTATGAACACGTGAATACACTGCTTGACACACAAAGAAAAATATCTAAAATATATAAAAAGGCATCTACCACTTAAGAAAAAATGCTATAATACAGTGGCTAAAAGAAGACAAACAGATATGTCTAGGAAGAGGAAACAAATTATAAATGAATATTAAATATACATTTGGGTAAATGAAGTTAAAACCACAGTGAGATAGCTTTTAATATTCACCACTTTGTCAAAAATGAGGAAGTCTGAAAATATCATGTATGAATGGAGATGTTGAGCAACTGTGATGTTCATTTTTTTTAAATAGCTAAATTATTAATTTAATGAATTTAAGTATAACATTTTAAATTACTAAAATGATCAAAAATAATTAAAAGTAAACCATAATTGGAGTGTTCTCAGATTTGTTACCAGCAACAAAGAACATAGACTACAGTAATCCTTCAGTATCCTTCAATATTTTGAAGAAAATGATTTAAAACTAAGAAATTATTATTGATATGTAATGACATAATAAAGGCAACACATTTTTAGAAAGTCCATATACTCTTTTTAGGAATTATTTGAGGAGTAATTTTCTAAAAATGCATCAGTAAGCAAAGGAAGAAGGACAGAAATAGTGGCTCCAACTCAGGAAAGCAGTGACCAGCTATCCTAGACTGGCCATTCTGCAGAAGGCTTACAAGGGTGGCTATCTAGTAAATAACTAGAAATGGAGGACGTCAGGAGGGCAGGGATAGTATAGGTAATCGGGATAAAAAGGTAGACTTTCATAGATACCATAACTTCAGGATATAAAGGCTTATTAACTTAATAAAGACGAATGGAAACTCAGAGAGGAAGGGGAATTTACAAAAGAATTATAGGCCAAAGAAAAAGCAAATTAAAATGTGCCCTGTCTTAGCAACTGATAGAATGCCAAGAAAAGTGAATCTATTTAAAATTAATTCTACACTAATCCCACTTAGAGCAGTCTTTGGTTAGAGGCACTGACCACATAAAAGCATGTGTACTCCTGGCTTAATTTTTCCATGACTGTAATGATGTAAATGCTGTGTGTTGTTTTAAAAAATTGCATTAGCCTAAGGACAGAGCATACGTATCTTGGTGTGTGATTTTCAGATTAGAAGGTAAATGACTATGAGAAACAAACTGAGGGCTACAGAGGGGAGGGGGGAATGGGATAGACCGGTGATGGGTAGTAAGGAGGGCACATATTGCATGGTGCACTGGGTGTTATACACAACTAATGAATCATCGAGCCTTACATCGAAAACCGGGGATGTACTGTATGGTGACTAACATAATATAATAAAAAATCATTATTAATAAAAAAAAAAAAAGAAGGTAAATGACATCAATCTTTAAAATGTAAAGGTAATAGAAGATACAGAATTAAAAGTGGAGTATAACGTAGAACTGTTACTCTTATTTTAGACAGTGATCAAGAGAACAGTAAAGGAAAAACAAAGCAGTTAGAACATTTTCTAACAGTTTAGGGGTAACAGGAATTAAGAATCCCACTAAACTGTTAAGTGTTATTCATCTGCTAGGAATTGAAAGTGAAGTAGAAAATATTCAAAAGAATTATGTAAGTCCCCCTCTTTTAGAGAATGAACAAATATTGCATAAAGTTACGTATAAAAATTAGAGATGCACAAAAGAAACAAAACAAATGAAAACATTGGTTCCAAAGTTCCTAACTTAGAATCTAAGTCGGGACTTTTGGTAGCCAGTCCTTAAGACGGTTCGCAAAGCTCACACTTCTGGTTTTCATCTTGTTGTGTCATTTCCTTCCACCCTGAACAGGGCTTATATATTGAATAAAATACTGTGCAAACAAATTGGGACATTCAAATCATGTCATAAAAGACATCGCAGCCTATACCTTGCTCTCTTGGGTCACTCCCCCTGGTGAAGCCAGGGGCCTCACGAGCACGCTCAAAAAGCCCTGTGGTGAGCATCTGAGGCCTCCTGCAGGCCATTATCAGCTTGCAATTAATGCCATTAGTCAGGGAAAAACTCATTACCAGTGGTCCAAACTACTCAGTGATAGCCCCAGCTAAAAATAAAATGTTATTTTGCTGCCCTTTGATCCACATCAGGTTGACATCCTCTCATTGTCCCTGGAAAAGTGTAGGGGTGACTGAGACAAATAAGGGTCTAGGTATACATGAATCCCCCCCAAAAATGATCCATCTCACTCTCATGTTTATTTTCTATATGTTTCAGTATTAAAACAGCATTTGGATTTCTTGTCTATAAATGCAATGCATTAAACATCTGTCAATACCCTCACATAATTATTTATAATGTAGTGATATTATTTTATGTGATACTTTAAAATATATTTATATATGAAATGATTATAAGCAATTCTTTTCATTACGAAAATTCCAAAATAATTCTTTTCAGACCTTTTCAGAATAAGATTGATTTTTAGACTTGTATTCCATATGAAATTGTGCATTTTACTTTTAAATTCTGAAATAGTTTTTATTTATCCTATTTACACAAATATATCAATATTATTAAAAGATGTAAAAGTTGTTATAACTGTTCTAGAAATGGAATGAATTAAATTCAGGTGAATTCCTTCAGGGTCGCTAAATAATGAGAACAGAACTTCTCACCTTGCAGCACTAAACACAAACACATAAAATACCTACATTAGCATCTGTGGTAAATGGTTAATCAAATCATATATTCTGATGTATAGACAAAAATCTATTTCTCTTCCAGAAATATCATCAAGGGTCCTTAGGCTGAAAACTGAAAGATACACAAGAAACAACAGTACCACTCACAAAAATGTTGGACAAAATCAAGCTTTCAGTATAAACTGAGAAGTAGGAAAAAGATTCCAAAGCTGTTATTTCACTAACTTTCTTCTTACTCATCATATTTAACTACGATAAATAATAATTCTAAGAAGTTTCCAATATTATAAATGACTCAAATATTAATTTGAAGGCAAATTTGGGAAGACTATGGTTAAAAGAAAGTACACACACAAAAATTTAAGCCTAGTAAATATGGAGTCTATGAAGTATGTTATTGAGACTAAATATGGAACTTGAGCTTATATGAGGTTAACTCCAGACATTTCCACTTGGAAGTACAACAGAGATCTGAACAATTGTTTCTTAAACTGTAATTTGCTACTGTACTGCTATCTCTAAGCTCCTTTATCTTTTGCATTATCTTACATTGAATAATGAGAGTGAAGAATCACAGAATTGCCTCTGTTGGGTATCTGGCACATACCATTTCCCTCATTTACAACACCCAATTAACTTCAAAAACAATCCAATTTTATCCATTGGAAGTGTCACTGAGTTCAGATTCAGTGTCCTCTCTTTCTAGATTTAGATTCCCACCAGATCTTTCTACCTCTAGAAATACCCACTGCAGAATACAGTCCCAATTATCCTTTGAAAGCATGAATATGATTATACCATCCTCTGATTAAAGGCCCACAATGATTGTTTATTTTCTCTAAGCCAATTTCTCTTTGGCCAAATTCCTTAATACTGCTAACCAGTCGCCTCATGTCTTTGTCCCACACTTGCACAATTTAAAATTTTCTTGCAGTTACCCAAATGTGCAAGACTGCATCTAATCTCAGAGATTACGAATTTCTGCCTACAATACCTTTCAATCAATCCACTCCTTTGGACCTAGATAACTCCTCCTTTTCTGTGAGTGGGGGGGAGGGAGAGAGGGAGGGGGACAGGGAGGGAGGGGGTAGGGAGGGGGGAGAGAGGGAGACAGAAAGAAAGTTTCTAATTCTTGCAATTGTATAATGTTTGGTAAATGTTTCTATTTGCAGAATATGAGTTTAGTAGATTGAGTCAGTCTCCGTGTCCTATTTAGTTTTCAAAATTAAGTTTTTATTATGCATTGCTTTATATTTGTGACTTTCCCTCATGTTGTTCTATCTCTGCACAAGCTACTACAGCCAGGCTCATTTCTATTTAATTACATTTCAAGGCAATTGTTTTGAGAGAACTAAACCAATAGCCAAGTTCATTTAAATAAAATATATTCTTCAGATATTGAGGAAACTGCCCCCAGGAGCTCAGTGGTTTTTACAGCATTTTACAAATATACGAGTAGTACATAATGGCCCTAAAATATGTAATGACCATGAGGTCAAGATAATGTTTTATCCAAAAGAGAGCTTATTGACTTAAAATTTTAAAAAGCTTGCTACAATGCAAATTGATCACACATTAACTTTGTGATATGTGGCCTTCTATAGTAAAGAAAAGAAACTGTAACATTACGTCATATTCTGTAGCATGGGACCAATTACATTTAAGACCCAAAAATAATTTTTTACAACCTTCTACCTCAGAAGATCAAGATACAAAATGTCACTTTATCTAATTATTTCACTGTCATTATCAATTATCTTACAAACCTTTCCTGTAAGTTTCCTCTTCAACTCATGTCCTCTGTGCATTACCCTATGGTCATAAATTTCACAACTTTATTCCTTGAAATTAGTTCCAGCATTTGTTTGTCATACCTCCCCAGCTAATCTCTAAACCTAGATGAATTCACAGATACGCTGTCTCTGGTCCTATATGTGATCTTAAATGCAGACCTTCGAAATCTCTGGCCTGAGAATTGAAATTGCCTTCAAAGCAATTAATATTTTCTGTCCAGTCTCAGTCCTGGAGCAAAGGCAGCATTCCTAAATGCTACACTAATCTCCCAATATGCCCTTTAAAAATCAGCAATTCTTTATTGTTTTTTTTTTTAAAATAACTCCAAACTTTCAATCAAAGTATACAAAAATCCCTTCACAATTTGTCCCCAGGCAACTTATCCAGAATTATCCTCCCCTTCTTTCACCTCCTTACACTCAATCCTCACAAGCAGCTAATTGGTGTTCATCAAAAGCCTTTCTACTTTTGCCCTTCCCTGCTCTACAGAAAACGCTGGTATTAAACAAGATCTTCAAACTTTCTCAGGATGCTTCTCCACCCCAGCCTCCCCCAGCCTCCCCACATCCTTCCTTCCTCTGTTCTATTGCATCCTCAGTAAGTCTCTGCCTAAACAGGGCTATTGTTATTGTGATTTGCTCACATTAGACTTTATTCATTCAACCAATGCCACCCTGTCCCAAAGAAAAAGGTAACAAAAAAGATACAGAAATAAATATTTCACCCTAACAGTGAAATACATAGAGGTTTATAAAAGCATGACAGACATCAAAAAACATTTCCTCCAGATGACATGAGCTGAAATTTAGTCATTCCCTCTTTATCACCAAGGACAAGGTCTCAATTAATATTGAATTTTTTAAAATCTGAAGTGAATAAGCTAAGCTCATAGAAAATGTTACCTTTAAACAGAATGTCTCTGAAAAGAAACATTATTTTATTAACTGTGCTATGTCTGAATGGTGGCTATGTCCTGGCAGGGCTTGGACCCATATTCTTTAAAAAAGAAAAAAAAAAAAAAGTTACTCTCAGCAATGGCTGTTTTTCAGTTTTGAGTTACTTTAATCTGTTACAACTTTAGGCATTTATTTTTGTCAATAGATGCTTCATTTTAACACTGTTAGCCTTCTAACACTTCATAAAATGCAAAAAGAAAAATTATTTATTTTTCTAGTACTGATTTTAGATTGTGTCCATATTGATTTTTCCCTTACTTGATTTTTTAAGAGAACAAGTTATTCCACGCACTCTCCCCCAATTCCTCAGTTCTTCACAAGAGAGCCATCCATCAGGACTACAAAGCCACTAATTACTATTTCTACAACATACATTGATGAGTCACCACGACTTCCCCGAGAGCATGGGAAGTCTCAGGATCTCCACTGTTGTTAGTCATAAGAATACTGGCATGATGAGGACATTTGATTGGGTAGTTCTTTCCCAATTTCAGTTTCTGGTAAAATGCCAAACTTAAACAAACAAACAAACAAACAAACAAACAAAAAACATTTAGTTGCAATCATAAATACAAGAACTATATTCAAAGTTTTTATGCTATCAGATTTGCTTCTAACATTCAGCTGGTAAATTCAGCAGCTCATGACAAATGATTACAAGACTTATTTGTTTGTCAAATAATACATCAACTTCCTCCTGGGGCAGGAGGCTCACTGTACTTCCTAGTAAACCAAACTTACATTCTAGTCTATTATACTCATGAACATTAGAAAGGAGATAAGGAGAAGCAGATGCGTCAGTGGAGAATCAAATAGCAAACAGTCACTAAATTTACTTCTGACCAGAAGACAAGTGAAAAGAGAAATTTGTCACAGTGGTGGTATAACTGCTACGTTTTCAAAGAAAAAGGTATTTATCTAGAAAGTTTCACAAATGTACTGCAGCTTCCACTGAATAGTTTGTTGTGGTTGTTTCACTACCTACTCAGCATGTAATTTTGCAGGACTCTGTTGGGTACTTGGTGATAATGACACTTTGAAGTGAAGGAGTAAACTTCTTTTCACCCTCAACAGTATTTAGACAGGAGCTGCCTCTTAGTCTCCTGAGGAGGGAGTCCCATTTAAAGCTATGACCCTTGGGAGAGAGTAGGTATGCTACATTATGAAACTGCATTGGCCAAGCCCTAGGGAAGTAACTTTTGTTTCTTCAAGTTTTTTTTTTTTTAAGTAAAAAACTGAGGGGCATCTGGGTGGCTCAGTCATTAAGTGTCTGCCTTCGGCTAAGGTCATGATTCCAGGGTCCTGGGATGGAGCCCCACATCTGGGCTCCCTGCAGCAGGAAGCCTGCTTCTCCCTCTCACACTCCCCTTGCTTGTGTTCCCTCTCTTGCTGTCTCTCTCTGTCAAATAAATAAATAAAATCTTAAAAAATAAATAAAAAAGTAACAAACTGATAGAACAATGAAAAATTACCCCCATGTTCGTTAAGTACCATATTATACACAATGCATACTGTTAAATTTAAAAGCCTAAGCAAAATCCAAGATTGAAGCTAGGATAGAAACCAGAATAGAGTCAGAAATAAACAATGAAAGGATGGCTGGGCTACGATGGACTTAGCACAGTAAACTGATCATTTGGGGCATGTTTTATTGAAGCAATAACAGGGGCCGTTACCTCCAGGTCTCTTAATACAGTAACTTTATAGATTCTAAAGGAATGTGAGGGCCAGTAGAGGCTAGATCTGTGTTGTTCATCTGTGCTTCTGTCCTGCTCAGCAGAGTGTCTGGCACATCAAAGAATAAGCTATTAAAAATATTTTTAGAATTGTCTTCTATAATAAAATATGAAAAAAATTCTTCACATCGATAATATGTGAAATTGTGTCTTTTATCCATCTGTCTTGTGGTTTTTCTTAAAAGAGATTACAGAGGATATATAGCACTTGGTTTTTTCTTAAATGTCCTAGGCTAGTACTTCATATGAAAGATTTAAATGCTTTAGCTCTTCAATAATTCTTTTTAATAATTTCAAAGAATTTGAAATTATGACAGTGTGGTGAAATGTGTTAATTATCAGTTCTAAAAATCAGGTTTATGTGTTGACTTTATGACAAACCAGTTGTACGGCAATTATAGCTACTCTTGAGAACAGATGTGCATGAATATTTTATTATTGTCTTATTTAATGCAATTACGTAAATGTGGCAACCCACTGTACTCTTGGATTTTTTCTGATTATGCAATATTTCAGATGCTTGAGCCTTTCATTCTACACATCGCCGGGATGATTTCTTACAGTGATTTGATATGGTCTTATTTATACTCAACTAACCTGTCTTTTAAGACTATTTCATTTTTGCTCTGATTAATCTTTTTTAGTGATATTTATAAACTTAGGAATGAAAATGGAAAGGAAGTATGCCTTTGAAAATGTATTGTAAAAGAATCTGGTAGGTTAGTTTTTGTCTCATATATGTCCCATATCTTGTAAAAATCTGTTGGAAGTACCTAACGGCAACTAAATGTCTAATGTAGGTGAGCTTCAAAGAAGTATTGTACTTTATTCTTTAAGAATCTGAAATGTTTAACAATGCTATTAATATTTCACAAGAAATGGATGACAAAATGTAAGACTAACTTTTCTCCAGTAAATTAATAATTTGTAGATAGAAGTAGCTGTTCACAAATGTCCATGTCTCCCCTTTATTCCCTACCATTTAATGGTTGTTACTCTATTTTCTGTATTAACTCTCACTTTTTAAATATCTTTATATATTAGAAAAGCAATACATATACAAACATATACAAAAAAGAAAAGAACTTATTACCAGCTTCATTATGAGTCACACATAAAGCTTATACTTGTATATTTCTACTTGTTATGTATAAGTTTGGAAATATCTTTTGTAATATGCAGAATAGATCTTATATTTTATGTATATTTTCAAAGCAGGAAATGCACAATCAAAAACTGCTGAGTGATTATTTTGGCCTATATGTGATTAAATTGGTCTTAATTTAGATAGCAAACTCATTAAATTGTGTAACATATTAATAAATGGGAACACTTCTGATTAGAGACTTTGTAGCATATTTATAATACCCAATAATGACACATTTTAGCAGCTTCCAATAAAGCAATCCAATTAAATTTGGCTTCTAGGAACTTAAAGACTTAATTCATTTTTCTGACTTCCAGGGAAGATGGTGGAATAGAAGAACCCTAAACTCAGCTCTCCCACAGATACAACTAGATAATACCCACATCAGTATAAATAACCACAAACAATCTGTAGACTGGCAGAACGGGCTCTCCACAGCTAAACTAGAGAACAGTAGGGAGAACGGAGACACAGTTGGAAAGTAAGCTGACCTGTGAGACTGTCCATGGGAGGAAGAGTGACCCAGGCATAGAGAAGGGAGAGGGGCAGACTCTCCAGTGGGCACTTCAGGCACAAGGGACCCACACTGGAAAGATGAACCCCCATAACATTTGGCTTTGAATACCAGAGGGGCTTATATTCTAGTTCTTACAATCAGTGGGGCTTAACACCTGTAACTTCGATAATGATAATCGGTGGCTACTGTTCTGGGAGCAGGGGGGGATAGGAGACTCAGTACCTGCCCTTAAAGAGACAGCACAACAAACAGCCCCTCTGAGATAAAGCATAGAAACAGCAGTTTGAAAAATGCCTGCGGGTATATGGAAAGGAGATTTGTTTACTAATCTCAAAGTTTGTGGTGGTGTGGCAAGGGTATCTGAAAGAATCCTCCAAGAACAAAGGAGCTGGCGGGTGCCATTTCCCTGCCCCGCTCCCCAGTCTAGATCTGCTGACACCTGTGGGAACCAGCACAGAGTGGCCACTCTTCACCCAGCTTTCTAGCAGTGCACCCCACCCTCCTGCTCTTTTTTGGACTAGCCCCCTTCGACTCGACCTCAGGGGCTCTCCAAATCAGTGCCAGGTATCCTCCCATGGCAGACCTGCACAAACCTTGCTAACACTGCGTGCCACGCCCCTGTGCTCTTCTATGGACTTAGCAGGAATACATCCAAAGCAGCTATGGGCCCCCTCCCATGGCACACCAGTGAAAATCTTGCTAACCCCACCCCTGTGTTCTCCTATGGACCTGACCCCTCCCAGTCTGCCCTCGGCAAGAGTCCATCCAAAGCGAGACCACAAGTGTGGCGTTGTGCAAGCAACGCCAAGAGGGCCCAGCACACTCTAAAGTGACTCTGGCCACAGGGAGAGGGGAAGATAACCACACACGCCAGTTTAACTGCAGCCCCAGCAGTGGGCCAAGGGAAGACATCTGGTCTTACTGCAGACTCCACACACCAGTGAAACCTTTTCAGGGGACAACACAGGGAGAGTGCCCTGCAGCTTCTGTACCATAGCCCTGGCAAACATCTGGTCTGACTCAGTTTAAGCCCAATGCAACCGAAGACTATCCCTTAACAACACAGGCATCCAAGCCTGCCTGCAATAGGCAAAGAGAACCACTGCAGATAACTGGACTGAAGGCAAACATGACTCAGGCACAACAGTAGGGTACACACAACACACACAGGAGACACCACTGAAGTGCCAGGTTCTAGTGAACCAGGGACATTGCATTACAGGACCTCTTCTTCATGAGGCCACTACTTTCAAGAAACAGACACAGAGTCAGACAAATAAGGAGACATGGGACTATGCCTCAGATGAAAGAATAGGACAAAATCACAGCAAGAGAGCTAAACGAAACAGAGATGATATGTCTGATATACAATACAAAATAATGGTCATAAAGATACCCACTGGACTTGAGAAAAGAGTGGAAGACTTCAGTGAGACCCTCAAAAAGAAAGAGCATAAAAAAGAACAGAGATGAACTCAATAAGTGAAATTAAAAACACACTAGAGAGAACCAATAGTAGACTAAAGCAAGCAGAAATGGATGAGCAACCTGGAGGACAGAGTAATGGAAAGCAACCTGAACAGAAAGAAAAAAGGTTAATAAAAAAAGAATATATTAAAGAAACTCAGTGACACCATTAAGTGGAATAATATTTGCATTATGGTAATTCCCAGGAGAGAGAAAAGAGATCAAAAAATTTATTTGAAGCTATAATAGCTGTAATCTTCCCTAATCTGGGGAAGGAAACAGAAATCCGGATTCACAATGCATAGAGAGCCCCCAACAAAATCAACCCAAGGAGGTCCACATCAAGACACAGTAATTAAAATGGCAAAAAGTAATGATAAAGCAAGAATTTTTAAAGCAGCAAGAGAAAAGAAAACAGTTACACACAAGGGAAACCTCATAAGGCAAACAGCTGATTGCTCAGCAGATACTTTGCAGGCCACAAGAAAATGTCATGATACAGTCCTAGTGCTGAAAGAAAAAGAGAAAAAAACAACAAAACAAAAAAACCCTGCAGCTAGGAATATTCTACCCAGCAAGGCTCTCATTCAGAATAGAAGGAGAGATAAAGAGTTTCCCAAACAAAAGTTAAAGAAATTCATGACCACTAAACCAGTCCTATAAGAAAGGATAAAGGTGACTATTTGAGGAGAAAGGAGGACCATAAACAGGGGTATGGAAAGTAGGAAGCACAAAGCAGTAAAATTAAGTATATCCACAAAAATCAGTTAAGAGATTCACACACATAAAATACATAAAATACATAAATTAAAATTTTTAAATTTTTAAAAAGGATATATAGTATGACACCATATACCTAAAACATGGGTAGGTGAGGGGGAAGAATAAAAATTTAATGCTTTTAGAATGGGTTCAAACTTTTTCTTTCTTTTTTTTTTTTTTAAGACTTATTTATTAGAGAGAGAGAGCACACGAGAATGGGGTGGATGCGCAGAGAGAGAGGGAGAGAAAGTCTTAAGCAAACTCCATGCTGAGCATGGAGCCCAATCAGGGCTCGATTTCACGACCCTGAGATCACAACCTGAGCCAAAACCAAGAGTTGGGCACTCAGCTGACTGAGCCATCCAGGCTCCCCAGAATAGGTTCAAACTTAAGTAACCATCAACTTAATATAGATTGCTATATGCATAAGATATTACACAGAAACCTAATGGTAACCACAAATCAAAAACTGGTCATAGATATGCAAGAAAAATCATAAGAGAAATGAATCCAAGTATATCACTAAAGCAAGCCAGAAAACAGAGAGAGAGCAAGAGAAAAAAAGGAACAGAGAAGAATTACAAAACAACCATAAAACGAGTGACAAAATGGCAATAAGTACATACCTATCAATAATCACTTTGAATATAAATGGACTAAATGCTCCAATCAAAAAACAGAGGGTAACAGATTGGATGAGAAAAGCAAGACCCATCTATATGCTGCCTACAAGTGACTCATTTCAGTGGGCAGTGTGGTGGGGGGGGCGGCGGGCGGAGAACAGAGGGACAAGCAAACTCCCTGCTGAGCAGGGAGCCCAATGCAGGGCTCTATCCCAGGACCATAAGATCATGACCTGAGCCAAAGGCAGACTCTTGACTGAGTCACCCAGATGCTAGAATCACATAACTATTGTAACACTAATCTTGTAGAATTACACTTTATTTATTCTCTGAAATTAAATTTTCAGAGTATATTTTCTTCAACGTCATCTTATGAAGAATCCACCTATATTTAACAGAGACGATAACAAGAAGTAATTGAGTAAATTGTATCAAGTTTATTAATAGCCACTAATGGTGTTTGAATTTAAAATGATCAAAATATCGTCAGTCTCAATTGTTGCCAGACAAAGCATGAACCCTACTGAAAACTTAAAGTTTCATTCCATTTCAATTATCTTTATTAATACATACTTTTAAATCCCTTTCTGTTTTTACTGGTGATGCATTACAAAAGTTGATGCGTGTTCTAATCATCTATTCACCCCTGAAGAAAGGATCCCTCACCCTAAATAATAGGAGATAACCAAACACAAGTCACCCACTAACATGTAACTTTTAAATCCATTTAAATATATTTTGATAATGATTTGGATAAAAAATACAATTACCTAATTCTTATCATCAGTTGAATAACTAATCCTTACAACATAATAGCACATTCATTACTTTAAGATGTTTTATTGATTCAGTTATATTTATCACTCTGTGTTTGAGGATAATCCCCTTATTTTGATTATCCTATATTTGCAATATATTAGTTGCTTTTATATCTTGATTAGTCTATAATGAAAAATGACTGTTTATGTATTTTTAGAAGAATTCAGCATTTTTACAAAATTTCTCAATAATCAAAATTTCATTAAACCTGTTTTCCCAAAAATTAACATCTTAACTATATTCAGTATTCCCACCAAGAAATATGATGCCTTTCTCCATTATTGATGCCTTTCTCCATTATTAATGCCTTTGGGTTTGGGGTTTTTTGTTTTTTGGGGTTTTTTTTTTTTAGCAGTTTTTTCATAATAATCCTCAACATGATGGATAAGAAGCTCTATCATCTGACACCCCTCCCCATTTTATGCTTGTTGCTGAATCTCTCTTGACTATAAAACATATCTTAAAACATTTTCATATTAACTCTCTCGGTGGTTATAAAGCTTTCGATCATAGAATTTGACATCATCACGAAGTCTATGGCTCATCTGCTCTGAAACGTGCTGATGCAGAACACTTGGGTTTTACCGCATCATCTACGCACAGATTATGTCCCATGGCCCTCCAGGTATGCAAATTTATTCTTATCAATTTTTTTCTTATTTATGAATGTGCTTAGGTTTATTTTATTCCAAACTGAATATTTTAATTAATTCTAATAAAACTTTTGGATTTGAGTACAAGTTTGATAATTTTATCTCCTGCTTTCTCATAATTACTCCTCATGTAGAACACTGGTCACAACTTTCAAAACAATGTTTTATTGCGAAATCTGGAAAACAGAAATGGGTGTGATTTTTTTTTGTTAGTCCACTCCTTTGATGTGACAAATTGCCTATAAAATGACTAAACAAAACAACTATGTGCTTTAAACTAAGGATGATAGCCACATGCCGAAAACACTCTGAATAATGTATACTCTAGTGCAGGTGAATTTGATTGAGGAAGGGCTGACAAAACACATCACCACCTAAAATCCCAGTTATGATTTACATGGCGAATACAGAAGGGACCTTATCAAAATTTGAATATATCTCTAAACTTTGAAAAATGAAATACTAGTAGGTCTTTGAGGGATGGCGATCTTGACTATATTAACAGTAACCAAGATAATGCAAACTAAGGATTGACGTACATAGGATTATCAAATTATCAAAAATAAAAACATACATCTCAGTGCTGATGAATGCATAGAGAAGTATACAATATTTATTGAAATTAGGAATATAGATTGTTGATATGGATGGATAGCAATTTATGTTCGATTAAGAACATTCTTCTCTTATCCAGGTTCCATCATTTTGGTATCACTCTTGCAAAACACTACATTCTTATCTCACACAACTAGCAGATCCAAAACCTATATGGGCCCCCACACGTCTCAAGACCTGCTCCACAGCCTGCTTGTCTAATAATTTAATACAACAGTCACCCTATTTTCATGGCCAGCAACTTTAGATTATACCATGATAGCCTATTTGTTAAATTTGTCCAGCATTTTACATTGCACAAGCATTCTTGTCCTCAAATTCAACTTTATAATAAAATTTTCTCCCGTCTCATTTTAGTGGTTGATGTCACAAGGAAAAAATGAAATTTCAATATCCGTTTAATATCCACATTACATTTACTCCTGTCTCTTCAGGCTCCTCTTGGTTATGACAGTTTCTCACACTGCTCTTTTTGATGACCTTGACAGTTTTGAGGAGTACAGGTCAGGTCTACTATAGGATGTCTCTCAGCGGAGATTTGGCTCATGTTTTTTTCTCACAATGAAAGTAGTGTTACAGGTTTGGGGGGACGAAGATTGCAAAGTCAAAATGTCATTTTCATCACATCACATCAAGGATGTCTATCATCAACATGACTTATCGATGTGGACGCTAATTTTGAACCCCAGGCTGATGTAGTGTGTATCAGTTTCTTCACTGCGAAATTACTCTATTTTACTCCCATTCCATGCTATACTCCTTGGAGGAAAGTCACTATGCACAGCCCACTCTTAATAAGTGCAAATTATTCTCATCAATTGCTTTCCCTAATACCAACCAGATCATTAAAGTCAGTTTGAACATATTTAAGTCTCCCCCAATCGGATATTGTGTGTTTATATGTATACATACATACAAACAGCACACGCTGAAATCTCCCTCAGCCATTTCTCTCCCTCTCCTCTTCCAGACATCTTGAAAGGTTTACCAAGCCTCCTTCCTTTGTTAAATTTTTTTTTTAATTTTAATTTGAGGGAGAGAGAGAGAACATGAATAGTGGGGAGAGGAAGAGAGAGGGAGAATGAGAGGGGCAAGGAGGAAAGCAGACTCCCCTCTGAGCAGGAAGGCCCAATGCAGGGCTGGATCCCAGGACCCCAAGATCATGACCTGAGTCGAAGGCAGATGTTCAACTGACTGAGCCACCCAGGCGCCCTGAGGCTTTCTTTGAACATGCTCAGAAGCAGCCATCCTCAATGAAAGGAAGAGTGAAACAAACCTTTAAATATTCCCATTAGCTATAATAAACCAAACCCCAGCCATCCTCAATGAAAGGAAGAGTGATACAAACCTTTAAATATTCCCATTAGCTATAATAAACCAAACCCCAAGTAGAAAATTTTTAAAGATGCTGGTCATCTCTCAGCAGCAAACTGACATAATCACATAAAAAATACGGACCACAAGTAATTTCTCCAATGCCAAAGCAGCTTCTGTCAATAAATGATCAGCCTGCAATATATGGTATAGACAATTACATGAGAAATATCCTGAGAGAATGTCCGCATATACTACTCAGGTATTTCCAGTACTTATGCATGCATTTGAATAATGACAATCCTACACAGACTGGCTAATTGCCAAATACATTACAAAACGGGGGCACCACTAATTGTGCAAGAGGAGGAGAGAATTCGTACAACAGAGTGGAGGTGAACGGACGTGAAGAAAGCTATCAAGTCAGTCATTCTTATAATCTCATTTGCTTTGAAAATACTGTCCTGCGTTTCTCATTTTCCTTCTGGGATTACAACAATGTACGACGGTAGCGCCTTTTTACTTCAGTTCTTGTAGTTTTCTTCCTATGTGCATGGCTCAGGGGTCAGCCAGTTCAATTAAGGACACTTTGTTACTTTTGTTTACCAAGAGGTTAAATTTAGAAATTTAGATTTCTTTTCCTCCTCCCCTCCACCTCTTTTTCTTGCTTTTCTCTTCCTTTTCCTCTTTTATTCTCCTTTTGCTCTTCATTCTTTGCTTTACAAAATATTGTCCATGATTTAAATTTACAGGTAATTTTTTTTCCATTTATTTAGGATGTACATGTATTTGTAGCAGGATACCCTGCTTAATATGTAATCTGCTAGGGGCACCTGGGTGGCTCAGTCGTTGAGCGTCTGCCTTTGGCTCGGGGCGTGATCCCAGGGTTCTGGGATCGAGCCCCACATCGGGCTCCTCTGCTGGGGGCCTGCTTCTTCCCCTCCCACTCCCCCTGCTTGTGTTCCCTCTCTCGCTGGCTGTCTCTCTGTCAAATAAATGGATAAAATCTTTAAAAAAAAAAATATGTAATCTGCTAAAGCACAAAAAGTGAAGTCCTTCTACTTAATAAGAAGAAATAAAACCATAACTTCTGGAAAACATTTATTCTAAAACATGCATTGTAACAAAGTTTCCATCCGTGGAAAATATTCAGTAATTAAATCATAATGATTTGTTCCATTCTAGCTCATAGTGATCTTACTCTCCTTAAACTGATTTTTTTTTTTAATCTCTTTACTTTGGAACTTTTCAGCATTTGATCCCACAAGGTTTTTAGTGTTTATTTTCTGTCAATAGCTCACTTGTATTTCTGGTATTTCCCTGATAAAGAGAAAAATCTTTAAATATTTTTTTCAATCGTTACATGCGCAACTTTCTTTATACCTAAACTTGATTTGTAATGTTATACATTTGTTGATATCGTTTAACATTGTTTCCAAAGTCTTACTTTGTATTTTTTTTGACAATACATTTGGACATTTTCCTTCTTGTAGCTGACCACAATCATTGGAGACCTGACCGCTACAAAACATCATTTTTGATAGTACTAAGATATTATATAGGAAATGTGGGTTAAAGCAATATTTCTGACCGTGAACTGTGATTATCTGTGGATTGTCTGTTTGAGAGCATGAAATAGATTTTCTAAGCTTTTTCTATTACAGTACATAAGATTCTGGCTTTCATCTTAGATAACTGAAGTAAAGAATTGCTACAGATCACATTACTCAAATGAAAATTTTTTTTTCCTCATTGGGGTCAAAATATTATTAAAGTCACCTAGACAAGTATGATTGCTTTCCTGCTTGCTCCCAGGAGACTAAGCAACGTAAATACATGCTTAATTCCAATGTGTTATACCTCTAGATCTCAGGTTTCTCACTTATTTTTGTCTGTAAGATAGGTTCACATCCAATTACACATATGAAGAATGCTTCTGTTAAAGTCACAACTCAAATGTTTTATTGTAAAATAAAAATGTAGCTCTGTAAAAATAAAGTTTTTCTCAGAGATAGCAAAAATAATTGGCAAAATGGCAAATTTTATATTTCTAAAACCACTGCAAATTTACAGTTTAACATTGAAGAACAAAGGTTTTAATTTGGAATACAATTTTAAGGATTTAGTGATGCCTTTGCATTTGTCGGATAGCATAAGCAAATGCTTATTGAGAAATGCTATAATCCTCTATAAAACAATATCTTCAATCAAATTATGCTGATCTGAATTTAAATCATGCAGTTTTCCAACACTTAAAATGTGTGTGCATATATACGCATATATATGGTAATTATATATTACTATGATTATACCTGTATATTAATAATTATGATGCAATTCAACCAAAGCTATTGAAAAAATAGAACATGAAAGTGTCTTTGCTTGTAAATATATATACATGTAAATATATATATATATCTTTAAATTTTAACTTCACTAAATTATTAAAATCTACATTTGTTCGATTTTTTGTTTGTTTGTTTGAAGATTTACTTGACAGAGAGACAGTGTACAAGCACAGGGAGGGCCAGAGGGAGGGGGAGAAGCAGCCTCCTGCAAAACAGGGTGCCTGATGTGGGGCTCAGTCCCAGGAACCTGGGATCATGACCTGAGCCGAATGGGCAGGCACATAACCAACTAAGCCAACCAGGTACCCCCACATTTGTTCAATTTTAAGTAGGACATCATTTTATATTACCTATATCCCTTTATATATAATCATTCAGCAACATCTGTTATATTTATTGTGTTTATAAAACCTGTCATTAGTTCCAGACAAAATAAGTCCTACTCTCAAATTTAGGATCTTTTGAGTGAGACTGAACACACTATTTTTGAAGCTAACACCTACTAGAGAGAGCATATAAATAAGGCATATCATCTTCTCTCAAATTAAATACCATAATGGTGAGTGAATTCCATGATAATGAGCTTCCTCATTATCAGGGTAAATTTAGTTAATCAAGACAAATTTGGTTTTAAAGTTTATAATTCATAGCTGCTTAGACATTGTTCATTTTGCCCTTAAAACAGACTGTTTTGAAGGGCACGTCTTAGTCACCTATCGTCCCAGTTATCATGCACCAAACCACCCCGGCACTCGGTAACTTAAAACAGCAAATAGATTGCTTCCAACATTGCGTGTGGTCTGAGTGGCTTTGATTGAGGCTGCATTTCATCTTGGATGCGGGCTTCTGGTTCGGGTTCCCATGTTTCCCCAGTCTCCTGGAGCAGTAGCCAATTAAAGCAGGTTTTTCTCTTTGTAGGTCACACTAGTACAAGCAGATAAACAGGGGCATGCGAACACTCTTAATGCCTCGGCGAAATTGACAAAGTGTCACTCTGTCAATATCCCATTGACAAAATGGAGATATGACAAAGTGGAGAAGTGCTGTGTCCGGCCGACTGGGAAGGCAGCTCACACAGATGTAGAATCCCCGGCAGTGGTTTTGTTTCGATTAACCATTGTCAGTAAGAAACGGATTATTCAAGTTGCAAGCACAGTGTCTCAGAGAAAACAGTTTCTGGAGTGTTTCACTTTACAAAATCAGACCTTTTGAAGTGCCACCCAGTGGACTTCGTTGTTTACTATTTGTTTGATGTTAACATATAGATCCTCTAAAGATCCATAAAAGGATGGAGGAAATGAAAAAAAAAATAGCTAAGTTGTTATATGGGCTCTCCAGGGAACAATCAGAAAATGTTCTGCATGAGATAGCATTTTCCACCGACAGCTGGTTTCGTGCATACTCTTGATCTGGAAGAAGAAATTTCTTTACACTCAGGCAGAATAGTCTGAGGATGCCAAAATCATGGCAACAGAAACTTCAGAAAGATTTAATCTACTTGAAAATATCTGACTGAAATATATAAGACACCCAAAGGTCCAATTAAGCAGCAATTACCCAACATTTGGGATTTGAGAGGTCCTTTCCTCTGGGATGTTGTACAGCCCACAAAATTAGGGTTGTGGCCATCCAGTAGGTCTGCAAAGTTTCCTGGTGTGTAGAAAGCTTCCTTAGTGAGTTCACTGACATAGGTACGCGTATCAGTCACCTACGTCAATGCTGTATGGCTGATCTCGATGCAATCTGAGCTATGTCAGGTATAGGGTTCCGATGCTTTCATTTTAAAAGAGAAAGAAGGAGAAGCATTGAGTATACTACCTGGTTTATGGTCAATCACAGGTTTCACATATGTGGAAGTGGTTTTTAAAAAAGTGAAAAACTGCTCTCTTATATCCAATTTTTTTCTTTCTTCTAGGATCATTAGTCAACACACTGCCACAGGTAAATTCTGACATTTGAAAGCCCATTATAAGACCTTCATCTCTGAAAATCACTGTAGTTGCAGATCACGATCAACTCATGCAAGTGAGACTGCACAGAAAGTCATCCACGAGGGTGCAATTTACATGTTGAAAAGAACATGTACTTCAGTTGAAGCCATAATTCTGCAGGGTTTCAAAAGCAGAATTAGAAATGGCAGCCTAAGTGACAGATGTGTCATTTTGACCACTGGCTGGTAATGTCAAATTTTCTCATGAAAGGGGAAAAGTCATTCTTCCATAAAATTAAAAAATAAATGTGCTAAAGATGAATGAGCCATGGAAGATTAGAACACAGGTATAATAATTTGAACTAATTCATTCAATCCTATGTTTAATGTCTACTGCATGCCTTACACTTTGTTCAGCACAAAAGACTTAGAGCATAATCAATAACATGTGCATAAGTATAAAGAATATAAATTTAATTTGAAATTGAATTCTTAGTGAATTTGAGGTTGTTTCTAGCATCTGGCTCTCCTGCCTCAAAAGATGATTTCATTAATTAATGGCACTTAGGAAATTCTATATTGCACTCATTGTCTCTTTAGGCTGCTTACTTCTTATAAACCACTAGCTCAGTTTTTAAAGCTCTCTTTAAAGCATTTTACTTTACCAGTTAACGAGTATAGCCTAGGAGTAAAGTAATACTAGCTATGCACATTTAAAAAATGGTTTGGAGGAAAGGAGAAAAATATTTGATGAAAACAACATGGGGAATTATTTTTTATAGATTTTATTTTGAGAGTATGAGAGAACATGAGTGGGGAGTGAGGGCAGTGGGGAAAGAGTAGCAGAGGGAGAAGGAGAAATAGGCTCCCTGCGGAGCAGGGAGCCCCATGTGGGGCTCAATCTCAGGACCCCAGGATCATGACCTGAGCCTAAGGCAGATGCTTAACCTACTGAGCCACCCAGGTACCACAACATGGGGAATTTTTATTAGGAAAATCTCATCAAGCCATTTTTTTTTAATTTAAATTCAATTATTAACATAGTATATTATTAGTTTCAGAGGTAGAGTTCAGTGATTCATCAGTCTTATATAACACCCAGTGCTCATTAAATCACATGCCCTCCTTAATGTCCATCACCCAGTTACCCATCCTTCATCCCCCTCCCCTCCAGCAACCCTCAGTTTGTTTCCTATGATTAAGAGTTTCTTATGGTTTGTCTCCTCTGGTTTTATCTTGTTTTATTTTTTCCTCTCTTCCCCCATGATCCTGTTTTGTTTCTTAAATTCCACATGAGTGAGATCATATGGTCATTATCTTTCTCTGACCTATTTCACTTAGCATAATACCCTCTAGTTCCATCCACATCATTGCAAATGGCAAGATTTCTTTTTTTTTTTTTTTGATGGCTGAGTAGTATCATCAAGCCAATTTTAATATTTCAATCGGATTATTTTAACTGTCTGATGTTAAAAAGAAAATTCCCAATATTGAAATACTAGATTTTTATTAACTTATACATAGCACATTTTCTGATGCTTCGTAGTAATTGACCTGTGCCATATTTTGAAATACGCTGTCACGGTATGAAAGTGTACCACCTTGATAACTAAATAAAAAAAGAGAAAAATAGCTTTCCTCAGCCCTCAAAGAATATTTCCCTTTTTATAATGCCAAACAAGGATTTCACAAACCTGGCCATATTGACATTTGGGTTTGGATAATTGTTTGTTCTGGGGATTGTCCTATATATTATAGCGTGTTTAATAACTTGCCTGGCTTTCTTTCATTGCTAGATGCCAGTAGCAGCCACACAAACATGATAATCAAAACTGTCTCCAGACAAAACCAAATACTACATGAGGAGACACAATTGTCCCAAGTTGAGACTTACCTTTGCTAAGTGATAACATTTAAGAGGCATTCAATATTAGTGAGAATTTTCCTAAATAAATTAAACTGAACGTTAAGTGGCTATTTAAATAGAGTTTATATTTATTTACTAAGAAACATTTCTTAAATTTGCACATAGAATATTTGTACCCTATATGGGACCTACTAACTCTGAGAAAAGTATCCAGACATCAGAATTAGCTTAATATTAACTGCTAGGTATTTTTAAAGAGTCAAATGGCATGTTTGTGGGCAGGTCAATATTTTAGGTCTGTGTTATATAGATTTGGCAAACTTTATATTTTAGTACTATTTTTTCAGGACACGAATTAGTATCCTCATATTTGAAAAATATGAGCAATTATATGCAATTTACAAATATGAATGACAATATCTTCTATTAAAGTTTAAGCATAAGTCATTTGCAGATAAAGTAATTTCAAATGCATTTACCATATAGTGATGAGAACTAATTAACATATAAATGCCTAATGTTTATACATTTCAAAATAAAAACAGAAACTGGGACACCTGGGTGGCTCAGTCATTAAGTATCTGCCTTCAGCGCAGCTCATGATCCCAGGGTCCTGGGATGGAGCCCCTCATCAGTCTCCATGCTCATTAGGGAGCCTGCTTCTCTGTCTGCCTCTGTCACTACCCCTCCTCGTTCTCTCGCTCATTCTCTCACTCGAGTAAATAAAATCTTTAAAAATAAACAATAAATGGAGAAACTTTTGTTTTATATCCTTTATCTAAGCCCTACCTGCGAGGTAACTTGGACGGCCAATATTTGGTGAATGATGAACATCTGTTTATTTAATCAACAGATAGCTTTAAATTGACCTCATTGTGCCCATCACCAATCCTACAATACCCAGTCATCTGCTGAGTAAACTTTTGGCAAAGTCTTCTTCAAAGATGAAGGTGTGCAAAGTTTGAATACCAAAACAAGACAAAGTCACTAAACGGTATAACACAAACTACACGTCTTTGAGTTCAACATGATGATTGGAGGAAAGTAAAATTAAGAGGAGGCTTGTGAGAGCAGAATCACTATCTTTCCTGCTGTCCATATAGTCTTCTGAATTTTACCATATTTCCATTATCATATTTAAATTACCCTGCGATTAATAAGTATTGGAAAAGGGATTCCTGGTAGTCATTACTTTCCTCCAGGAAAGGAATATTATGTCATCGTGGGGAGAGAACTTCAAAATTTACATATACATGTGTGTACATGTATATATGAATTATTTTTAGAAATAGGGAGCTTATTCCTAAGCAAAACAAACATAATACATATGAGAAACTAGCTCTGTATGTAGCATCTAGCTATAATTAAAAAGTAAAATATAGGGAATTATATGATAATTAAACTTCCTTCCCTATTACTTATGAAAAATATAAGTTACCTTGTTGATTTTCCACTTCTGGTTCTAAGATGATTAAGTAGTCACTTCACTTTCACTAAATACAATAGATCAAAATTATTTAGCCGAGAGTTATTAAAAATCATCCAGTTTGACCCCTCACTTTATAGTGGGGGAAACCCTTCTCCAGGGAACTTACTTGACTTAAAAGCTATGGTCAGCTAATGTCTGGGATAGAAATCTAGTGTCTTAACTATAGGCTCATTGTTCTCTATAATAGCACACTTTAGGAATCTAAAATAGCAGCCAGACGACAAGACAATGTGTAAAGATAAATTTAATTATCCTCAAATCAGACATTAAGAATAATTTACGTGTATAAGAAATAAAGGCAAGGGAAGGTACTGACCACCAATCCATGATAGTCCCTATAAAAAGCAATAAAAGTGACATAGTCTGTGTGTGGGCAAAGGATATATGGGAAATCTCTTTCCCTTCACTTCAATTTTGCTGTGAACCTAAAACTGCTCTAAAAAACTGTTTTAATTTAAAGGAAAAGTAACAGTCATTTCCCTTAAAATTATATTAAAGTAAAATAAAAGTAACTAGAATCACAGGTAAATATGTGGAAAGTAGTCTTAATAGCCCTAGGAAGTGCAAGCTATACAAGTTCAGAGAAAGAACATGATCACGTTCTACAGAACGGAAAGACACCAATGACCTAGCCTAAAATGTTAGGAGGGATTTGGAAACATGGAAGGGTAGATATGCAAGAGGGGAATTCAGTGCAGGAAAAACTATTGAAATACAGCTCTATTCCTTAATTATTCTGTAGCCATAGGACTTTATTAACTACGTAGAATTATCAGGTAGCATGAACTCTACAGAGAGCTTGGGATAGAACGGAACCTAAACCTCCTATTTTAAAATAACAATAGCTACAATTTTTATGAGACCCTACTGTGGGGCAGACACTGTTCGATATGTAACGAATCACCCACCGACAAAACAATAGACTATTTTCCATGGTTTCTGTGAGTTGGTTGGGTCTAGATGAGTGGTTCTTCTGCTCCACGTGGTGTCAGCTTTGACTACAGTTGTCTGGATGCTTAGTTCAGCTGCAGTTTCCAAGATCACTTTCTCCTACGGTTAACAGTTGGGGTTGGCTGTTGGCTGAAGCTGTTCGACAGAGCACTTTGGTTCCCCGTTCACCAGACTTCTACTTAAGGTTTGAACTTCCAATTGTACCAAGACTATGTACTAAGAAGAAATAACCCAAGCATGGAAAAGTGGAAGATTTTTTAAGAGTTTTTAAGTAATCTCTACACCCAATGTGGGGCTTGAACTCACAACTCTAAGAGTCACATGCTCTACCAACTGAGCCAGACAGGTGCCCCCAAAACAGAAGATCACTTAAAGCGCAAGTTCAAAAGTAACACAGCATCACTTTTGCCACATCCTGTGGATCAAGGCGATTTCAGGACAGTACAGAATCTCAAAGAGAGAAAATAGATTCCACCTTTTAAGGAAAGGAAGATATACAGCCATCTTTAGTCTAATAATCTTATATTAATCCAATCAGCACTCAACTCTTAAATACTCAAGCAACTTGAAGCACAAAGAGGTTAATACATAAATTGTCCGGTTATCATAACAAATATCTGGCAGAACAAAGTATTTAAAGAAAGATGTGCTGGCACAGAGGCTTACAAACGGCATTGATATCATGCGAAACTCAAAGAATACAAATTATTTCCTAATGACAAATCAATTTGGTGTTTTCTGGTATATGTAATTTCTTCCTGTAATTAGGATTCTAGCCAACAGGAGTCCCAACTCAATTTTTTTAAAGGTATTGTGATGTTTACATGTCCCAAAACTTAATATTGCTTTAGTAGTGACTTTTCAATGATCAGTTGGTACTTACAGTTCTTTAAATACTGAAATTCCACTACATGGATAAAACAAAGCATCCATTGCAAAATTCTTAAAAAAAAAAACAAAAAAAAACACAAAAAAACACATTTTCAGAGTTCTGAAATGTTGTCACTTCTTTTACACAAAACCGAAACATATACAGGATTTGTGAAGAATGCCACAGCTTTCAGAAATTAAATCACGGATTTCAGGATATTGTGAATTCCATCAACATAAAAAATTAATGTAAATACAATACCACCATTTACCATTAAATAAAATGATTTTCATAGCTTTGAAAGTTTATACATTCACTTATCCCACATTCATCTCAACCTATCTAAATCCTACCTTTTCCTCTGGTACTTTGTGTCTCATCTCTGTGGGAAGTGTCATTCAGTGTTCATAATTATGATTCAGAGGCCCATCTCCTATGCTCAGTGGGGGCCTGGGCATAAGCCTATTGGAGCCCGGATGGTCGTTCGTGGTTTATTTGCTAGTTAACACCACTAACACATAGGGTCCATATGGGTAGAAACTGGATCTTCCTTATTGTTTTATCTCCAGAGCAGTTCTCTGTAGCTACAGAGTTAAGTCTTGCTCTCATGTTACATCTTCAGCAGATACATTCATTTCCTGTTTATTCTGCTCTTTTCTCTCAGTACTTATTATCTTTTTTTCTCATAAGATCATCTTTTCTATTTTACTGAATATTCTTACAGGACCTCTCAAGTTATCCTTTATGTTATTGTTTCAATTGTCTGCTTTGTAGATTGTAAACTTGAATCTCCAAGGAATTTTTTTTAATCTGCAATGTATACTCTCATTATTTTTCACAAGTTTCCTTTAGAATAAAAATCTCCCATTCTTACTTTCCAATTTTTCACAAAATAAGTCTATTTTCCTTATGTCTGTCTTATCTCATCATGCACTAATTCCATGTGGTTCCATTTGTAAAATTTACTTAGTGCAAAATAGCATCTTCCTAAAAATTTGATTACTTATGTAACTAAAATTATCAAACTGCCCTTTTTTGTACTGGAGATGTATTTGTGAGGCCTGTATTTCCTTGTGTTTTATCCCCAAAATGAGATGAGGTTCATATAGATTATTTTTTTATAATAAATGGAAAGAGGTTATTTTTCTTGTCTTTCGTATATTCCAAATGATTTTCTTGTGACTCTTTCTTTATTCTACTGTCACGTGCCTTCATTTTAAGGAAAGAGAGGTAAGAACACTTTTGAGTTCTTTTTAGAAATAGTCTATTCATTTCAATTAATATTTACATGTATCTAGATTCAGAATATTTAAAAAGAAGTAAACACACTCTTAAGTGAGCATGTGTACTCTGGTTTTCTGTCTCTTCCTTCCTTCTCTCCCTCCTTACCATTTCTCGCTTCTCTTCCTATCCTCTTTTCTCCTTCAAAATAACACAACTACAAATGCCGAGCTTCAAGATCAAAGTGGCACATAAGTTTATTGTGAGCACTCAGTATAGCCTGTATTCATAAAGTATTAGGAATATTCGACATCTTTGACTGACATCAAGTTACTGTAAACAAAGCAGGTATTTGAGTGAGAAAATTGCTTAAAAAAAGTACAAAAGGTATAGTTCATATGTTATTACCTATAGTCTAAATATTCATGCTCAAATACACATACAAAAAAATTCTCTAGGATCCAAAATAACTTCATATTAACTGAATTTATATTTCTTTTTCACAACTTGTTCCCAGAAGCTATATATGTAATGGCTTATGATCATCTCCAAAATGAGAAGAACCTTTAACATGGGTTTCATGCCATTGGATAATCAAAAATTTATTGTTTGATTGCCTAGCTACACCATCTACCTCAATCATTTCCCTCTGATTTGGGCAAAATGCTTACGATCCACATTCTTCAGTTTTCCTGATACATAAAATAAGTTAAAAGTAACTACCTCAGGGTTTTGGTGAGGAGTCAACAGGATAGTTCATGTATGTGAATTGTGTCTGTCACATCTGTACTTGTTGGACAAGTAAATGATGAGGATGATTATTAGCTGGGCTTATATTCCATGCAGTTCAACTTCTGGTTCCTCATTAGTGCACACTATTTGTTCTTATTCATATTAATAATCTAGCATATTTACTGGAGTTTTCTATTCATTTTCTGGGGCTGATATAACAAAGCACCATAGACTGAATGGCTTCAGTAACTATTTTCTCCCATTTCTGGAGGCCGGAACTCTGAGCTCAAGGTGTCAGCAATTTGGTTTCTTATGAGGCCTCTCTCCTCGCCCTGTAGACAGCAGTCTTCTTCCTGTGTCTTCACATATGTTCCCTCCGTGTATATCCACATTCTAATTCCCTCTTATCATAAGGACATCAGTCACAGAAGACCAGGGCCCACCCTAAAGATCTCATTTTCTTTTAATACCTCTTTAAAGACCCTATCTCCAGGGGTGCCTGGGTGGCTCTTGATTTCGACTCAGGTCATGATCTCAGGGTCCTGGGATCCAGCCCTGAGTCATCATCTGGCTCCGCACTCACTGGGGAGTCTGCTTAAGGATTCTCTCCCTCTGCCTCCTCCACCTCTTCCCCATCCCCTCTCACTCTCCTTATCTAAAATAAATAAATGAATAAATCTTTGGGAAGAAGAACAACAACAACAACAAAAACCCTATCTCCAAATACAATCACCGTCTGAGGTCCTGGGGGTGTTAGAACTCCAGCATATGAATCTTTTGGGGGAGTAGGTAGACATAATTCATCTAAATTATATGTGAAATCATTTTATATTTTTGAAAAGTACTAAATTGTCAACCTTAAATTATCATGCTTACTGTCCTCTATTTGTTTAGCCTTATTTTTAAGGAATAAGTAAAAATCACAAATTCTATTACTTCCGTAATGAATGTATTTGACTTTACCTCAAATATAACAAAGAAGAGAATCAATATGGATTCAAAACTGACATACATGAAAGAGAAGGCTCAGAGGCATATCTAAGTTTTATATTTCCACCTCCTGCAAAAATATGCCCGCGACTGACTTGGTCACAAACTAATAAAGTGTCTTCTATGTGACTAGTTTCATCCAGCCATTTGCCTAGCTCTCTCAGGTGCTCATTAAGAAATACACAACTTTGTAGTTTAAAAAAAAAAAAGTCTTTGAAAATTCAACGAATTACTAAAAATTGAACCTAGAAGTATTTAATTTTTAATAGTGTTAGTTTTTATTATCCTGTAAATATTAATCATTTCAGGGAAGTTACTGTTCTTTTCTTCTGAAGAAATCACATTATTCTGACAACAAATACCTCCTTAAAATCCTTTTCTACAATGAAGTTAAATTCAATATTGTGTTATGGAGAATGGGCTTCATTTTCAGAATAGTTTAAATTAGACAATAGCCACTTTTCTCTAATATATGAACCTTTAGAACTTCTATTCCTTTCAAGAATCTTACAGAATTTGAAGATAGACAGAAGCAAATATTCTTATCTACACTTTGCAGATAAACCAACTAAGCTATTCAGAGGGGCAGAAGTAGCCTAAAGTAGCAGAAGGAATTTTTAAAAATCTTCTATTCCTTTGCAATTGAAACTCCCCCCCCCCTCTTTTTTGGCCCCTACTCCTCTCTCATACCAGCAAAACTTTTTCTTTGCCACGTTGCTTCCAGGTGTGCAAAGCTATGGAGCAGCATCAAAGTCGCCCCATGCAGTAGCCCTAGTTTCACAAGGAATTCAGAAATCACTATGGATGGTCTTTGAACACTATCAGCTGAGAGTTTGAGATACGATTTTGCTATCTCTGCACACCCCTCGCCCACTAGAACTTGCTGAATCAACTTCCATTCATAATAAAATACTGTTTTTCAGAGAACTTTGGTGTTTGAATTAGTATCAACAAGTTTCAGTATCAGTGGCATGCAGCCAGTTTAATTTAAAGAGATTAAGAAGGTATCAAATACATGGCTTTATTGAAGTCAACTTTAAATTCCCAAAATGGCTCAAGGTACATGCCTATGCTTGAAAATAAGTTTCAGTGACTCTAGAGCTACGTAGTAAGCAAAATATTTGAGAAAATGATATAGAAGGCCATTTCTTACAAATTCATCCCTCTTTGGTATATTTCAGTTTTTATTTAAATTCCAGTTAGTTAACATACAGCGTAAGATTAGTTTCAGGTGTACAACATACAGACTCAGCACTTCCATACAGCACCCAATGTCCACCACCACAAGTGCACTCCTTACCCACCGCCTCCATCACCCATCCCCCCACCCACCTCCCCTCTGCTAACCATCAGTTTGTTCTCCATAGTTAGACTCTGTTTCTTGGTTTGCCTCCCTCTCTCTTTGGTATGAATATTAATGATGCACTAGCTGTCTGTTTCACCACAGTGAGTAATGGTTTTGTGAGGTAACATGATCAAGAAACAATTAAAATAATTGAAGTACTGGGCAATGAAGCAATAGGTGGACATTACTAATTATTAGAGTTGACCCCATATGACCTTTGTGATAGATGTATGCCAAAATGTCTTTGTTAATTTCTTTCAAAATCTTTTATATCCCAGTCAGCAATTAAAATAGCAACCTTCCTAGAGGAATAGGATTACTCCCAATGTCTTTCAGTAATAAGTGCCTAAAGAAGGAATGGGGGCATATTGCCACAACACAGTAACACATGCTTGTCCCCAGCCCTTTTTGGTTCACATTGTCCTACAAAGTTTACCAATGAATATATCAGTTTTCTTTTTACTTGCAAGGTAGCTATCTATTTATATGCAATCATCCTTTGAGACAGTTTTATCCTTTTGAACTGACCTTTTACTAAATTAAGTCTGGGCAAAAATAGGATCTGTAAAACCAAACTAACAAATACAGTTGGGGGGTAAAACACACACACACACGTGACATATACACTGAAACGGAATGGGAGAAAGGGTCTTTATTTCTAGAAAATAAAGATTAGAAAACTAAAATTTGTTAATCACTAGAATTTAGCCAAGTTTATTTAAACGTTTCTGGTTGTTAAAAAATATTTAAAGTTTTATATATTAACTCTTAGGTTTGAAGGAATCATAAATATCAATTTGATTCCCACTCCCACCCTCTGTCTTGTATTGTTTAGTTAAACCAAATTGTCTCATTTGGTTGTTATGATGACTGATAGGTGTAGATCTACAATAGATCAGCCTCATTAATAAATGCATACGTAAATTCCAAATCATGATTTTTATCTTAATCAAAACTATCTTATAGACTAAGTTTCTGCTTAAGAAACATAACAAGAATGGCACGGACTAACTACAGTGAAGTCAGATAATCTACACGGTAACTTTTCTTGAACACATCTGAGAGCTGGGGTCACACAGAAACTGCTCGCCTGAAATCCAAGGGAAGACGGCACCACCAAGGAGGGACGGGACAAAAGCACGGATTTACCTGGGGCAGAGCACAGCAAAAGACACAGCCAACTTACAAGTGAACTATGTGAAGCCAACTAAAACTGTTAGCAAATTGCTGCAAGTTGAACACAGGTGAACATGAAAAAGTAGAACCGTTGGAACAGAACCCGGGAACAGGAACTGATGTTGCTATTGTCACACCTCTACCAGCAGGAGCAGCTCATAAACCCTAACAAAATTCAGGAGCTTTTTGCTTGGAATCACATGTCTCAATTCTTCTAGCCAAAGAAAAACTGCTGTTTCTTTGATCTCTTATCACCAAAAATAGAAACCCAGAGCCCATTAGACTCTTTGATACTGCCAACAGTGCAGACTCTGTGGCTGGTAGTTGCCAGTTAGAGACTCCAGTGGAACACGGCCTCCACTTGGAGGCGCCCTTTGGAAATCAGGGCTTGTGGCTTCCCTGGCATAACTACCAATTACCCTCATTTTGAAAAGCAGCTATTAGTTTAATACTGAACACACTTACCAAAAACTGAACACTTGACCCATGGAGGACTTGGAAAACTCCTGCCTCATACTCCCATTTTTGGGGGACGAATTCAAATTCAATGACTAACAAACAGGGACCGGCCTCCAAAATCTTCTGTTCTCACAGAGAGATGGTATACTCAAGAATGAAGCCACCCCGCTCTCAGAGAAAACTATCTTCTGCTCTGCCACCTAAGGCCAAGCTACTGGCTCAATGGGGCCCTCAATTCACCAAAGGTCCACTCAAACAGGTTCTGCAAAGGCCAGAGAGTAAAGATTTCAGGTGTACAGGCCGTGTGGTCTCTGAAGCAACTACTCAAGTCTGATGTTGCGAGCAACACAGATAATACACACATGAATGAGTGGCTCTGTGTTCAATAAAACTTTGTTTACAAAAACAGCTAGACAGCCCATGATCCATAGTTCATCTCCTGTACTAAACACCTGGTCCTGGTTCACTGCCGTTTCAGCAAAGCAAAAACAACTATCTAGAGCCAAAAGCAGACATGGGTAGAACTCTTATTCTGAGGCTGTTGACAATGGTTTAGCTTGGTATACAAATTGGAAAACCACAAGATGGAAAATTATGAAATTATTTGGCAGTAATTTAGATAGCAGAGAGGATTAGTAAGCTGAACAATAAGTCAACAGAATATTTTTATTAGTGCAAGGAGAAGAGAAAGATAGAACTGCTTAAGAGACACAGGAGGCTTGCTGAAAATGTCTCATACATGCAACTGGAATCCCAAAGTATAGGAAAGAGAATTGGTGTAATTAATATTTGGAAAAATATTGGCTGAGAATTTACAAAATGTGATAAAACATATGGAGCCCTTTAAGAAACTCTATGGATTCCAAACAGGATAATTAAAAAATAATCCCCAACTAGTCACATCATGAAAAATCTGCTAGAAACTAAAGACTAAGATAAAACTATTAAAAGAAACTTTGGGGGGGGGGAATCACATTATGTACAAAGTAAAAAAACATAGAAGCTTTTTCATAGAAACAATAAAAGACAATTGAATGTCCTCTTTAAAGTACTCTATAATCCACTGTTTTCTATGTTTCTCGACTCTTCCTTATGGAAGATTATTCTTTTCTATGGTCCCCTTGGCCCCTCTCTATGAAGAGAGGCATGGGAAACATTCTTTTATGGGAGGTTAACAGCAGGATTCTCAGTGAAATTCTTGCTTCACCCAACAGGAGTCTTAAAGCCCTTGGTATCCAAGATCTATAAAGAACTTCTCAAACTCAATACACAAGAAATAAATAATCAAATAAAAAAATGGGCAGAAGATACAAACAGACACTTTTCCAATGAAGACATACAAATGGCTAACAGACACATGTTCAAAATCATTAGCCATCAGGGAAATTCAAATCAAAACCACATTGAGATACCACCTTATGCCAGTTAGAACGACAAAAATGGACAAGACAAACAACGAATGTTGGAGAGAATGTAGAGAAAGGGGAATCCTCTTAGACTGTTGGTGGGAATGCAAGTTGGTACAGCCACTTTGGAAAACAGTGTGGAGGTCCCTCAAAAAGTTAAAAATAGAGCTACCCAATGATCCAGCAATTGCACTACTGGGTATTTACCCCAAAGATCAGACGTAGTGAAGAGAAGGGCCATATGCACCCAATGTTCATAGCAGAATTGTCCACAATAGCTAAACTCTGGAAGGAGCCGAGATGCCCTTCAACAGAAGAATGAATAAAGATGTGGTCCATATATATATAATGGAATATTACTCAGCCGTCAGAAAGAATGATTACCCAACATTTGCAGAAACATGGATGGGACTAGAGGAGATTATGCTAAATGAAATAAGTCAAGCAGAGAAAGACAATTATCATATGGTTTCACTCATTCGTGGAAGATAAGGAATAGCAGGGAGATCGGTAGGAGAAGGAAGGGAAGAATGAAGGGGGGGTAAACAGAAGGGGGAATGAACCACGAGAGACTATGGACTCTGGGAAACAAACTGAGGGTTTCAGAGGAGAGGGGAGTAGGGGATTGGGATAGGCCAGTGATGGGTATTAAGGAGGGCATGTATCGCATGGAGCACTGGGTGTTATACGCAAACAATGAATCATGGAACATTACATCAAAAATTAATGATGTACTGTATGGTGACTAACATAATAAAAAAAATTAAGAAAAAAAACAACCCACAATCAGCTATCACCTCAGAACTGTTGGAACAGCAATCATCCCAGAGACAGACACCAGGTGTGGTCAATGGTGTGCAGATGAGGGAACCCTGTGCACTGTTGGTGGGAATGGAAATTGGTGCAGCCACTGGGACAAACAGTATGGACGTTCCTGAAAAAATTAGCACAGCTACCACATGACCCAAAAAGAAAAAAGAAAAAAAAAAAGCCTCATCAGTAGTCAGTGCAACATAGAGGAGAAGGACTTGCTGCACTTTCAGTCAATGAAAACAAACCCCCCACTCTCGAATGTCTACATTTGGGCAAACAAATTTGATGAGGCTCCATGTGTGGCATATCCAGACTTAATTCAAATGGGCTGTCTGAAACCAGACAATACAGGTGTGGAGCCATTTGTGGCGTATGGGCGGGCGTATCTTGCAGAAGTCTCTGATGGCTACTGGACACCAACTTAGGGAGAAGCTTGCAGGCACTCATCTAATGCAGCTTTTACTCTTGTACCACTAGGTGGACATCTATGAAAAACAAGCTCTAAAATAATTTTCACATATTTGTTTTATGTTAATATTTTATGACCTATTAAATTTTTCTTTCATAAAATATATGGCTGTAGGCCCAAGGATCAGTTCAAGTCTCTAAAAGCCAGCCGGTTTGAATCCAAGATGCTGACTCTTAGCAGTGAATTTCTTTCAAAAACAGAGCTGATTCTATATTTGATTACAGTTAGTTCCATGAGCAGATAATTTTACACATAATTGAGAACTGCCCCTCCCTCTAAAATTATTTGCCGGTAACTTGAGTTTGTCCAACTTCCTTGGGAAATACAAGCCCTTATTTTCTTTTCCTTGAGTAAATTTGCCGTACCGGAAAATAACGTAATCCGCTTAATTATTTTAATCAGAATCTTGAAATCCAGCCCATCATAGGTTATTTTGCCATTGAAGCTCAATTTTCGTTATGCTTTCTTATGAAAATCGTTTATCAGTTTTGTTTTTCAGTGATAGAATACGTTACACATCTCACAACTCTGAAAGTCTGTATAGTTTCTCTACATTCCTTTTAAACTTGCAAACTTGCTGATTGGCTAATTCTTACTGAATCTCTCAGTCAAGACACTCCATTACAATCTGTTTCCTAACTGGTTTGTTAAAAATATGACTTCAAAGTTACAAAATACATCATCCAAATATTTGCAGGCAAAATATTTACCAAACGTTTTACCACAGGTTAATGTGAATTGACTTTGGGTCATTTTTTTCTGGCCACCATTAACAGATTTCTCCATTAGCCTTCTGTTCCCAAAGTCAGGGATCTATAAATTTTTATTTTTTGTTAAGGTAACTCCACTTCTATTTATGTCACCCAGCTCTTGCTAGGTTATACTGCAGTAACAAGTCAAAATGTTAGAATGCAGAAGTCTCACAAAATTTATCACTTGCTCGCAATATGTTTTTTGTACATCGGCTAGTGGTTCGTTCCTATTGCCTGTATGTCCACTGGGGCCTCTGCTTCATGTATTTATACCATTTGGGGATATTGGCTAAAAGCATGTTCCAGACCTGGGATGTGATGTCATCATGACAAGGGAAAAAGAGCACAAAGTAATAGTTACTAATACCGCTCCTCAGAAGTGGCCTTAGGAATTTACACTTACATTGAATTGGTCAGAACAATTGAAAGGGCCATGCTTGGTGTCAATTAGAGGAGGCAACATACAAGCCTTTGGTCTCAATACCAACTGTACCCATAATACATCACCCTCATGCTGTACCCCCACCTAAACATGCACGTTAAAGGCTACAAATACTCTCAGAAGTGAATATAAGAGTATAAGGTCATACAATCCTTGACTGTAAGTAGACAATAGATGGTTTGCACCATTTGTCTTCAAAGACGAGCCACATGATCTACAAGAGGCTTTAGAACCAGTTTATCATATTCCTATACAGGATGTTCAAAAAAGACATTTTAAATAAGAAAAGCTACCTTACACACTAAAGAGGCTGCTTAAATAAAAGAAATCCTTAACATCCTACAAATTACAATATAGCCTGTATCAGGACTTGCTAACAACCAATTAGCTTGTTTGCTGGAACTTGATAAAGAAATAACTAAACTGGCATTTCCAGAGATTGCATGTATTTCTCCATGATCTCTGGTATAAAGAACTTACTCTACAAAACATAATGAAATTGGTGTACAGCTAAGACAGTGAAAGCTAAGATACAGATGGAAATTCAAAGGTGATTTTATCTTGAAAGCCAATTATATTACTCCATTGCCACATTTCTACCGCCAAGGTTTAAGGATACATTTTTTTCTTACTTCACTATACACAGCAGAAAAGACATGCAAAATTCTTGGAAGGAGATGTATAAATGAGACAGTAAATCTCAGATCCACTTCTGAAAAAATATTTAGAAAGTATCTTATTTGTGGAGGATCAAAGCTTTGGTTTACAGGACCATTTCCATGAAGTCATTTTGCTATGACCTTCAAACCTAATAAATCTGTAGTTGGGGACTAGAGAGAGTGGCATCAACCTCAGCAACATTAAAAACACATTCTGACATGTGTAGCCCAAACCATCTCCCGCCTCTGGGAGACTTAAAGTGAGCACACATCTGGTTGTACCAAGGAGCAGAGGGACCACAGCACCCATGTAACCGCTGGCAGGGTTGGAAAACCTCTCTGCTTGCTGGAGAACGCTCCACTTTTATAACTAGCCTGTGACATTGAAAATATACAACTATAAAACAAAATTAAAATGTTGATAAAATTCTAGGTTATTTTGGTATCTTCCTTCTGTAATGGTGATATTTGTCTTCCAAAAAACATGGATTTGAATACTTGCCATCCAGCACTTGGCTGAAGTATTTATTTGTTGAACGTTTACAAAGTTCCAACCTGATTCATGGCATATTTATAATGGATATACATGCACAACTAGCTCTCCAAACCTTTTTTTAACCCCTAACTTCATATTTGACAAGAGCGTTCATGGGCAAGTCTGCAATATTCTCTATCTGCACTGCCTCACACACTTTTTGATTTTGTTTCACCTCTTACCCTTTTCCCCTTGTTCCTCCTGCCCGTCACATTGACCTTCTTGCACTTGGCTTAATAAGCTGTGTTCTTAAAACCTTTGTGCTAAATACACCTTCTGGCTAGAATACAACCAACTTCCCCAAATATTTACTTGATTTTATGCCCTACTTCCCGTAATCAAATCTCATTTGCCAAATGAGACTGACCCTGCCCCTAAAGAAAGCTTCTGCCCCCACCACTTATTCCCCCAAACTTTATCTACAATTTCCAATTTTATACTGTACATGTCACCTGAATTACATGTATTTTACTTTTTTGTTATGTTTATCGTATATTGCCTGCCTCTCCCCCATTCCAAAATAAATTCTTTAAAGGCAGGATCTTAAATTGTTTTGTGACTAGTGCATAGTAGTTTTTCAATAAATACTTCACAGAGGCGTGAATGAGCCATAAACTAGGGCTTTGAGTACTGGCACATCTGAGATAGTGACTATAACTGCCCATAATTCATCCACATAATTCATCTACTCTAAAGAGCTTAATTCCCTATAAACACTTTAAAGCTGCAAGCAGAGCCCCTATGTAGATGCCAATAACATAGCTTTTATACAAATATTGATCACTGAATGCATTCTCCAACAAAAAGAAGGTGAAAGATCCTAACTAGGCTGAGATTTCCCCTGGGTAGATACGTACTAAAATATTACAGTGTAAAATTCACAATGTGATGGCAATGATTGAATTATTTTTTAATTTACCATATCCTAAACCTTTTCGGTGGCAATAAGGTTGTTACATGAATCCAACTCTTTTCTTTCACATTGGGAAAGCAAAAACCAAAATGAAAACAAAAGTTTCCCCCTCCCCCCACACTGGAGTTAAATGATATGAAAAGAGTTCCTCCATAGATAATAGCTATGGTACATTGATTTATGCTAATGATAGTAATAAAGCAAAGCATGTTTTTATGATATTATAAAATGACTGATAGGACTACTTATCTCCTCCATGCATATCTATTATAACTTTTGAAATGAGAATTTTAGTTCATAGAAAAATGTGGGTCCATTCACAAACCATTCACTTTCGGTAATTGTAGATGCTGCCCTAATGTCAATGAACTCTTTATTTTGTGACGGAGCAAGTCAGAAATACATCCATATTTTTCTTATCACACACAACTTCTGTGTTTCCTACAACACTGAAAATCCATACGGACAAGCACTGTGTCTGTTGTGTTCCTTTCTAAAACAAAGGGCCAACTGGCAAGGACTCTCATAGCTATTACATGTTAAATCTGAAACAATATTAATTTTATAAATTTTAGCATCACTTGTGATTTAACATAGAAACTTCAAATCAGTTTTGTTTTTTAAATGAATTGCAGTTTTATTTAGAAAGTGATACGATGTATACCAGTATATTCTGCTTTTGTAACCCATGAGCTGATCATTTATGCATATTATTTAACCTCACTTATCCATAAAATTAGAGTAATACCCACCTCATAGGACTGTCTTGATATTTAAATGGAATTAACCCAAGGCACCATGCATTAAATACGCAAAGAATCTTAGTTGGTACTCAAAATTAATTTAGGCAACTGCATATAAAGTTTGAAGCAATCCTTTGAGCCTCCATTGTATAGACTAGAGCATGAAACCCTATGCCGGACAAACTAGAGCATCAGTTAGGAATTGACATTAAGTCAACTCCATGAATTTTTCTATACGTAAATAGAACCACATGAGCAGATTCAGACATGGAATATGGCCAGTGCCACCAAAGACTATCTCATGACCCCTCTAATGAGCACCACTCTAAAGATAACATCCTACACATTTGTTTTATCTATTTTAGAAACTGAACTATAACGTATGCACTTTTTGGTGTCTGACTTCTTTTAATCAACATCGTTCAAGATACAGGATTTTTTATTGTTGTAGTTTTTTTGCTATAATGTATTCCACTCTATGATTATGTCATAATTTTTCCATTATAGTTTGATTGAAATTTGCATTATTTTTCAGTTTGAGCCTATTCTGCAGTGCTGTCTCTTATGCAAACATATTAATGCTGTTTTGTAGGGATGTTCATATATTCGGCTTTAATAGAGATTTGTTTTCCACAGAGATTTGACAAAAAAAAATTCTCAAAGTAGTTCATAAGTGTTCCTTTCATTCCATATCCTTACTAACCCTTGCCATTCTTTTTCTTAAAGCTATTCTGTAGGTAAACAGTCATCTTGCATTATATCATTACTTTGCATTTTCCTAATAACTAATAAAGTTGAGCATTTTTGTTTTATTTATGTATGTGGCTGTATCATTTTAATGCTTTTTATTCCAGAGAGTTTTAGACTTGCAGAATTATTGCAAAGATAGTACAGAGAATTCCCACATCTCCAATTAATAAACCAACATTGATACTTTACTAAATAGAGTCCATGCTTTATTCAGATTCTTTTCCTAATGCCTTTTTTGTGTTCCAGCATCCCAACCAAGATACGACATTACATTTAGTTGTTATGTTTCCTTAACCTCTTCTTGGCTATGTCAATTCTAAGACTTTTCTTGTTTTTAATGACCTTACATAGTTTTAAGGGTTACTCAGGTGTTCTGTAGAATTCCCTTCAAAAGGGATTTAATGTTTTTCTTGTAATTATACCAGTGTAATGTATTTTGGGAAGACCACAGAGGTAAGATACATTCTAATCATATCAAGGCTACATATTATTGCTTTTTTAAAATTTATTTGAGAGAGAGAGTGTATATGTGTGTGAACGAGGGGAGGGTCCAAGGGAGAGGGGAAGCAGACTCCCTGCTGAGCATAGAGCCTAATGGGGCTCAATCCCACAACCCTGAGATCATGACCTGAGCCAAAACCAAGAGTTGGACCCTAAATTGACTGACCCACCCAGGCACCCCAAGGCTACATTATTGGTATGAGTTATTACCCTTGATGTTAATCTTAATCATTTGATTTGAGGTGGTGTTTAACAGCTTTCTCCACTATAAAGTTCCTCTTTCCTTTTTCTCCCTTTCCATATTGTATGATTTTGATGAAAGTCACTGTACACAGCACAGTGTAGGGACTGTACACTGTATAGGGACATCTGATCCATACCCTTCAGATCCACAAGGAGGATGGAATAGCTCCTTAAATTTTTTGTAATTCTTCAGTGTAGGAACTTTCTCTCTTCCCTCACATTTATTCAACTATTTATTTATATTACACAGACTTATGCATAGTTATTTTAAACTCTGAATTATAATCCAATACAACTTTGCTCAAATTGTTCCAGCTTTAGCTACTGGGAACTCTTTCAGTTGGTGCCAACATTCCTTTGGCATACCACCATTATTGTTTGTGTGTGCATGTGTGTGTGTTTTTCTCACTTTCTGGAACTAGAAGATGTGCCAGGCTTTTCTTGTATATTTTCTGTCCCTGCCCTAGAATCGGATATTCAAGGAGGCTTTTTTTTAATTGAAGAATGGTATTAAAAAAAATCAAGATCTGAGTGCTAAGTGTGTTCATTACCACAAACCCACCAGCTTCTACTATCGGTTGACTGCAGACTCATGATCAAGTTAGCAGAGATCAGCCTTGGCTCAGACTAAAAGGGCCACCCAGACTACACACAGTATTATAAAGTAAATTATTGTTGCTTTAAGTCATTAGATTTGGTTGTGACTGATTGTGAAGCAACAGATAAGTGATATATCCCTAGTAAAATGAATTGGCTATTCCTCTTTACTGTCTTTCCAAAATACTCTGCATATAGTTCCATCCTGGCATCAATAACCACATAATAAAATGCTAATTTACAGAAACCATCAACAAAATGGAAAGGCCACCTACAGAGTGGGAGAAGATATTTACAAATGATATATCTGATAAGGGGTTAACACCCAAATTCTATGAAGAACTTACATAACTCAATACCAAAAAAAAAAGAAAGACCTAAATAGACATTTTTCCAAAGACAACATTCAGATAGACAGCAAACAACATGAAAAGATGTTCACCAGCACTCATCATCAGGGAAAAGCAAATCAAAACCACAATGAGATATCACCTTTACCTGTCAGAATGCCTAGAATCAAAAAGATAAGAAATAGCAAGTATTGACAAGGACCTGGAGAAAATGACCCCTCAAGCACTGTTGGTGGGAATGCAAACTGGTACAGCCACTGTGAAAAACAATGGAGGTTACTCAAAAAGTCAGAAATACCATATGACCCATTAACTTCACTGCTATGTATTTACTCCCCAAAACCCAAAAACTCTAATTTGAAAAAAAAAAAAAATACGCACCTATATTTATTAGCGTTATTTACAATAGCCAAGACATGGAAGCAACCCAAGTGTCCGTTGATAGATGAAGATACACACACACACACACACACACACACACACTCACTCAGACCATGGAATATTATGAAGCCATAAAAAAGGATGAGCTCTTGCCATTCTCCACAACATGGATGAATCTAAAGTATGCTAGGTGAAATAAGCCAGAGAGACAAATACCATATGATTCCATTTATATGTGGAGTCAAAAAACAAAAAAAACAAAAAAACATACCCATATATACAGAGAACTAATGGTTGCCAGAGGAGAGAGAATGGGAGGAATGGACAAAATGGATGAAGGAGAGCGGGAGGTACAGGCTTCCACTTAAGGAATAAGTCACAGGGATGAAAGGTACAGCACAGGGACTGTACCTGTCAGTGGTACTGTAATAGTGCTGTATGGCGACAGTAGCTACACTTGGGTTGAGTGTAGCCTAATGTATAGAGTTGTTGAATCACTATGTTGTACACTTGAAAAATGTAACATTGTGTGTCAACTACAATAAAAAAATACTAATTTTGTAGTCTGTAGGGACAGAAACTAACCTTTATTTTATCTTTGTGTTTTAATAAGCTTTATTATTCAGGTATGATAAGGCCAACAGATCAGGAGAGAATACCATTGGAGTTTATTATACACACCGATCTCAACAGAGAGAGTATATATAACGCCATGGTGGGGACCACACAAGTAATCACAGGGGTTGGTCATAATGTGGGTGGGGTGGAAATGACCTGTGGGCAAGAGCCTTCATTGTGGTTTTCTCAGGAAGAAACCAAGATAGTTTGAATAATTTTCAGCAGGATCTTAGGCATTGGACCTGTCTTTGGTTGTCTGTTACCTAGTTCCAGGGTGGTTAAGGCAGGTGTCAAGTGACCCGAAGTGGGAGAACCAGAGGGACATGGTTGGGTATGTGGACTTAATCGGCCACTTCAGAAGGGGCTGCTATCTCCTTGCTTTCCCCCCATTAAAATGTATTTAAAGCAATCTTAAATTGATTTGACGTGACTTGCTTCTCTAATAGGTCTTTGCATTGCATTCCTTGTCTCAAATTGCAGAATACAAGGCACTTATCTTTCACAGCTAAATTAATTCAAAGTGGATATCAAAATCTTTTCTTGGTCTTGAAGACCCTGTCTGTATAGCCCTGTCACAAAATTTTTATTTGAAATAATTAAGTCAGTAACTGAAAAACATCCACAAATGGCATGGAAAAAATCATAATATACACAAGTTTTTTTCAAATCAATTTCATTGTCATACTGTAGGTGGTCTCAGAAATACCAGGTTAGCCCAACCAATAATCAGAGAAGGAAACTAACTTTATAGCCTATAGCTATACTCATCTTTAGTGCTTCAGTCTATTTTCTAAGCCAACTCTTTTAAACAAGTACATAAGGATTAATTATCTACTTTCTATGGACTTGAAATTGCAAGAAGCCATAGAGACAGGAGAAAGAAATTGATGATAATTCCTCAAATGAGGTAGTTGAATCAGTACTTCTGGTAAGTTGTAAAAACATTATCTCTAAGTGAAATAATACAGGGTAAATATGAATCATTGCATTATTGAGTGCTAGGTTGCTTAGTAGTGACTGTGCAACTAGAATTTAGAACCAAGAGCAGATCGTTGTGTTGAAAGGTGATTGAGGGAAGGCTACTAGAGAAGCTAGAACATAAGTAGTACCAAGAAAGAATATTAGGAAATAGAATATGAGAAAGTGCAAAAAGTGTTAACAGAAGATAATACGTACTTATTATAATAAGAGAATGGAAAGTTCTTCCCTATGATAGAATAAAACTACTATACTGAAATTTAATGATGGAAAGGGAAAAGTCACCATTTGGCAACTATCACAAAAATAATTGACTTAGGCAAGAATAAATGATAGAATCTAATACCAGTAATTTTAGGAGAAACAAGTTATTTACAGTCTCAAAATACTTCCCCATGAGACACTAATTACAAAGGAAAATACACTAACTTCACATTATAGAAAACTGACAAATACCATCTAAACAAAGTGATCAAAGCAAACCTTTATTTTTCAATGACCAGTTACTAGTATTCATAAAGGGCATTGCAAATTAAGTGTATATCTAAGATTACTAGAGAATCTAAAATGGTAGAAAATGACTATTATAAATTTCATAATTAGCAGCTATATAAAAATATGGCTCCCCTGAATAATTTAGTTAAAATTAGTAATTTGGACACTTTTTTTTTTTTTTTTGAGAGAGAGAGAGAGAGAGGGAGAGGAGATAGATAAAAGAAACAGGGAGAGAATCTTCAAGCAGATTCCTTGCTAAGTGCAGAGCCTGTGGGGGGGGGGGGTAGGGGCTTGATCTCATAACCCATGAGATCATGACCTGAGCCAAAACCAAGAGTTGGATGCTTAACCAGCTGAGCCTCCCAGGTGTCCTAGACACTTTTTTTTTATGTGCCATTTTAACCCAGTTGATTAAAAAAAAAAAAAAAATAGATGTTATTGTCTATCTTTCAGGGCAACTATTATAATAATCCTTCAGTTTTCATTGTTTCTTTTCAAAATGAATTTTTTCATTGATTTTTCTTCTCTTTCAGATTTCAAGAAGGTGAAAATACATCAGAGGAAAACTAAGTCGAATTATGTACAATTGAGTTAGCTCTGCTTAGAAGCAAATTGATTTAACTCTAGTTAAATCACAGCATTGTACTATTTTCACGGAATACAAAATAGGAAAACATTCAATGAAACTTTGCAATGTTCCTCAAATAAAGAAAAATAGATACTTTAATTGAGATGACAGAAAGAGCAAGATTTTGTTATATCAGTTACTGCTTTAAGGAAAATGATTAGCATTTCCACAGAGGAATGCATTAGTTAACAAAAGGAGTCAGATATAGTAAGAATCGCTCTAAGACCTATTTCAGAGGAGAACGACAGACCTAGCAAATACACTGAGAAAAGCAGTGAAATACATGTTGATCCCCAAATGGTGGAGATATTTAGCTCACTTTAACTCCACATTTAATAAGAGAAATGAAAAGTGAAGGCAAGGACTAAAAGACATGGAGAAAATTACAAGCAATGGAAACCTTACCAAACTAAGTAATATTTGACAAAAATAATGCCAGAATGACCTAAAAGTCATTTAGTGTTTAGCCCATTTTAAAATAAACATATTTATTGAAACCTCAGTACTATTTTCAGTTATTTAGAAAGAGTACAGAAATGTATAGAAACTTAATAGAAAACATCGAGATGTGTGAATAGCCCCAATTACTGAAACACATTTCCTTAAAGGATTTAGCTCAATGGAAATAAATTGATGACAAAATAGCAGGGTAACTTTCACCAGTGATTATTCTGACCCCTTGAGTTTATTAGTGGGGTTTGAGGGTCAGACTTTGTCATGTGAAATTTCTGAGTCAGTCACCAGAATACGGTGGGAATATAGCCAATGAAACAAGGTCAAGAGTTAAGAGAAGGAGAATCTCCTCAAAAAACTCCTTAATTAGCTTTTCTCTACACTGTAACTGAAATTTGTCATGCCACTTTATATAGTGAAAAATTCTTGAAAATTCCACTTTTGAAATACTCTGATTTCTGTTTCACTCCTCCATGTAAATTGGCATCTTCTAGGAATAGTTTCCTGAATATTATGTAGATTTTTAGAAGTTTCCTATAATTGATTACATATTATATTCTCTTAGTTCAGACTGTTGTAAACAAACAACATAGGCTGGGTCACTTTAATAAACATTTCTTTCTCACGGTTGTACCTGAGGCTGACATGTCCAGGATCAAAGCACCAGCAAATCCTGCATCTGGTGAAACCTCAGTTGCTTGTAAATGACAATGGCCTTCACTGTGTCCTTAATGGCTGAAAGAGAGAGCTAGTCTCATTTTAAGGACACTAATTCCATCATAGGGGCTGTACCATCATGACCTCATATAAACCTAATTACCCCACAAAATCCCCAATTCCTAATACCATTCCATTAAGGTATTAGGGTTTCAACAACATATAAATTGGCAAGGGGGAGGGAGGCAAACATGAATAAAGAAAATTCCAAACGGATGTATCATCTGTAAAGCTATTGGCACTTTATCTCCAGGTGTAGGATTCATTACTCATAAACATACTTGGATTAGGAATTGCACCTAATTGTAAATTTTTTAATGTAGATAGCAGATTGTTTGAAAATGAATATTTTCTTGATGCAACATATGATTAACGTTTAAGCCAATAAGACAACAAATAAATGGGTTGTTATGGGGGCTGGAGAAATAGAAGATACTAGATGTTGGGAGGAGATTTATGATTTTTTTTTCCTGGGGAAAAAACCCTTCAATTCTCCATTAGGAAGAATTTCAGTAAGAGAAGTTGTTAGACAAATGGGTTATATTCTAGAAAGGTTGACCAAGTATGTCATGAAAATGGTAATTTATGAAGAAAATTATTGCTTGATTCTGTGTGACTAAGTGGGAGAATTTTTGGATTTGAAACATGAAACTGTAAAAAGAAAGACTAATTATTAAGCCAATTACAGAATACTGTAATTTCAGTTTGTGAAATTACCTGCATGTCAGTTTGCCTTTGCATGAAATACTGAACTTAAATCACCATTATTGTTCATGTAACTTCTTCAGAATGCAACCCAACTCTCAAATTCAAATGCTAAAACATGACTGTAGATGCAGGTAGTTCTTATTTCTTGGCATTCATGTTCATTTCTGAAGGTGACAAATTAAGTATTACAATTCTCATTGCCTTTAGAGAAGATAATATAGAATGGAGGGAAACGAAAAAAACAAAAGCCTCCCACTAATTGGCTTTGGAAATCAATGGCTTCTCTTTGTCCTAATCTTATTACAAAATAAAGTCAACAAAGTCATTATCTTAAGAAAAATACAGTCTTGTGTAAAATAGAATCCATTTACTTTAATTGTGCTCCAGAGAAATATAATTTATCTGTACTACCAAATCTTTAAAAATCATAATTCTTGATATTTTTTTAAAGATTTTATTTATCTTTGAATAAAGAGAGAGAGAGAGCACAAGCAGGGGGAAGCAGCAAGGAGAGGGAGAAGCAGGCTCCTGCTGAGCAGAGAGCCTGACGTGGGGTTCAATCCCAGGACCCTGGGATCATGACCTGAGCCAAAGGTGGACACTTAAATGATTGAGCCACCCAGGCACCCCCTGATACATTTTTATAGTCAGAAAATCTTGTCATCAGATCTCTATGCCTCTGACAGAGCTTCCCTAACTCAAATGATGTGTCCATATATTTTAAATTATCATTGCTCTTATTTTAACATAAACAATACAACAATGAAAAAAAAGGTATCAGCACTTCCTTTCTGATACCACAAAGTGCTTCAGAATCATGTGTATCACCTGTCCCAGTTCTAGAATCTTCTTCAAGAATGGTGATGCTAGGTGCTAGATGGGCACATTGCTACTATGGGATGGGAGAATTATTTTTAACAGTATAAAAATGTCTGGGATCAGAGTCCTTGAAGACTGTGAAAGATTTATCTCATTCCTCAGAAGTATTTGAGAGTCCCCTCTCTTACATACTGTTCTGTAAACAGGAGAGTCATCAGTAAACAAAACAAAAAGATTTGCCTTCATGAGGCTCATATTCTAATAGCAGATAAAAGCAAAAAATAGGGGAACCTGGGTGGCTCAACTGGTAAAGCATCCAACTCCTGATTTTGGCCCAGGTTATGATCTCAGACTCATGAGACCAAGCCCAGCATCAGGCTGGATCAGTGTGGAGTCTGCTTGTTCCGCTCTTTCTGCTCCTTCACCCGCTCATATGCACTCTTGTGTGTGCTCTCTCCCTCTCTCAAATAAATAAAGTCTTCAAAAAGATAAGCTTAATGTCCCTTAGAGAACTTTCCCTGTCAGGACACACAGATCTCCCTCATTAAAAGAAAGCAATCAATAAATGAATAATGGTAAATATAAAAAGTAAAAGAGAAAGGTGACCACATTACAGAAAGTGACGTTTCAACAAAATCCTTTAAGGTTAGAACAGAGACCTATATACAGGGTGGAACAGCTCTGTCAGTTGATTATGAACATCACAATCAACAGGGCAACTCTGAAGGACATCAGTGCTGAGGACAGACCCCAAATCAGTTGATCTGAATAACTGTAGTTAGAGCCCAAAAAAGATTTTAGAGTAATCTCATTCATCGTGAGAAATAAGAGCACACACAGGCACTAAGACAGAAATGAGCTTTGTGTGATACAGGAAAAGACAGACAAGTGTAAACCTGGTTTCATTAGTGGGGGGGGGTAAAACAATATCATCAACAGAAAGGAGAGGGTTAAAAAATGTCAGGTCTTAGAAGCCAAACTAATGAGTAATCTATACTCTATCATTGATAGGAAGCCATTTGGGAGACATAAAGGAATTACATGATCTAATTTATCTTTTTTAAATAAAAATCACCCTTGAGCTGTGAATTTTAACTAGAGGAGAGGAAAACCCCCTATTTCTGCTTCCCCCTAATACAACAGTGCAGCCCTGACCTCTCTTATGAGCTCCTTATCAGTATATCCTGCTGCCTCCTTGTCTGTTCCTTTCGGAACCCTAACAGACATCCCAAACGTATCTTGTCCACAATCAAGTCCCTGATTGGTCTTCAGGTCATTTCCTTATACTGTATCTTTAATTCATTTACCCCCTACCACCAGGTACCAATAAAAAGTGTTGTTCTGTTCTGAGAAGAGGATTGGTGGAATCCCTAAGAAGTTGTAACTAACAAGCTGAGCCTCCAAAAGCTTAAGGCCAAAAATGAAATCACAGTGAATTCCCTTTAGACTGAAAAATCTGAGACCCTCATCCTAAGCCAAAGAACCTCCACTATCACCAAGGAAAGCCAGCATCATGCAAGGGAACCAGCCTCTTTGGGAACAAAGTAGAGCAGGAATAAGCAGAAATGACAAAAACAGAGCATAGGACTTTAAGCAGTGGGATCGTCAAACAAAATGACACAACAATGCCTAATACGTTTTATGAGAGAAAAGACAAGATTGAAAATACTTGGAGGGAGCAAGCAACATAATGACCCAGCAGATTTGAAAAAAAAAAAAAAAATCAACTTTTGGAATGGAAGACAGCAGTTGACATTGAAATTCAAGGGACAACTTAGACGGTATAGAGTGAACAGAACATTTTTGAGCTTTACAAAGGTGTAATCAGAAAAGAGAATGAAGGGTAATGAAAATGACACGAAGAATGGAGTGACATGTCAAATCAGTTCTAGAAGGAGAGAAGAAAATAATGTAATAAATTTCAAATTGTGACAGCTCAAAAATTTCCAATACTGGTAAACTACAGTAATTGATAAGTAAATACCAGCTGGTTTTGTTTTGTTTTTTAATCCATACCTAAGAATGAATAGCCAATTTCTCAAGGGAAACCACGGAAATCATGGAAAAGAGTCGATTAGCTATTCAATGAACCGGAAGAAAACAACTAGCAGCCTGACTCACATACCTAGTCCACGGTGTTTGAAAGTTGAGGGTGAAACAAATTTTGAGGAAAAGAATATGCTACCAGCAGACGCTATTAAAGAAAATTCTAAAAAACAATCTTAAATGAGGAAAGTGTTCCAAAATGGAAGGCCTGAGATGTGAGAATATATGACAATTGTTCAGTAGGTTTTCCATATAAACAAGTTGCTCGTATAAAACAAAAAACGGTAAGTAAAAATTATCTTATTCTTAAATGGTATTTTCATCTTTAACAATTCATTGAAAGATAACATTAAAATACATAATAAAACAGCAATTTAAAAAAAATAAATGGAGTTAAACTACCTTAACTTTTTCTGTCAACTCCTAAAAGGGTAGCAAATATATTGATTAAATTTGCACACCGATGAGTAAATTATGTGTGCTATAATTTCTTTTTTTTTTTTTAAGATTTTATTTATTTATTTGACAGAGATAGAAATAGCCAGCAAGAGAAGGAACACAGGCAGGGGGAGTGGGAGAGGAAGAAGCAGGCTCATAGCAGAGGAGCCTGATGTGGGGCTCGATCCCATAACGCCGGGATCACGCCCTGAGCCAAAGGCAGACGCTTAACCGCTGTGCCACCCAGGCGCCCCTGTGTGTGCTATAATTTCTAACACAATAGCTAAAAGAAGGAAATGCAGCATGTGATGGACAAAGTAGAAGAGGACAAAAATGATAAGCGGAACGTTCACAAATCCTCAAAATATAAATGGATTAAAAAAAAAAACAGGGCAGGAAAAACACATAACATTACTTCTAAATAAGTAAATGCTCCAGAGATTATAAGAATATAAAATACCCAATTAATTGGCATTTTTACAGAAAGACATCAGAAATATCAAAAGCTGAAGGCAGAGGTGGGTCCATGTTTTATAGGACCTGAAATACACACAATTTAGGGACCTCTAAGAAAAATAAAAATCAAAGTAACATGAGGATCAAAAATGCACACTTACACCGAGTGAGAAATTAAAGATTTTAAACATGTACAAATATCACAAACAAATCAAGGGAAATAACATCATCTTTATTATTAACTGCATATAATTTATTTTCATTACATTGCAAATAGATAATTTTATCTTACTCTAGCATGGCTGTTATGAATATTAATAAATTTAAAAATTTAAAAATAAAATCTTTCAGCTCCACAACTTTTAATAATTATTGCTGATCTTAACTTCACTGCCATTTTTGGCACAGTGTGCTTATTTCTAGGGGATAAGCCCTTAACCTTTGGTTCATGTTTTGATCCCCTTTCTCTCCCCTGAGACCACCTAACTATCCTCTGGGAGGAAGGATATCCCATTCTAATACCAGCCAAAAAAAAAAAAAAAAAAGCTATTGTTCCTCTATTAATATCAGACAAAATGGACCTAAGGTCAAAAGGATTTCTATAGGTGTAATGATCAAAAGTTTAATTCACCAGCAAGCTATAACAATTTAAAATTTGCTATCTTAAGATGTATACAATATTGAGAAACCTAAAAGAAATAAGGGATAAATCTACAACCACAGTGGCAGACTTCAATTGTTAGATCAAATATAAAAAAAAAAAAATCAGTAATAAAAAAGTTGAACAACATGATTATCAAAGTTAACCTAAATTGCAGGACACACATTCTTTCCCATTTCATGCATAACACTCAAAACATGACTCATATACCAGATTACAAAGAAGAATTCTGCCATGAATACACTTTGCAGCCATACTCCCCATCTCTCTCTCTCTCTCTCTCTCTCTCTCTCTCACACACACACACACACACACACACACTACTTTTCATCAGACCCCCAAAAGGAGGTTTTAAAAGAACATTACAAGCTTCAAAAAAGGTGGTGGCATCTTTAAAAGTTTCTGATCCAAGAAAATCAATAATTTATCTATTCTTTTATTGAAAACATTTATATTATCTGTTGATGGGCCTAAACTACCTAGATAATTTCTATAAGAAACAAAAATCTTGTATACTCTAATTCAAAGACTTAAGCTAGGAAATGGTAACAGACATCATAGGGACCTAAAAGTCATCATTATTCATTTCAGCTGTTCAGAATCCCAGCTGTGATCTAGTTAATCTGTAAGACCATTGCCCCAGGCATGCATAGCATTCCTGGAAAAACTCCCCAGAACCCCACTTCAAATCTACCACTGCCTGAAACAGCCAACTGTTTCATTTTAAAGATTCTAGTGATTTTTAAATTGCCTCTATTAGAGAGCTAGTAATTGGTAAAAATCCCTATGGGTAGTGGCTGGGAAAAAACTGTCACTGGTAATAGCAGGGAATTACACAAAAAATGCCAATGAATTTTCTGATTGATGGAACTGAGCTACCAATGCAGTTTAGTATCTAAGGATGCTGATAACTGGATAAAAAAAGAGGACAGAGGCACAAGCCATCACACATTCACATGCACACACACACCAAGGTGTGGGGGGGGGCATTTAAATAAATAGTGTCTCTGCTTTTTAAGTTGTAAGTCACATGGTAGATAAATTAAATCCATTTTGGAATCAAGATCCCAACATCTACATGGGGAAAGTTATTGTTTTCCAATTTCTTTTCACCTATAAATATTACTTTTTCATCTATTAAAGTACACTCACTTTCAACACTATAGTAAGAAAAGAATGTTCAAGAAATCAGTGGCAAGAATACAGACATTATCAAAAGCAAAAAACAAAAACAAAACAACAACTTTGTGGTGAGTTGGATGCCTCAACAAAAACGTACAACCTAAATATTGCAACAACCTTCATTTCTCGAAATGCACATGTGTACACACACACACACACTCAAGTTTGAGCACAACTAATATTAAATTTTGACATACATTTAGTGTTCTGCTTCAAGTATCTAATAACACAATGATAGAACCATTTAAGATCCAGGATTTAATGTTTTACTTCTGTTGACTGCTTCTCCTTGTTTTGTATCTTGTAGTTAAAGCAGCAATTATACAGAATACAGTAATATTAGGATAGCACATTAACATTTAATTTCTTGGCTATAAACATAACCTAAAAGAGTAAATAAATTAGTTTCTGCCAAGATTCCCTAAGTAATACTGACATTAACAAAGTAAACACATCTTTGCTCCTAGCATATAGCAGGCTTTCAAATAATGTGTTTACACTGAATTTTATTTTCTATAGCCAAAGTAAAATAGGTTTGACAGATTAGCAGTATTGGGCTGTTTTCCCACTCACAGATTCAACTCCTGACCTTTCTAAAGTCACTTCATTGTATGCCTCTTCTCTGGGAGTTTCACTGTCAATAACTCAAATTGGTCTACTCTGAAGTCTAGCACTACTCAGGAGCAAATCATGAAATGACAAACGTCATTCATCAACTTGATAGTTCCAACTCAACTGTTTTCTGAAGAAAGGTAATTCTGAAAACTTTTTGTAAATGGACACCTTTCCGTAGGTAAAAACAAGGGAGCCAACCCTTAATTCTAGGACTGCATTTTTATGTAAGGCCACGTGACATTTTTTTTCTTATTCTTTATCTTATTCTCTTTTCATTTTTTTGGGGGGGGGGAGTTTATAAGGACAAATACATCCACAGGCATCCTATTCAATCAGCCTTCCACTCTTCAATGAGCTGACTTGTCACTTCTCAGATGCCTGGGACCAGGCTGAGAGCCAAAAACCCCGACTGACTGGTAAGCTCCATGATTGCGCTGATGTCCTGTGACACCTCTTCTAGATGTTGTCACCTTGAATCCATATATTACTAGTAAATATAAGAACCAGACTGGTAAACATTTTCCCCCCAAAGTCTTTCCTCTAAGTGCATTAATACTGGAAGCATTCTATACCTCTACAAAATATATATTGACTAATCTGTACAAAAGAGAACGAATAGCAACCACATTAAAATAAATCTCACCAAAATTTCTGAAAAACATTCAAAAATATAATACTGTATATCTGTATTAAAAAAAAAAAACTAAACTGATCTCTGGTGCTAAAAATAAGGAATTACCCATTGGGGTAGGTTATGACTTCAAAACGGCAAGAAGGCCTTCTGGCAAGCAGGTGATTTTTTTTTTTCTTGATCTAGGCACAGATTTAAGTAAATATCATTAGCAAGTAGGTTAATTTTTACAGTTCATTTCAAAATAGAGAGTTACACTATTCAGCATGCAATTAGGTACCTTCAGGTACCGAATTTTTTGTCACTTAGGATGCCCTTTATTAAATATGTAATTCAAGAATGCTTATTTTTTAGCAAGAAATATCATTTGCAGAGTTTTCAAATTCTTAAGGACCAAATAGATGTAACTAGTTTCAGCACCTTAATTTTGTACAAAGATGGTATATTTGCGAGTTAATGCAAATGCTATGGTACATGATAAAGTACACAAGTCAGGAAATGTCAGACAAAGAAAAGTAATCAGGTTTCCTTTGTAGTCATTCGTATTTGAGTGACTGTTACTTGCCAAAACCTTCTCTTGGTTTTCATTACTTCAGTTGTCCTAATGATTTCTATTCAGCAGCTGAATAGTTAGATTCTTAATAGGAAAATTATAAACAGAGGATTTTATGTTTAAAAAGAAACAACAGTAAATTACTAAGTTATGTCAAGTATAATTAATTCCAGATTTATAAAAGAAAAACTAGAATGGAGGCTATGGTTTTTATAAAGTAATGAATAAGAATAATTTCTGTGTATTTAGCCACATTTTTTCCTATTATAAAAAATGTCAAGGAAAGCATTTTTCATGCTCCCTATTTAACACACTGTGCTAGGGATGCATTTAACATCAATTTTCTGTTTTTTACCTTGGATGTCATGTCAAAAGTATAGGACAAATTATTTCTCATACATAAAAAGGTAAATGATCATTTACTCTTAGTAGAAAGCCAGAAGATTTTTTTTTTTTTTTAAAGAAACATTACTGCAGAAATGGAGTCTTAGCAAAGCCAACATATACTTGGTCTTTCTCTCTTAGGAAACGGAACTTTTCAGTGTTATTTGCTCAAGCCAATGCTACTGAGCATAGCTCTTTATTGCTCCATTCCTTTCCCAAGAAAATGAAATCACTGAATATGAAAGTACACTGCTGGAATCTTTATCAGAATCTTGTCCTATGCTCTATTTTATAGGATCTCTCAGGTTTTTACTCTTCATTCCAAAGCTTTCCCCCGGAGACTTTGATATCTTTCTGAATATGAAATGTCCCCCTGCTTCCAGAACCTGGCTTTATAACAGACAACAGATAGTGAACACATTCAGTCTCTGTTCAAGAAACTCCACACCAAGGATCTCATCTCTAGAATTGTGGTGTGAGGATCTTCATGGACCCTCTCCCCAGGGAAACAGCAATAATTAGCGAAAATTATGAAAATACAGAAACACTTGAAGTCTCTGAAAATTGTCAGGGCATACACTGACTAGAGAAACATTTATTTAAGAAAATCTGCTAAATCAGTAAGAACAGCAAAGGGACATGGCATTTCAGCCATGACCCACACACCTCCACCCACGTTCACCATAATGGAAGCTCTACTCCAAATTGATTCATCCTCCCTGAGCAGTTTTGGATTTCAACTTCTTTAACTCATTTTTATATCGTATTAGATAAAAGTAAAAAGATATTTTAGGTATAACTTATGTGTCATTGGGGATGATAGACAATGATCGTATTTTAAAATGGATTCAAATTGCCTGATTGCTCACTCATCAGAAATCTTGCTTGGAGGAATGTTCCATGTGATTGGCACTTACCATGCGTTAGAGAAAAAGAATAATCTCACAAGAAATCTTATCTCCAAAAGATTTAGAGATTGAAATAAAGAATGTAAGAAGTACATAGTCACACAACCATATGCATCCATTGCATTTGAGCAAATCAAAAATTACCAGAATATAAATCATAGGTTCCATCATGTTTCCACTGTTTTTTCATCCATTCACCAAGGACTATAGAAGTATAAGATCCCTGAGGCTCTAAGATCTAAAAGAACATGTGCCAATGTATATCCAACCATAAGCAAAATGTCTAAGAGGCTATGCACAATTAGCAGGGATGACTTTGTCTGAAAACTTCATTATCTAACCAAATCGTATACTTCTAAGAAGTAGTAAACCTCATCATGACAATAAATTTATCAGAAATAAAGTGATTTCTATTTTACATGCAATTTTAAATACACAATATTCTAGGTTTTTAATCTCAGTTTTTACTCATAAGTATGCACTGTGCATAGAGCTAGTCATCCCCATGTCAGGGACCATTTTCTACTACAGAAGGAACACTTAAGCTGTATTTGTTATTGGTTTTGAAAAAAAATTCAATTTGGGTTACTGATACCTCTGTATTCTATGTCAAAACAAAGACCTCCTGTCAAAACAAGCAGGTGGCAAAACAGATTGCAGATAAATTAATACAACCTGTAACTATGAAGATAAAACAGTATAAAATTTCTGTATTAAGTCGATAAAACAGAATAGAGCAGTATAAATATTTTTCTATGAAACCTCATTACAGCTCTAACAACTAACTTGTTTTCAGAGTTTCTTTGATATATTCCATCACACAGCATTGGGTCCAGGGGATTTTTTTTTTGTCCCTGGAATTTTAACACTAATGATTAAAGTCATTTAAAAAAATCAAGTTATCTCCTTAATGCCTTAGAAAATTATGAGTGTAAGGTGTCTTCTTCGGAAAAAAAAAGAATCAGGGCAAATATTGTTGATTCCCTCAATTATTGACTAAATAATTCATAAGTTTGGAATGAAATCAAGAGCCACAGTTGTGAGATCAGAAGCACTGCAATGTATCAGATTATAAAAACACATTATTTGGGAGATGAATTAAATGCAAAGTCAAGTAAGCCACTGTATAAAAATGCTAGGATGAACTATTAACATGGGTTCTGTGTGAATTACCACTAGCCAGGCTTATTTCCCTTCTTCTTCTAAATCACCATTCCTTTGTGCTAATGAACAAATTATTTTCCCATTTTGTAGCCTTCTTATCTACAACATTAAAGCCTATCCATTCTCACTTGTCCCTCCAGCATCCATGTAGAAGGGACCAAAGTCACTTTCTACTTAATCTAGCTTGCTGTAAATAAAAACCCTTGCTTGACAAGCAACCTAGACGTTGCTATCTCTTGCAGACACTATAAAATCCCTCTCCTCAGCAGCTTGCAGGAATCAGAATAGAAATATCATGTGACAAATTGCATGTTTGCAGGAAGATGAGGTTCAATTATAATAAATGTAAAACCTACCACCTAAGAGATAGGCCATAGGCAGAAAACAGACTCGAGGGAACACTGCCGAGGCATCAAAGTTTAACAAGTCACAAAAATAGTTATGAAAATAACAAAAAGACATCTTTTGAATTAAGGTTTTACAATGCTATCGAGAGACTCAGTTCTTGTTTTAATTCTAAGAGTAAGGAATCACTTACCCTGATGTCTATAAATACTTTTATGAATAATATTTAACACCAATTGCTTACAACCCCACTTTTTTTTCATGTAGTTTTGGTAAAAGTAATGAACACATTCAAATTGGAAACTGAACTCTGAAGTGGCATATATTTTCTTTTACATTTATGCCTTAGTAACAAAGGCTAGCTCATGTCTGGTGAATTGCTTTCCCTTCAATATGCTTTTACCTCTTAAAGAAAGGAGCAGGGGGGAGGGAAAGAAATAACTCTTGATTTAAGGACAAAGTTTCCATTCAGGCACAAACTACTAAGACATTGGTTACAAAACACATACAAAGTAACTGTTATTCTCAATAACTCCAAAGCACAGCTTCAGAAGTTGTAGATAAAATTCATTATGCATCCTAGGATCTTCAAGTGTACTGTTTTCTAAATGAATTTAAGTTTTTCACTTTTCAGATTGAATTCTTATATTCATTAACACATCTAAAAACCTAACAGTTGATAACCTTGAACTCAGCTAGTTTATAGTAAAAGGACTGTTGAAAAAAATTCTAAATGTATCTTCTGCATAGCTTTATATAGGTTCTATAATTAATGTTAACTATGAAAGTATAACATAAAGTGAAATTTTGAATTTCCCATTGTGATCCTTCTCATTTTTTTATAGGAGTTTTTAAATTTATTTGATACAGAGAGAACACAAGAAGGCAGAGCAGCAGGCAAAGGAAGAGGGAGAAGAAGGCTCCCCACTGAGCAGGGAGCCAGACAGAGGGATCCATCCTGGGACCCCGTGAACATGACCTGAGCCATAGGCAGATGCTTAACTGAGCCACGCAGGCACCCCCCTTCTCATTTTAGAAGAAAAAATTATATTGGGGACCCTGTGATAGACCAACTATTGTGTGGAATTTAATATGGCACATGGATCCCTTTAGACGGAAACTGGCAATAGTCGGTCTTATTCCAACAATTTAAGGAGCATGAATTTTCCCTAATATAATCCTTGAGGCTTATGATTGCTCTTAAAATTAAATCTTATTTATGGAAATAGTTCTATCTTTCTGTTTAGAGAACTATAAAAATTGATTTTATTCTGCACAAATGTATGTACTTGTGTGTAAGGGGAGGTAGGAGAAACATTGTATCACTCATGGTTTTCAATTATCTTAAAGAGAATTCTTCCTTGTATATTGGCGCTAAGTAAGTGTTTGATGTATTGTGTCTACCATCATTTCATACTCTGATGTATGACATGCATATGATACATAGGAGTTTACTCAGTTAACACTGGACTGACCACTGGACTCCATGATAGTTCCTAAATGTGATAGACATGCTTCCTCAGGGCTCTTGAACTTGCTTGACCATTCTTGGATGCTCTTTACCAGGTACTTTTGTTTTTTTGTTTTTTTTAACTTTTATCTCTGATGATTATCTCTGGATGAAACGTCAACTTATCAGTTGACTTATTAGACTTTCCCTGACTCCTTTTAGCACATTAAACATTTTAGCACACCTCATCCATCCCTTCATTTTCTTCTCCTTTCTCTGTTTTATCTTTCTCCAAAGCACTTCCATCACAGGATTAATTTCATGTTTATTTTTTATTTATTTACCATCTGTTTTCCTTCTATTGGAACACTAGTATGTAAGCTTCATGAAGGCAAGGTTTGGTTTTTTGTAAATGAAATACAGATCTTCCTCAACTTACAAGGGGGTTAATATCTGGATAAGCCCATCTATAAGTTTAAAATACTGTAAGTTGATAATGCATTTAATACACCTAATCTACTGATCATAGCTTAGCCTAGCCTAGCTCAAACGTGGTCAAGACCCTTATATTAGCCTCTAGTTGTTCAAGATCATCTAACACTAAACCTGTTTTATAATAAAGTGTTGAAGATCTCATGTGATTTATTGAATACTGTACTGCAAGTGAAAGAATGGTTGTTCGTGTATCTGTTGTTTACCCTTGTGATTGTGGGCTGATTGGGAGCCTCAGCTCACCGCCACTGCCCATCATCATGAGAGTATGGAACCACACATTGCTAACCTGGGAAAGGATCAACATTCCTAGCATGGTTTCTACTGAATGTGTATCACTTTTACATCATCATAAAGTCAAAATGTCATATGTCAAACAATCATTCATCAGGGATCACCTGTGTATCTTCAGAGCTGACACTAGAGTTTGGTGCATTCCATAACTATGTTTGGATGAATTATATTCATCTTATGCAATCACTATGGTTTTATAACCTCGGGTAATAATATGAAGAACTACTATAACTTTCCCAACAGTCCCTACATTTGACACAAATCTTTATGCTTTAGCACTTTTGGGTCATTTACTCTTTATCCCAACTATAGCCCCCTCCTTCGTTACCTTATTTCAACAGCAACACTTTACACTGATCTCATCTTTCAGTTGTGTAATGCGTCACCTGCAATCCTCTGCAATCATTTCTATCATGTTTTCCTCTAATGCTATCTTTTCAACATAAAAAATTCATACTCCATTGCTGCCACAGATAATTTGCTGCTTTTCTCCCTGAAATTTCAGCTGTATATCAACTTTTCTGCTAATTTTTACTTGCACCTTTTTGTGATCATATATAGTTGAGGGGTGAGAGGAAAAAGTGAAATCCTGGGGAAGCAGCAATTTGAATTTACATTACCATTTGACCATATGTCTATCACACTAGAGAACATTGGTTTCTCAAATTTTCATTCAATGATACAATCAATTTGGTTTGTAAGGAGCCAGTCTGGAAAGTGTATTTATTTCTTAATGTTTAAATGTATTGTGTGCAGGGTCAAGCTGAGCAAAACTCAATGAATTCATTGATCCTTTCCAATTCCTTTCTCTCCCATTACATTCTGATCAATAAACCCTTTTCCCACTTTAACTCTGAAATCCCCTCAAAAGAGCAGCACATAATTTTTGGAGTAGTTTCAATCAGGTCCTACAGACCCTGCAAAGTCTTCAATGCTATTTTCCTTGGCTTCTGGAGTTTGGGTATAAGTTCGAATGACACTGAGGAAGATTGACAGGCCGGACCACTTTCCATTGGATTATATATACTGCTTTAGAAAGATAGTTATTCTGATCCCAGGGTATTTTTTTAATCTATTTTTCTCTTATTCACATCTATGTAATTCTTTGCCAAAAGTTAAGTGAGCATCATGAGTCTACGGATTTGCTGAAAGAGCAATATACCAATAGCTTTCTCTCTTATACCATCAAATAGTGGCTGTTAGCTTTGGAGATGCTAATTCTAAATGTTACCAACATATCCAAGATGATTCTAGATGAATTGCCCTCTCACATACAAAAGGCAATAACTCATTTTGTACCATCTTTGCTACAATCACCTCTTGTTCAATCTTAATTATAATCCTCCAACAACTTTTGAATGAGAATCACTCTGACTCTCAGGGATTTCTTTTATAACTAAAAGAATTATGACTATGGTTATTTGTTCACCTCCCTTGCAAGTATTTCAAGGACCTCATGAATGCCAAGCGATATGCTGTGGGGATATAAATAATTATTGTACGGGATCTGTGTTTACAAAGAGCTTATGGAATAGACAGGAAGATAATTTATAAAGGAAAAAGGCAACAATGAAAGGTAGAGTATGCAAATGTCCAATAACTGATACTAGGAAGTGCTTTAGGAGTTCATAGGGAGGTATTACTAAATGAGTAATTTAAAATAATTTTTTAAAATAATTTTTGGGGGCGCCTGGGTGGTGCAGTCATTAAGCGTCTGCCTTCAGCTCAGGGCGTGATCCTGGCATTATGGGATCAAGCCCCACATCAGGCTCCTCCACTGTGAGCCTGCTTCTTCCTCTCCCACTCGCCATGCTTGTGTTCCCTCTCTCGCTGTCTCTGTCAAATAAATAAATAAAATCTTAAAAAAATAAAATAATTTTTTAGTTATACAAGAGGCCGAGCAAAGTGAGAAGAACATCCACATGAGAGGGGATGGCCCCACATCAGTGTAAGAGCCATGGTAGGGGAGTGGTTCTCAAAGAAATTCTTGAAGCACTACACTGGAACAGGCTGAAAGGAATGACATGAACATTATAAGAGGAAGGGGGAAAGCATGGTAAGAATGTTATTCATACTTAGCACAGAGTGTAAGAGAGACACTACTCACTGGAATTTCTATTGAGATATCTTGGGTAATAAAATTGGGAAGATAGATATATCAACCTGTTTCTAGATTCTCATTGATTCAGTTCTTTTATACTATTTGAAGTCTCCCTAAAACACAAATTAAGCCATATGTGATGACTGCTCCTAAGTCCATACTTAGAGTAGTTTTCTCAAAATGGTATCCATGACCTTCTATGAAACACTCAAGGAGGACATTGGGGTGAAGGCACAGCCAGGCAATAATATCAAAGCCCATTAGGATAAGGAAGGCATCTACATCAAGGATCAGATATTGGGTGTAAGAGCTTGGGTCAGGTGAAGAGGATGTCCAGGCAGGAGAGGCAGCCCAGCAGAGGATGTTAGAGCCCATGGTGTTAGGAGAGCAACTGTATGAAGTGGGGTTGGTAGCAGTGAGAGAAGATTGGTTATATGGTAAGAATTCAAGCAAATAAGCATATTAAGATAAATAGAAGATTCCCATTGTCAGAGAAGGGAGCTGCAGTTACTGACACAGAGAAACAAATTAAATATTTGCTATTAGTATTGGTGGGAACTCATGGTTTTCCATCAATCAATACAGATATAAATACAGATATACAGGATAGATGTGTGTAGTATAGGAACATAGTCTCTAGTTATGTCCACTAAGAGGACCTGGGAGCTGTTATACCAATTATGTAGATATTGGTTTCTAAATATTATTTTCTACTTTTTTCCTTTTCTGAAGAAATGGCTGATGCCATGACTGGGCAGCACAAGATATGTAAGATGAGTTTGCATCTCGTTTAGTCAGAAAGCAAAAGTGCTTAAAAACTGATGGCAATGTGCCAAAAGTTCAGAAACTAGCTTTAAAGGGCTTCCCCTGGCCAAATTTTTATAATCAATTTCATAATCAATTTAATAGTGGTAGGATCATACTCCATATAAATTTCATAATCAATATAAATAGTGATAGGATATTATAATGTATTGAATAAAATAGGAAACCAAGGATCCTCAGTATAATTAAAATATTGGCAAGGAGTAATTATAGAGCTTCAACTGCTGATTGATAACAAAGACAAATTAATAACTTGACAGGGGAGAAGCCTGGTATCTTGATCAAATGATCCAAATGGACATCATCAATAATGGAACAAGTCAAAATTAGATGCCACCTGATCAGAAGCAGTAAGAATCACATGGAATCCTTTCTGTGATATTCCTACCAAGGATGCATAACTTGAATCTAATTTTGAGCAATATCAGATAAACCCAAATTGAAGGACGTGTCATAAAATATCAGGCTTATAATCTTTAGAAGTATCAAAGCCAATTTCCGGAATCTTTCATCTTGTAAAAACTGAAACTCTATACCCATTAAACATTAGCTCCTCATTATTCCCTCTCCCTTAAAAAAAAAAAAATCAAAACCCTGAGAATCAAGAAAATACTGAATAACTATTCAAGAAAGGAGCTTAAAGACACATGGCAAGTAAAATCAACACAGGATTCCAAACTTGATCCTTTCCTTACAAAGAATGCTTTTGGAAAATCTGGGAAAACTTCAAATGGAATAGGAGTATCATATTTCAGACGGTAATTACATATCATTGTTAATTTCCCTACTTTCATGCTTTGAATTGTGATTATGTAGGAGAATGTCCTTGTGTGTATGGAGTGCATACTAATGTACTTGGGGATGACAAGATCTCATATGGGTACGTGACTCTAAAATGGCTCAGGTAAAAGAAGTCTTTGAACTGTATGTTCAAATTTTCTGTAAATTTGATACTTTCAATAAATGGATTTTGGAGACTACATTATAAAAGAGAAAAAGGGAATACAGATTTCAATCTGAAAATTCCACATACGAGAAGCGTGGTTTTAAAAAACCAAATACCTCAGGATTTTGGATGCAAATTAAAGAGTTGATTTCATGGTGAAAAAATAAAACATCTCCATTTTTGTGACAGAAGATTTTATTAGCTGGCACAAGCAGCAGCCACGAGGGGAGCAGAAGGCAACAGCTGGAAGAAACTGGGCACATGAAAGCAGTAGACTGAAGATACTTCTTCAGAATGTAGCCAATGGTTAACCTTGCAAGTGGAGTTCCAGGACAACAGGCATTATTGTATCTAGTGATAGATCTGAATAGAATCATTTAACCATAGGCCTGAAGGAATGTTTGGGTTTTTTTTTTTATTTTTTGGGGTTTTTTTGCTCATAAAAACAAAACAAAACCTGCTGCAGTTTTGTTCTTACACCTTTACAATTTGGGAGCTACATAAATATAATTTTTATTGTTGAATTAGAATTAGTTACAACTATTTCTTAGGCTAGTTGTGAATTGCTTAGACTAGATAAATTAATGAATAATCATCAAGTTAACATTTACTGATTATTTTACAGAAGTCTAGTAGGACTGGATATATAGGACAGTTGACATCTATTTCAGTTTATTATAGAGGGAAGGGTGAGTCTGAGTAGGAAATTAAGTGCAAGTCATTAATTCACATTAATACTTTTCTTTGGTAGGATTGAAAGAAGAGTTGTGTTTCACAAAATATATGAAGAGGTCAAATAATGAAGGTTATATTGCTATTTTTTTTTAAAGATTTTATTTATTTATTTGACAGAGATAGAAACAGCCAGCGAGAGAGGGAACACAAGCAGGGGGAGTGGGAGAGGAAGAAGCAGGCTCATAGCGGAGGAGCCTGATGTGGGGCTCGATCCCATAACGCCGGGATCACGCCCTGAGCCGAAGGCAGGCGCTTAACCGCTGTGCCACCCAGGTGCCCCAGGTTATATTGCTATTGAGCTGTCACAAATCTAAAGTCCACTGACTTACTGACTTGCTATCCCTTCATAAGTCATATTCTACTATAAATCAAGTTCTAAAGAGTCTTACCATTGTATTTACCAAGCTGTCATGGTTCTGTGTGAAGGACATCTGGAAAATACCGCGCAAACCAGTATGTGGAGAAATTAAAGTTCAAGAAATTTAATGACTTTTTCTTGTCTCCGTAGCCATGCTGCCAATACAGTTCAGTTGTCTGGATTTAAGTAATTGATTCTCTATTGCATACAACATGACATTTCTTTCTATCCCCCATAAGCTTTTCTATTGACACACAAAAATCCATTCCTTGTACTTATTGAGTACTTACAGTGAACAAAATACTCTGTGATGGACTGCAATAATACAAAATCCATAAGACATAGATCATACTCTATCTTAAGAGAAAAACAAAGCAGTTTATACATTTATGCAAAGAGTAGATCATTTTCAGATGACAATTTACAAAAGTCACATGGGATATAAGTTGGATCTTAAAGAAGAGATAGGATGTTAACATGTAAAGTTGAGAGAGAATGTCATCCTAAGGTTGGAAATGATACAATTAAGGAAATTAAATTGCGAAACAAAAACAAAAACAAAAGCAAAAAAACAAAAAAAAGTCAGCCACATGAGGGATGTTCTTTAGTTTGGTTGGTAGGTTACATGAGAGACTAGTAGAAACTATGTCCAGAAAGTTATATTCTGATCAGAGATTGGAGGGTGTTACATACTAAATTGGGGTGTTGGAATTTGTGTTAACAACTTTGGGAACCTACTGGTGTGATACAATTTACACTTCTATTTCAGAAGGATCAGACGGGCAGCTATAAAATCCTTGGCAAAAAGTAAAGGGCCAAATAGATCATTGCAATTGTATCCCAACTGTCCTAAGTGTGTACTAGGCTAACTTAAGTTATAAACATTTTTAACAAACAGGATGGGCCAACTAAAACATATCACAAAGACAGAATAGAGAGGAAGTGGCAACTGCTAGGATGTGGAACACAAATGTGAGAGATGGGTCAAGAATTTATAGAGCCTTTGTACCTGAATGACTGGGAGAATGGTGATACCATTAAAGGAAATCGAATTTAAAGCAGAGGGGTATTAGAAAACACTGAATTTTGATTATTGATTTACTAGTCCCTAGAATATGATGTTCTGACTATCCTTATATAGCAATGATTTTGTATGGCAACTCTCCCCACTTCAAATATGGAAAGGGATGAGTGTCAAGTTGATTTCCCATAAGAAATGGATTGCCCTTAACCAAAGCTTCTCATTAAGTAAAACTCATGACCAAAATTGATCAGATGACTAGCTGCAATTCAGACATTCCCATTTAAGGACTAAGGAAAACAACTGAAAAAAAATATTTTTATTTATAAGTCACTGTAATGTGTACTAGTAATGGTTTAGATATTATACAAAAAAATGTTTTAGAAATAAATTCCTTGGGTTTAAACATTTTCTATTACCAGTATTAATCTTTGCACTGGACTTTCATAACCAGGAGGTTTAGAACAAATTTTTTTATATTGCCTATGAATTTTAATAATATAAAGGTCATTGTAAGCTTTGCCTTTGGATTATACTTATACGTGCATCCTTAATTGGGAAATAGATATTAGTATTTTAGCATCCAATTAAAGATTATTCTACCAACCCACCAAATGAAATATTAAATCATTTCATTCCTTTCATTTCCAAGGCTATGTTTTCTCAGATATTGCTGTTCAGTCTTAACTGTTAATTTTTTCTAAAAACAGTATTTCCTGACCAATTATTATAGAGGGGAGATCACATGCTTTCAAACAATACTAAGAAAATATTTAACTTTTTTCAAAATCCAAATATTTTCTTGATAGTCATTTAAAAATATATTAATATATCAAAACATAATAGAATGAACTTTTGTGTTCACAATCTCCTTGCAATAGTAGGGTTTACAAAAAATTATGCACGTTTCTACCCTACCACACATACACACATTCAGTATAACTGAAAATGTTATCCTATAGGACATTAATCATTGAATATAGCTTATTCAAATGCTAGGTCTGCCAATTATTAGTTCTGTGACCTTGGAAGAGTTACCCAATCTCTTTGCATTTGATTTTCCTCATTCGAAAAATAAAGATAAAAATAGTAATGCCTTTATGGAGTCGTTAGAATTAGATGAGATGATGTAATATATACTGTGGCACTAGATTCATCGTAAGTATGCAATTAATGGCAAGGATTATGTCTGGTTTCGTTATCATCACATGCTATGTGAGCGCCTTATGTCTGAGCATCTCTCTAAATGATCTATCTTCCCATCAACATTCACAGGATATTATGACCTAAACCTTATGTAATTCACAAATGTGTCCTCTCCTCCCCCATCAATGTTCTAGTGCCCTTGTGTAGGCAATGATCTCCCACAGGTATGATGGAAATAGTCTCCTAACTGTCTTGCAATTTTCTAAACCCAACATGCAGTTTTAGGTCTCCACACCTTTGCCCTAGAAACATGTTGAGACACCATCACTTCAGCTCCACTGCAGAGCCATGTGTGGATTTTGCCCAATTCATAGAAATACAAAAATGGAAAAGATAATTTGATGGTCTTACACATAAAATATTAGCATTTTCAGAGAATACTCCAGACATTTTTGGAAAATGTGTCCTTGTAAAATTCAGATATTCATGTTTTTATTGAAAAACACAGTTCCAAATATTTTCAGAATCAAAGTGGTAGAATAAAAACCTCCACTGGATCAAAATTACAATATCAAAACCACCTAAGCACATCACCAGACCCCCATCTTTATTAAATGCACTCGACACTTCTCCACTGGGCAAACTTCTGTGTCTTCATCAAGGGTCAACTTTAATTTCACTTTCTCTATAATCCTTTTCTGTTAACCTCATATTTGACTATGTCCTCCTTTTTATCCCTGCCTTTATTTACCATAAGTTAAACGCCATATTTGTAATTAAGTTTCACAGGTTTGAAGTAGAGATAATAACTTGTTACTGTATTTTTTCATTGGGGATAATAGCATAGTATGGATGTTTGAGAAAATGAAAACTGAATCAAACAATTGTGGAAAAGATCTTTTCCCACCGTAGAAGAATCAGAGAAGTCAGATTTTAAATCCTAAGTTTGTATGTATTAGGAAACTACAGAAACTCTAAGTCATAAACATAGAAATTAGAAAATAACTCTATGCATTGTTTTCATGAAGGGTCTATGGATGCTCATTTGTGGATTAGCCTATTCCCTTAACCTTATTTGTAACCTCAAAGTCAATACTCCCAATGCTTTGTCATTTATGGACATGCACATGAGCAGAGGAGTGAAAAATCTGGGGAACCAGGGTGCAAATTCTCAGCTCGGGTAGAACAAGACAACGCTCTGCCCTCTTGTTTCAAGTCTCTTAATGTAAACAAGCATCCTTTCACAGTCTGTTTCGTGCCACATTTTTCACATTTTTGTAGGGATGTTTTTATGGTTTCACTGTTTAAAATGGTCCCCATGCATAGTGCTGAAGTGCTATCTAGCATTCCTAAGTACAAGAAGGTTGTGCCATGCCTCACAGAGAAAATGTACGAGTTAGCTGAGCTTTGTTCAGACAGAAGTGCCATTGTTGGTGAGTTCAGCGTTGATGAATCAACCATATACATACACACACACACATATATATATACACATATACGTATATAAACCTATGTATCTAATTACATATATACATATATAGTAAATAAGGTGTCTTTAAACAGAAACATACATGAAACAAGGTTATATACTAATAATTCAATGAAAATGTAACCAGAGGCTCATAGGAAATGAGCTCTGTTAGGTCTAGGAACAATAGCTCAGGATTCACTAATTCAATGTTCATGGTGACACTATAGAATTGAAAACAGTGATAATTAACAGCAATTTGGTACAGAAACCCAAGAGTTAAAGAAAAGGAAAGAAAAAGCATTACCACAACTAAAGAACTCCCCACCTACAGCTTGGTGCTTCTGGTTTTGAAGGATAAGGAATGGTAAGCCTCCTCTGGCTTGAACAAATATAAAAACATAATTTTAACAAAGGAGGAAGCAAAAGAATAAAGTCCTTTTTTTTTTTTTTTGGCAATTTCAGAGCTAATATACATGCTTTTCAGTCCTAAAGTGATGGAAATATTTGCTCCTTCCTACTGAAACAAATACAGTATTTTATAAAAGATGCTTTCAGACTGGCTTCACCTCCTTGTGTCTCCATTCCTTATGGAAAGGAAAACATGTTACAAATGATTTTATAATAGCTGTGCTGGATGGAAATGGCAGGGCTTGGCAGTGAGGAGGAGATCTGTAGATGGTTGGGAAAGTTCAAGTGTTTTTGCTCACTCTTGTGGACAAAGGTATCTGTATAAGACATACACAAACGGAGAGGTATATGGAGAAAGATGCACGAGGTCATATGGAGCAGAAAAAGGAAAATAAATGATACATGATTTTAATGGTATGTATAGACTCAAGATTATAGATATTCCCATCAGATGTAGATCTCATTTCTGAATATATCAGGAAGTAGATCTTATTTAAAGGTATTAACACCTTTTGTTTGTGCATGTATAAACTTTATCTATGCATATGTGTTTATATGCATATGTATGTATTTGAGGCATTGAAGACAAAACAATGCACAGATCTAAGTATTTATTTGGATAAGCTTTAACAATTACATACGTTCACGTAACCACCAAAATATATACACACGCATACACTTCTGGTTTCCAGTCTTACATGTACAGGGCTTAAAAGTTGCCACTCCTTAACAAGTAAAAAGCCGAACCGACTGAAAAATCATCATCTTTTTAGTTCCGTCAGAAAAGGGAAGACACAGGGCAAGCCTCTGCCCCTTACAATAGAGGGGCAGAATAATATAGCTTACTAGAGCAGAGACCCATGAACGGAAACCACTGCAGGACCAGTGCCAGGGTAGGAACACTTGAACTGTAATTGGCAAACTGCTGGAGGCCCAGTGTGGACAATTTCGAGAGTTAAAAACTTTAGAAGGACCCAGTCCCAGGGGAAGCCACAAAAATACTGTTAGATTTCTCTCCAAGATCTTGATAAAATTTCCACAGTAAATGTCAGGTAAAAATCCTCTTATGTTTATGGCAGGGAGAGGGAAAAGGCACCATTTTGAAATATACTAGAGCATTCTATTTTTAGCAAGCCTGAGACTTCAGGGGAAACTAGTTAACCAGATTCCAGCCTACTGGGATATTATCAGAATCTAAACAACGCCGCGAAGGAAATAAACTCTAGCTGGCTTTAGCCTTCCACCTGGGGAAAAGGAAAATACCCAATCCCTCATTCAACCTCACCATCCATTCCAACCTGGGGGTGAGGGGTACCTGAGAAACATGTGTCAAGTTCATAGTCCAGAGGTACAATATCATTGAAAGACTGAGACCTAACCATAGTAGTGTAGCTTCCTCTACCCAAACCCCCCACCCCCATTACTAAAGGCCTATTCACAGAAGTTCCTTTGAGCCTGTACATTTCTGGCTATCAAGAAAATATTACAAAGCATCTCAAAAGGCAAAATACACAATTTGAAAAGACAGAGCAAACATCAGAACCAGACATGGTAGGGCTGTTGGAACTATCAGACTGGGAATTTAAAACAACTATGATTAATATGCTAAGAGGTCTAATGGGTAAATTAACATGCAAGAATAGATGGACAGTGTAAGCAGAGAGTTGGAAATCCCAAGAAAGAACCTTTCTGGTTCTTTCTTTTTGACATGCTAGATACCAAAAACACTAACAAAATAAAGAATACCTTTAATGGGCAATTTAGTAGACTGGAAACAACCGAGGAAAGGATCTCTGAGCTGGAGGATATATCAATAGAAAACTTAAAAACCAAAAAGCAAAGAAAAACTATTAAAAACCAGGGCTTAATATCCAAGAACTGTGGGACAACTACAAAAGGTGTAACACATGCTTAATGGGAATGCTAGAAAAAGGAGAGAAAAGAAAAGAAATATTTGAACCAGTAATGATTAAGAATTTCCACAAATTAAAGTCAGACACCAAAACATAGATCCCGGAAGCTCAGAGAATCCCAAGCAGAATAAAAGGCAACAAGCTACACTTAGGCATATCACTTTCCAACTGTAGAAAATCAAAGATAAGGAAATAATCCTGAAAGAAGTCAGAGGAAATAAAACACATTATCTATAGAGAAATAAAGGATTATATCTGACTTCCCAGAAACCATGCAAGCAAGACAGTAGAGTGAAATATTCAAAGTATTGAGGGAAAAACTGCCAACCTAGAATTCTGTAGCAGTAAAGGAGAATGAAAGACTTTCTCAGACAAACAAAAATTGAGGGACTGTTGCTGATAGACCTGCCTTTGCAAGACGTGTTAAAGGAAGTTCTCTAGAGAGAAGAAAAATAATGTAGCTCAGAGACTCAGAACTAATAAAGTAGGAAAGTGCATTAAAGAATCATTGAAGGTAAAAAGGGGCACCTGGGGGGCTCAGTCAGTTAAGCATCTGACTCTTGATTTAGGCTCAGGTCATGATCTCAGGGCTGTGGGACTGAGCCCACGTCAGGCTCCGTGCTCAGCAGAGTCTGTTTATCCCTCTCCCTCCCCATCTGTTCCTCCCCTCGTTTTCTCACTCTAAAAATGAAAATCTTTTAAGAATTAAAGGTAAAACAAGAACTTTTATTTTTCTTACTCTAACAGGTAAGTTTTCTCAATTGGATATCCTTGCCTTCCATTTGATTATTTTACAATTTCCATGCACCTGCTGAAGTTTCTCATTTCCTTTTCCATATTTTCTACCCTTTCCATTTTTATCTTAGTAATTCATATGCCTTTGACTGATAATTTCAACATCTGGACATCTCTAAATTTGCTAATTGACTGTTTTCTCTTGAGAACAGATCACATTTTCTTGCTTTATCATGTCCTCTGTAATCTTTGATTATATGCCTGAAGTTTTAATTAAAGGAACAGTAGATACTGAAGTAATAACATTTACTTGTGGGAAGTAGAACTCCTCCTTTTCTGCCGTGCTGCACACAGACTGCCGAATCAATCTCCACAGGGTCTCTGGGCAGCTGTAATTTGACTAACTTTACCACTAGCTTTATATTTGTTGTGGGCTGGATCATTATTTTCCTTTCAGGGGAGCTTGAATCTGAGCACTGGTGAGATTCCAGTAAGGTTCCTTTGTTTCACAGCTGAGTAATGTGTGTGTGTGTGTGTGTGTGAGAGAGAGAGAGAGAGAGAGAGAGAGAAGTCTCTCCAGGTTTAAGTCATAGGGAGTACTCTGCTCTCTAGCAGTGCACCTTGGGAAATTGCTTTCAGCTGTTACCCCCCTCACAACTTCCACTGTCTGCAAGCCATCACTTTGGTGGAATCTTCGAATGGCTTGGAATTGCTTAGCCTCGCTTTCCTGCTGTGCCTTCATCTAGTCTTTGGTAGTTGAAATTTCAGAGTGTCTGTGGGAAGGGTTTTCTCTGGGCTCTTGCCCTCCCTTCACCAGGAGAGACCCTGGAATAAAAAGAAACTGCTGTCTTATGGGTGTCTCTCAGCTCTTCTTTCCCCCGTCCCTTGTCTTGGGGGAAAAGGAGCTTGCACTTAGGTGAAGTCCCACATGCCTCTCCTCTCTTGATGTCTTTTGATAGACTTCCATGTGAATTATACAAATATCCGTAAGTGTTTACTGATTGCAGACTAGTTCTCTTGGAGGAGCTCCTCTAATACTCAATCTGGGACAAACTCACAGGAGACTGGATGGGACAGATGGTCACATATAAGTTTCCATTTTCAAATTTAAAATGAAAAGGAGTTAAAATTTAAGCATCAAAATATTTTTTTTAGAATGCCTTATAAAATAGCCTTTCAACACTTTGAAAGGAGGGCTTGCAAGTACCATACCCTTACTTCATATCATTTCCTAAGGATCTACTCTAATAGTTGTTTTTATCTGGTATTTATTTTCCCATTGCCCTGGATCTGAGTTCTGCTTCTTGGTCCCAGCTCCCTCAGCTACATACTTTGTTTGGATTGCTAACTTGGAACTAGAATCATGACAGATATAACCTCTAGGGTTCCCCCTCAGCTTGCTAATTTGTAGCACGTTGGTCACATTCGAGACTAATGTCTGCTCCTTGAACATTAACTCAGGTTCAGAACCTTGTTGTGAAAGCTTACAATTGACTCTGCATCTTGTATCAGACAAAAATAGTGCCCACGGGGCACTGCAGGGCCAAGACTGGAGATCATAGTGACGGTTTCTTCCTCTTCGACGTAAGGGTGACCTCCAGCTGTAAGCAATGGGGTATAGGTAATAGAGAAATAACTGAATCTTAGAACCCAGCATTCTCATTTACCAACAGCCAACAACACAGATGTTTCATCATTTGGGAGCATTTACTAGAGACTCTGAGGCAGCATCCCTCTTTCTCCTACACATTTGGTTGTACCAGGAGACTCTAATTTCCAGGTTTCTACTGGAGTGGGGAGAAGGCGACATATGCCTCTACCATTCATACATATCCTACTGCTGGATGACACCTTAGAATTTCCAGCAGCACTTTGCAATGCCATTTAATATCCACTATTCAGAGTCTGACAGATAACAGGGACAGTGACCCACGATAGTACACATTGACTCATTTCTACAGAGCTATTCTGGAATTATTCTGGAAGCTATTCTGACACACTGTAGACACCATCCTGTGAAGAACTCTAAGGAACCTACATAATGTCCTGGCCAAATCTTCTGAATATTCCAGCATTCTGAATTGGTTGATCTCCTGTTTCTGATACAGTTACTGCTAGTGTTTCATCCTCACCTTCTTGAGGCTATGGTTACTTGGTTTCCTCACACACTCAAGATTACGCATATTCCTGGAGCTGGTGGTATATATGCACCACCCACTGATATCTACAGAAACAACTTCCCTTTCGATTCAATAAAACTTAACCATTGAATCCCATTCCGCAATGACAATACTCTATATAAATTCTCCCTCTAAAATGCTCAACCCACTGGAGACCTTTGTCCTCACCCTAGGCTGAATCATAACCACAGGCACAGTGGCATGTACTATAGGTAAGTTAAACTTTAGGAGCAGAGTACTCCCTGAAACTTAAGGCAGTGATCAACTTGGGGACAATATTCTGATCCCAGTTCTTGATCTCATTTTAATGTACTTTTGATTCAAAAAGATCTTGTAGTTAGAGGCAGTGATCAATGAGACCAATGGTGTTGAAGTGCAAGAAAGAAAAATATTAACTCAGGGATGCCTAGTATCACATGTATGCACCTTTGCGTTACACTGGGATTTTTCTGGTTGTCAGCTCATAACCAATCATCTTCTAAAGACTTAAAATAACTACTACACTTCACATTTCTATTAACCTACTTTTTTTCAAGTAGGCTCTAACATGGGGCTTGAAGACACAACCCTGAGATCAAGACCTGAGCTGAGATCAAGAGTCAGATGCTTAAAACCAACTAAGCCACCCAGGCACCCCTCTATTATTCTAATTTCTAAGGTTTCCTGTTGGCTCCCATTTCATTGGCCATTCCTATTCCAAAAATTCTGAAAAAAAAAATGTGATATGCATGGGAAATAATTTAAGACATGGAAGCAGGATTGTACCAATTTTCCACAAGTGTTCAGTGCTCTTCGTTCTTGCCAAATATTCCCTTCCCCTCTAAAGATGAGGATGAGGCAAGTGGCAAACAAAGGATTATCCCTTCTCTATCTTGCCATGCTATCTACATTGTTAACCAATGTCCTAATCAGCTCTGTGAAGAATACTTCTTTATAAAGGTAGGTCTCAACTGTAGCCTGAAACATCATTATACAGGAACATGATGATACCTTGTAGTATTTAGTATCACTATTGCCTTCCCATCTGAGTTATATGCCAAGTCAATGTCACCAAGCCTGCTTCCATTGTACTTGGAGTGAGTGATTTTTCAGACTTTTGTCCCTCAAGTAAATATTTATTTTAAGCCCAACCACACACTGATTCCAGCTTAGGCTTAAACTGGGTCTCCTATTACACGTTTATGATAAACTCCTTCATCTAAATTATTTATGCAACTATTTTCTCTTTCTTACTTGAGGATAGGAGCCTTAGGGACATCTTTATTCATTGTTGCATATCAAGTTTGAAGGCAATTTGTTGTACATGGTAGGTAGTAATACAAAAGTAGGACTGAGAAAAAGTGAGCAGAAAGGAAAGAGAAAAGAAAGCAGAAAATAAGGGGTGGGGTAGGAGACAGAAGCCAAAGTTTAATAGCTTCAAAATCTTCCATCGTGAGAGTTAAGATTTACTAAAACAGCCTAATAATGCTTACAACACAGCCAAAAAAATAATGAAACATTTATAACAAAGTAAAAACTTTCCACTTGTAAAACTTACGTCATCACAAGAAGAAAGCAATAGAGCTTAGGAATTAAGGCAACAGAGAAATCTTTAAAGAGTAACAATGAGACCAAAAAATGCCATGGTCTGTCAGATTCATATCATCCACTAAGATAAGCGAACAAAATCCTGACTCCCAATTCCTATATCATCAATCTGTTAACATTTAATAATTTAAACTGTAAAACAGAATACTGTTTTATCTAACAGTTATTAAAGCTAAAAGACAAATGGGCACATTTGTATGGGCCGGTTATGCATCAACTTTAACATTTCTTAACTTTTTATATCATTTATAAAACGGATTCCTTTAAGATGTAGATATGAAGTGAAATCAACTATTAAAACACCATACACTCCACTCCTACCCACATCCTTGGGCACATTTTATCGCTTTGGCAACAAAAATGCTTAAGGGTTATCCCTGTCAGGCAGAGTCCTGTTGTTTTATATGAATGACATGCTTCACAAAAATGCCTCCTAGCTCTCTAGACCAGTCACTACATCCTTATTAAAATGCAGATGCTCTCTTCCTATTCCACACATAGTGAATAAAAATCTCTGACACTGAGAACAACGAATCTTTATTAAAATGATTTCCAAATGATTGGAATGCAGATATCCTGGCTCTTGTCCTCCGACTGACATTTAGAATCACTCTTCAGAGCTCCATATTGCCCATGTCCTTCACTATCCAAAAAGCTGATTGCTTGGATCTCACTTCTAATGTATTTAGGCATCATCACTGTCTACCGTATTTCTAGTTCCCAGTGTGTTCACATTTTGGCTGGGCCCATCAATGCCCAAACTCCGTACTCACCAAATTCCATTTTTAATGTGATAACCAGACAGTTATTTTGAACCATCTGAAATATGCGAGGACGTCATTCTTTACTCCAAGTAGTCCAAGTGCATAAAATGACAAATCTGAGGTCGACTTAATGATATCTTTGAAAGAATAGTGAGTTCATCTGCCACAACTATGCTCAAAATGGACCTTCTCCTGTAGTTAAGCCTCAGTACATGGAGTCTAGCTCCAACATACTGCCAGTCCAGAGGCTGGTGCTCAGACTGCTCTGAACTGACATAGTAGAATGAGCATGGCCAGAGGAGAGAACACACTCAAAACAGGGTCAGGATTACCCTTTCCCAACCTCCTTGCAACACTGTGTAGATGCCTTTTTCCTCTCTGAGAAGCTATTCCTAGAATATGTGCATCTAACAGTCCCTACAGGCTGGCATAATTAGAAAAGGAGAAAAGTAGATGCTTCTGTTTTGTAATTGTATGCCCAGACAATGAGAATTATCACAATGAATCATTGCCAGGTTTGGTATCCTGGCCAAAGTTTTAAGGAGTTCAGGGCATTTTGAAGAGGCCTGAGATTCTTAGGCTTTTGTCAGTAACTACAAAACTCAGAGCTTAGTGTCAGCGTTTTAAAGAGGAAAGATAGTTCAAATCCATAAGAAATTTTCAGTTGAAAACCAGATTATTGCATTAAGACAAAAATGTCATTAATGAATTCAAATCTTTATCAGTTAGAAAGGCCAGATAGAAGATAAATCAAAATATGAGATCAACATAGAAGTATTTTTTTTTTAACTGGAAGTCTTGAGATACTTAAAGAAATCCCACAGTGTCACTTAGAAATAGGATCCATATGTGCAATAATTGAGTATATCAAGTATGGGATACTGTAAGATTAGAGAACGCACGAAACTATAAAACAAGAGGCTGAACAGAAAGACACACATCCTGTTTTTCAGGTAAAATCTTCCAGGTGATCTAGAAATGCAATTATTTGATCAAGCAAGTGTTTTAAAGAAATTGCATTTCGTGTGGCAAGGACTGGAGTTAGTATTCTGACATTTGAATAAGTAGAGGAAGACATAAGAAGATAGGCTATGTCTAGATGACTGTGTAAACTGCTTCCTTTTTTGCTACCAAATATTGAGATGTCACATAACCACACAGAATGCTGTTATAAGGATTCAACAAGGACTTTTAAATTAGAAGTATATTTTTATGCAGCACAATTAGGGAATAGAATATGAAAACACATAAACCTATATGATACAACCAGGTAATTTGGAACTTTGAGAATATATTAGGAAGAAGTAACTGAACTTCTAAAGCATACATTCCAAAATTACAGCAGTGAATGCAACAAAGTTTATTTCACACTCAATATAATGCATGTGATGGCAGATGCCCTCGTACACAATGGTTTGGAGACCCAAGCTCCTCAATCTTACATGATCACCCACCATTAGGACCAGGAAGTTTATCAAGTCTATTGCTCAACCAACAAATGGGGTGAGATAATTTTGGAGGTGTTTTTTATGGGCTAGTCCTAGGAGTACATCACTTTTACCCAAATTCCATGGATACACCCAAGTAATGGAAACAGAGAAAGATGTTCTAGTACTGTGATTAGGAAGAAAAAACAATTTGATATAATTATGACTGATCTTTGAAATAGAAAGTTAAATTAAATTTTCTTTATTAAGCATCTTAATGAATTTCATGAGTTAATTCAACAAGTTACACATTGAAAATCACATGAGCTAAATATAAATTTCTTCATACAAAAATGATTTAGTTCCAATAAGCAATTTGCACACTATGTAGGTTAATGGTTTGCAATGAATATTTTTTCCTTGAAATATTCCATTGCCAGTAATTCTTATTCTTTCAGTGCACGAAAAGTTAGCAAATTCTAATGGGTCAACATAATATGGTGTTTTAATGGCATGCAGGAGTTCCACAATGGATTTTGTTTTAAGAAAAAGGATTTACCTTTTGGTAGTTAACACAATTCCTTTTAAATATAGAAATATGTTTAAGAGCTATGATGTGACTAGAGACCATGTTATAATAAATCTATAATAATTAGATTTCATAAACAAGTTATCCTAAGTTTGTTTTCTGCAATTGGTTATAATAGTATATTTAGCACATTAGTAGTAGCTAACAGTTGATGCCTGTGATAAAAATTCAGAAGCAATCATTTCGAATAATGTTTTAAAAATCCTTACCATCGAATTTTTCCAATCCAAATACATTAAAAAAGGCAAAGTACAGTGATAGGTCTTACTTCCTTTAAAGATGGATAGTTGGGTTATTATTTCTTGGACGTTTTAAAGTTTGAAAAGTCAAAAAAGGCGGGGCGCCTGGGTGGCTCAGTCGTTAAGTGTCTGCCTTCGGCTCAGGGCGTGATCCCGGTGTTCTGGGATCAAGCCCCACATCAGGCTCCTCCGCTGGAAGCCTGCTTCTTCCTCTTCCACTCCCCCCCGCTTGTGTTCCCTCTCTCGCTGGCTTTCTCTATCTCTGTCAAATAAATAAATAAAAATCTTTAAAAATAAAAATAAAAATAAAAAAAAAAAAAAAAGAAAAGTCAAAAAAGGCATAAAGAAAAAAACTACCAGGAAGTTGGGGAAAATATAAAATGAATAATGACTTTATGGAGAATATTGTTTTTAGTAGGTTTTGTGATTTTATTCTGGTTATCAGAGGAAAGGTGTTTTTGTTATTCTTAGTATTTTGTGTGACATTGAATGAAGGAATCCATGAGAGGGTCCGGGCCCATGTGTGAGTTGCTCAGGCTTAGTAACCGGGAAAATGACCTTCCTTCCCTGAGCCTCATTTTCCTTACTTAGAAGATGCTGTCTACAGCATTCAGTTCACCGGTTGAATATGAGAACATATAAATGGATGAACCAGTATTTGGAATCAAGTCAGAATCATGGGGTAAAGCAATCTTACCACATGGAAATAAGTCTGTGGCTCATTTAACTGTTTCTTTCAAATGAATGAAATATACATAGGGCAAAGTATAAGCATAAAGTTAATGATTAGGAAGGGATTCTACAGAGGTAGGAATGCTAACAACTCTAGGATGCTATTAATAGCAAAGCATCACTATTCCCTCAAATGAAATCGAAGGTGGCCGCATGTGGGGTTCCCGCAGGAACCCCAGTAGTTTACAGAGTGAAGCCCTGGTATTCTTTACGAAATCCTCTGTACCTGAACAGAATTCCTCCACTGAATTGAATGCTACTTGCAACTAGTCACTCTAGTGCAGCAGAGGGTTAACCAATCTCAGTTCCTGCCTCTTTCACAACATAAAGAAAGGTTGTTTTAGAGATCAGATGACTTTTAGCTAGAGTAAGTACAGCAGCAAAGCAGTGAATGTTGTTGTCTGGGAAATACAGAAATGCGAGAGGTAATCAATTTCTTCCAATCTTCATTTTGCTCACCCACTTGATTTGAAACCACATATTGCTTCTCCCAAAATTAACAGTTAAGGCATCTCTTACAACTCAACATGCATTACAGTGTACACTCAATTTTGACTATATTGAAAACCCCATCATAAAAGATCTTCTGAGGCATCTAGATTTAAAATAACAGCATTTTCTAGTTAAGCCAGCAAATTTAAATACATAGAAATACAGAGATTTCTGAAGAATTAGCTCTCTGGTATAAGCTATGGTTAACTATGTGCATATTTATTCATTTATTTTACACAATATGCTCATTTGTTTCAGAAGTAGACAGTCCAGTTTCGGTGTTCATTGTAAGCTCAATTTGGTTTTACGTCCTTACTGTGCTTTCTTGGCATCTGCTTTTATGGAAATATAGCTGGTCATTAACACAGCTTTGCACGCCTTACAACTGTGTTGTTTTTCATGCAAAATAGACATTTGTAAAATAATTACAGATGGGAAAGTATGCCCCATGGAATTTTTTCTTCATTACAAAATTATCCTGTTCTGATCATTTTTACATCCACTTCATTATAAGGGGAGAACACAGGGAAAATAAAATACTTCCGTTATGATAGCAATCTTAAAAGTATTTGTTCTTACAAAGTGGGAAGTGATGGATTATGTATATATAAAAGGAATGATTTTGGAAAGATCTAATAAATTACTTCCAATCCCTCTCCTTTTTACCATCCTCTCCATTCTCTAAGAACAATTTCTCTCAGCCACATCTGAGGCTCCTGGTAAAATTCCAGATGTACTAGTCATGGTAGATTTGGCAGCTAAAATCCAGAAGAGGAAGATTTGCCATAAAGTATTGCTTATTCATCCCTACAACCAGCTTCTCTTCCATCGTTCAGTAGGATAACCTTGAGCTGGATATTCTTTATATAATAATAATTTCAGATCCTTTTCTACCCTTCACCCTGCCATGTGTCCCAGAAAATTGATGTATATGGGCTGCTTCAACTGGAATCCCTTGCCTTCTAACTCCCTGCTGGGTTTAGCCATTGGGAAGCACTAACATGATTTCCGAGAAGAGACAGGCTGAGGATATAACTGCCTGACACCATCACTGCCAAGGCTTCAGTTGGCCATATCTGTACCCTTCTACTGAAGTCCACAGCTCCTCTTGTGCGGTCCTGTGCTAAAACTTTTATTCTTCAGTTTTTGGTACTTCTTCCTCTACCAACTCAAGCCAAATGGTGACAATGTCTTCAAATTGGAATTAGCTTGATAATACCATCATCCTTTCGGGATTTCCTTTGCTAATATATTGTATGTAGTCACTTCATTAAGTTGTCTGATCATCTATTTCATCATCTACTCCTATTGGGTTTCTGTGGAAATAGACGCACAAAAGGATTGAGATTTGAGTTCCAGAATGACAGACTGTTAGCACTGGAAAGGAGTTTCACACATATATTCATGATGAAAATGAGACTCAAATAGAAAGTATCCTGCCCAAGTCACAAAGCTGGAGATGAGACTATAGCCAAAGTCTTTCAAGTCCAAACTGGGGTTTTGTTTTGTTTTGTTTTTAACCTTAACGTACTGTATTTGATCATCCAGAATCCAAACATGAGATGAATCAACAAGGATATGCATTTTGCTTTATTTCCTTATCTTGTTTTTAAATGTTTTTGAGGAAGATTCATATGAACAGTGGAAATGAAAGAAACAGGATAGACAGAAGGAAGACTATAACATTTGAGGAATATATTGTAGGGACACTGGTAATTGCATTTTAAATTTTCAGCCATTAGAAATATTCATGTTAGCATCCTCAGTTTATCTCCAGTTTATGCTGAGAGCAGATCCAGAGTGCAGAGTAAATTCTATGTCTAAATCATTTAATGCACAGCTGCCAACATCATGTTAAAAAGGCTCATTATTTCATGAATGGGCTCAAGAGGGGCTTCAAGTCTATTTCAGTGATGAAAAAAATTTCTATTAGATGATAGGCCTTCCCAGGATAGACCTAAAACTCCCTGAAACTAAGAAAAATTTCACTTTTCTCACCTGTAACCAATTTTTTAATGTCTTCTGGAAGGCTACACACATTTCAAGCACTCAAAAATAGCTTCCAAGAAGAACCCTCAGCACTTTTTATTGCCCCTCATATAAAGGTACTTCTAAAAAAGCGGATTAAGATATAATTACTTTGTGCTTTCCCACAGGCAAGGCAGTATGGGGAAAATGAAAATAAATTATTTTGTAATCTGATCGGGGAGAAAGCTGTCCTTTAATTGGCAACCATATCTGTGCATGCAGAACTCAGTAATTCAACAAACCCAGGAAAGNNNGTGTAGTGCACACACACAAAGCAATTCACTGAGCTGTCCTCAATAAGTTATGTTTCACTTTTCAAAGCTTTTCTTAATGGAAAAAAATAGAAACAATATAACACACTGTGATATTATCATTCTAATAGTATAATTCAATTGCTAAATGTCGTTAAGTCCAAATTCCACAAGCGTCTGTCACAGACAAATATCTAGAATTTCACTGAGTATCACAGAAAACATCTCTGCCCTAGAATATAAATCAGGGGATGATTTGAAAAAAGGTGTCAGTTGATTTTATATTCAAAGAGAGTGTACAGTAAAATAACCAATATCTATGGCAGTAATGAATAACATCAGGTCATGAGCTTCATAAAAGCTCCATAGCTTTGAATCTGGCTTTTGGTATAATTTTGAACACAGCCTACACACGCTTATACATCAAAAAAAGATTAATGGGAAAAATATACAAATCAGTCAGTCCATCAGTATGAAACAGCTACCAAAGATAATCGTGAGACATGGAGGAATGAATGACCTGGCACATTTCTTCTAACAGAATGAGGACCACTACAATGGTCATCATCAGGAGCTGGCGAAGTGTGATGCAGCCCTCATATGCATCAGGCTAGCCTTTGGGATCCAGGATGCCCCTGAGTGTCAGGGACTGGTCCAGAAACCAGAAAGTGATGGCAACAGACCCAACTGATGTTTTCCCCCAAATCCTGTGGTTTGACCATTACTTCTCAGCATAAAAAAGCAACATGAAAATAGGAAAAATAGCTAATATTACATGAGATTAGATGTTTATCTTATTTATCTCTGTTTTTCCAGAACCTATCACAGTGCCATTAAATGCTGGTGCTTGTAGTCAAGTCATTAAATGGTAGATTGCGTGGAATTAACTAGAGCCTGCCCCTTTGCTGCTAGGCATCTGTTGTACAGACTTGAACGAGTTGTTTCAAATCTGAGCTTCAGTTTCAACATCTGAAGACTGGGACTCATATTAGTACCACCTCCTGGGGTTTTTTTCCCCCCTCCAAGAATGAGAGGAGATAATCACAAAATGTACTTTTTGGACTTTAACAGATTAAAGACAGAAGGCTTGTGTTTGTGTGGCTATTTTAATATTTTGTGGGTTTAAAAGGAGTGCTAATTTTGTCATTGGCATTCTTCTGATTCATATATGGTTAGATTTACATAACAGGTTTATTTTCCTCAAGAGATTCAATAATTTCAATGAAAAATGACTTGTAAAGGCTTTTATTAACACATGAGGCCTTATTGAAGATTGATCATCATTTTTCCAACACAGATGAGAGAAGTTTCCATAACAAAGACACAAACAGAGCTGTGAAACCTAGCATTTCAGGACATGTCTAAACACAGAACACGTTCCCCATGAAGAAGGTCCTACTGGCATGAGAACCCATGGAACCTTAGCAGTGAGAAAATGACTGAACACACCTTCCAGCAAGCCCTGAGGATCCGTGATGGACAATCTGGGACAGGGACAAAAAGGAAGTGGATTAGACGGCACAAAGCAGTGCAGTCCTGGCAGCTCAGGGAGCTTCTAAAATAAAATTCTTAATAACTGAGAAATTTCTAGAGGTGCTATAAGCAAATTTATCCCTGCGAGAGAACGAGGTCCTTTCTCTTCACCTCTAGAAAACGTTATAGCATCTCATGTTAGTGATGATAGAAATAACTCAATTGGCAAACAGAAAAGTAGCTACAGATGAGAAGTGAGGGCAGAAGGGACAGAAAAAAAAAAATCAATACTTGAGTACTGTTCAGTATTATTGAGGCAACAAAAATGGTGGGAGTTCCTTGAAATACATGTATTTCCATATTCCCAATACATGGATCTTTGGGTTTGGGAACAAGAAATGAGAATTATCTAAATCATAGGTTATTCATAGACCATTTCCAGCATTCTTCATATTCTTTACTCTTTAAGATAATAAAATGTTCACTTCGTTAAAAATATTGCGGTACAAAGATTTTGGCCTTATAACAAATAATCAAACACTGGAAAACACTAGCAAACATTATTGGCTAGTTTTTGAACAACAGTTGGATCTCCTATCAAGGTTAAAAAGACTATTTCTAAAATGTGTTACTTCTTGAAACACTGTTACAAGATTTGTATAAAGTACACTATGTACAAACTTATTAATATCTATTAGCAGGAATGACTCACCATCAACAAAAGACAGGACCACTATGAACAAACACATAACACAGAAGCAGCTATGATCAAGCCTGGCTGATCAAGTCGTGATCGATTGTCTCCCAAGTGTTTCTGTGCTTGTTTTCAGAAATGTCAGATTTAACCTTTGACTCTGAACATCAACATTTCCTGTTCTTGCTTTAAACTTGATATCAGTGGTTTCCTTAAAATCAGGAATACCTCTAGGTAGACTGTCAGGCTTTAATTCTTTCAAGAGAATTAAAATACTTTTCCTCAGGCTCCCGATTTCTCAACTAATTTTTAAAAATTTGGATGCAGAAAAACAAACTTCTGGAGAATCACAGGAGAAGACATTTCTGCTTGGAAATCCTATGCAAGACAGTCTGTGTTAATAAATGGCAGGACAGACAGGCAATATCTAGAGTTATCTAAACATAAGCTCTTGATTTCTTGATTTCCTTACTCTCACACTGAGTCTTCTCAATCTTACTTTAAATTTATTCTCAACACATCATCTCTCCAGCTGTAAGCCTACCACTCCCATGTCTCCTTGCCATGACACAACAGTCTTAGGTGGATTTCAGCATTTCAGCCCCCCCTCCTCAGGTGTGCACACCTGACCTAAGAAAAAAATCTTCTGTAGCTGGCTTTAAAAAATATGATGGGTCAATTAGATTGCTTTCCTGGAAACTTGAATTAGAAAACCAGAAGCAATTGTTGGTTACCTAGGGATCTTGAAACAGATAATTCATGAGGTTGAGTCTGGGGAAAAAAACAGAAAATTTATGAAACAGAGTCAGGACTGAGGTTGGTGCCCTAGCAAGCCAAAACTACTCACAAGCCGAGACTATTAAAGAATAGAAATAATAAATTAGGAAAAAAGACAAAAGAGCAAGCAGCCCACATACTGAGATTAGAGAGAACACGTAGCTCCTAAGAAATGACAAGAGAACCTTTGATTTCCTACTACTTAGTTTCAGTCCCTGTGAGACTGTGCGTCCTATCTTTGGATACAATTGTCTGCTATCTTTATAAGAAAATATATTTCCCCTTGTTTTTTGTGGAGTTAGCTGCAGAGTCTTTCTTGAAACTAAAATGACCGTAACTAGAACAGATTACGTTGCCTGAAAAAGCCCATGTGTGTATGTTTATGGAAAGTCTGTTTCACCTCAACGTAGGAGTTTATTTTTAGATATGCTTTTATCTGCTACCTCTGTTGGAGAAAGGAGAATAAATCTTGCTCGAAGGAGCTCTTACTTTTAGGAAAGGAACCAGTTCAAAAATAGAATAGAAAACAATGGGAATCATCGTTTGTTACCTCCTCCCAATGTCAGTCCTATAACCTGAAAACTCAGCTTTACATAATGAGAGCTCCATCCATCACATAGCTACAATTGCAGAAGAAATTTAGTTTTGCAGGAACAAGCAATTAATACAAATAATAGCAAATGAGGATCCCTTAACCAGCTTAAAGATGGCATTTTACACCATCACAGCATTCAGTTAATGCAAATTTTTATTGCAACTATTAGTGTTCCATTGACTTAAACTAAGCATTCTTTTTTCAACATGAAAGCCGCACAAATCAACATGTATTTGTAACTTACAGCCCTGATAGCCGAGCTTAAGTCTGAATAGGAAGTACTTCATGTCATAGAAAGGTACAGACAAGACTATGGCTGATACTAAACAGAAGGATATTATATCAGGCGAACTCAGAAAAAGTCTGCTAATTATATGCCAGGACTCTAAAGGAATAAGATTAATGTCCTTATATAACTTAATAAACCCTACTTAATTATGTTATAGTCACACTACTATAACCTTAGACCAAATTTGTAAAGTGCTGTTATTCTAGTTTTAATAAAAAGCAAAGATAGGTTTTCTGAGTGTATGAATGTTTTTAAGCATGGATATGTAGATGGTATTTGGGTTTCTGAATATGGGTAGAAGGAATAAAGTATGCGATATAGATTTAAGTGTTCGAACGGGAGGAGCCAAAATTATGAAACATTAGCTCAGCCCCACACAGGGCTAAAGTCATTTCAATAGGTTATTCTTCAAGACAATAGTCACCCATTTGCCAAGGGCAGAACCTCAGTTCTCATTAGGACTTTCTGTAAATACAAAAGGGCTATGTTCCCATAAACCATTTACTCTGGCAGTTCTGTGGTTCCTCTCCTCTGTTGTCATTTATTGTCCCATTAATTTCTTCTTAAACCTTGATGATATCCTGCAGGTCACCATCAAAACTGTCAAAACTAATGCTAATCCCTCCTACAGTCCATACTCTTTGGCCGATGGTCCCCTGAAGCAAACACAGAGCACTGAACTCTTCTCACTGCTGTCACAGTCAGGATTGCCTTTCCATTTGCCACCAGATCTCCTGTCCTGGCTTCTCTCTCTAGCCATGGGGAAGCATTTTCTTTATTTTGTGATGTGGAAAGGGAGAGGGATGGGTCAGCCCCTGGGTGCTGCTTTAGAGAATAATCTACCCTACTAGCTCCGCCCCCCCCTTCACATGTAGCAGTGCTCTCTCAGGAGTTCCATTGCCTCTTATTTCACTTTTACTTCTTCATGGAACCCTGAATCCATTAAGTTTATCCGCATATGATGATATTCCTTCTCACTGGTAAGTTCTAGATCCTTGCTCAGGGGGCTGTCAGATCCCATACAAATAATCTGCCATATAATAGAGATTCCTAAGAATACCAGGATTGTTAAAGGTGCTTCCTGCCTACAGCAAATAAAAAACATGTGGAATGGAGAGGGATGTTCTAAATAAGACTGAATGTTGCTCAATTTCACATAATGCCCTCCCGAGTATCAACTTTTCACAAAGACAAGACACTAGAATCTACGTAGAAATTTCTGGCTATAAAACACATTAGTAATTTCACATCTCCATGTAAAATGTCGCTGGTTCCTTTCTACTGGAGGTGATAAAATACAAAGTGGAGTATTTGAGGCTTTATGGTCAAGAAAGAATGGTTTTGGAGCGGACTCCATTATTGAGAAGTGAAGACAGGAGTCAGGTCCTACCATCACTGAAATTCTTTCTCTGCTGCTTCACGTAAAAACTGTTTTAGCCAAGCCAGTCCTAACAAATCTTTCAAAATGGCAGACTTATGCCAGACTCTGGACTTCTATTTTGCCGAGTAGAGTTTCTCTCCAAGTTTATCACTTGAAGTCCATTTTTCCAAATATCTTCTAGAACAGTTCCAATCTGCTCTTTGGGGCATTACACTTAATCACATGCTACTTTATAATAGTTTCATCATTTGCTTCCCCAATAAACGTTTCTCATGGGCAGGGATTAGGCCATGTACTCTAAGTATCTCAGAACCGTATGGCTGGAAACAACCCTGAAAGAGCAACTAGATTAACTGCTCCATTTTACAACTGGGAAATCTCAGGTAGTGGCTACCTTTGTGGTGAGCATAACATATGGAATTGTTGAATCACTATGTCGTATACCTAGAACTAATGTAACATTGTGTCAACTACGCTTCAATAAAAAATAAAAATAAAGCTGATAAATCTGAAGCTCAATGTAGTTAATTGACTTAAAAGGCCATCAAGCCTTTAGCAACAGAGTTGGGAATAACACTCAATTTAGTCTCCATATATATATGCACAACATGTGTTCTCTATGCTATGTATGTGTAGAAATATATGTATATAAATGTATGTAAGAATAGATGTCCTATCGGGGTGCCTGAGTGCGTCAGTCAGTTAAGCATCTGACTTCGGCTCAGGGTCATGAGATCAAGCCTCACGCGGGGCTCCCCACTCAGGGGGGGAGTCTGCTTGTCCCTCTGCCTCTCCCCCTGCTCGTGTTCTCATTCTTTCGCTCTCAAAATCTGAAACAAAACAAAATAAAAACAAAACAAAACAAAAAAACCCATATACCCTATATGTGGGCCGGTATGTGTATCATATCCCCCAACCAACTACTCACAAAATGTCAAGGTGTGAATGAAAGCATTCATGACCTTGAAATTTCTTGACAATACTAACAAAATACCCTAGGCTAATTACATACCACTTTTCCTAATACCAGCAGTTTATGTTCACTAGGTAGGAGCCCAGTGTTTTTATATATTTCATCTCATTTTATGTTCATCTCCTTGATTTGCATTTAACGAATTCTCTGTAGATAGGAAAGGATATTTATTTTCCCAACAAAATAGCCTTGAAAGTGGACCAATTTCAAAATCTCCTGCTGTGACGGGAAACACAAAAAAAATTAAGGTGAAAGTATATAGTTTATTTACAAATAAGCTGTTTTATGAGAAGAATGGGAACTAGGGTATCTTCTCTGAGTAAGAAGAGGTGTATATGGAATCGAATTTTAAAAGTGGAGAGAAAGCTATGAAGCAAAAGAGCCAAGAAAGAAGAGAGGGTTGAAAAGCAAGAGTGTAAGACAAATGAAAATTTGGGGAATGGCTAGGTGCTCTGTGTTGTAATGCCCCTTCCTTCCTGAATCAATCCCTGGGATCTTTAATAAGTTAATCTTCTAAAACATCACATTTTGAAAATGCAACAGAAGTGCCAAAGCACTGGTTTAAGGTGAGTAAGAAGGGAAAGATGTAGGGTCTCAGGCACATGGGTATTCCTCTGGAATAGCACCATCCTGGTTACCTTTCATGTTTAAATACTCATCACCTTTACGACGGACAAAACTCTAGTTTAATTAAATTTGCAAGTTAAATATTTTAAGGGCATTTTGTGGAATATCCTATATATACACCAAAGACGTTTCAACGATTAAAGAAAAAATTTTATGTGGCTAAAAATAGGAATAAAATTGACATTTTCTGAGTGAAACTGTTCTAAAATAAAAACTGAGTTTAGCAGTGTTTTCATAGGGTTTTGACAAGTCATCAGATGGTACATTAGTTGATGAGAACAATTGAGATGTAGCAGAAACATTTAAAAATGTGACAGATAGGGATTTTCAGCTCAGTTAATTGCAATATATTTCTTACCTAATACGTAAGAAATATAAAAGCACCTATTGATTCCAAGTTTTTGCATGGTTAGTGATTAATAGTTGTGTGGTTTATGTATAACTGGAATGAAATGGAAATCCTTGACATGATCCTTACCTCTTTCCAGATACCGGAAGTGTTTGCAGTAATATTTTCTTCAGAAAATATCATACATGCTTACTATTTAAACTTATTAGTGATTCCGATCTCAGATAAACCAGTGCCACAGAGTGTTCTGTAAAATATTCTTACCTCGATTTCGTCGATTTGGAAAAATCTAGTTCTTGAATTTTGTTTAGAGTTAGCAACACAGTGTGTCAGGTTTTAATTGCTGCTCTAACCAATTGCCACAAAGTTGATGGTTTAAAATAACTCAAATTTGTTATCTTAAAGCTTTGGAGGTCCGAAATCCAAAATAAATCTTTCTAGACTAAAAATCAAGATGTCAAAGGGCTGTGATACAGAGAATCTGTTCCCTGCCTTTCTCAGCCTCTAGAGTCTGCCTGCATTCCCCGATTTGTGGTGCTTTCTACCATCTTCAGATATTTCTGACTCTTCTGCCTCCCTCGTCCACTTATAAGGAAATGGTGTTTACGTTGGGCCCAAGAAAATAATCTGGGATCATCTCAGGATAGATTGATCAGCAGCCCTATTTCCACCTGCCACCTTACTCCCCCTTTGCCACATCGGCTAACATATTCATGGATTCCAGGGATTAAAACATGGATATCTTTGGGGACCACCACCAGCTACTAAGAAATGAAGTTGCTTCATTTTATAATCTCTACGATTTTCAAGCATTTATAGTTCATTTGTAGATTAATATGTTACCATAAATTCTACCCCTGTAGTCCTACAGGACAAGTTTTACATTTGAACAGAATTGATCTATCCCTGTGTTAAGAACTCTGGTATCACTCAAATTTGGGGAGAGAGCATTTGATGTACCAAATCCTGAATGCATTGTTTACATTGCCCACTTTGTGAAGATTGGCGAGGACCTTACCATGACTTTCCACAATAAGTGAATGCCCAGAAATGGAGAGATCTTTTTCTACCTCCCCCCATCACTCTTGGCTACACAAATTATGCTGTAAATGTCAGAATCTGCTTTCTACAATTCAGTTTTAAAACTTTCCCCTCCATTGTACTGAAATTTAACAACCACTGAGCTAAACAATAAATCTAAGCCTTATAGGCAAAAATAGCTTTCAAAATAATGGAATTTTAGGATTGACTTAATAAACCACTGTATCATAGAAAGTTTTTATGATATTTATTGTAATACTGTATTTCATATTTGGCATTTACAACTCACAACTAGAAGAACATTTATTTTAAGTTTCAGTCCACATTGAATTTATATAGTTCAATTATGCTTAAAATCGGACATTACTCTCTAAGCATGTGTCTTTATAAGATTTAGAAGGAATGTAATTTGGAGTGAATTACTGTTATAGAATAACTGTGTAATAAATGTCTTTTAGTCTAATATTCTGAATGCTCTATAAATGGCCATCAGGGAATGACTGGTTAAAAGTATTTTTGTGAACACGGATTTACCTGAGGTGAGTGTACAGGGTACTAAGGGGATCACAAATTTTTCCCTGTGGTTTTCTAGTTAGTTTAGTCCTATAGTAAGATATAATTTAACCTAAAATTTAGGAGATCTAATAGATAAAGATGCCTAAATTAGAGGATACCAATAGTTGATAATTTCTAGTGTTTTACAGACCTGGAAATACAAGGACTTAGACTTAGGTCTGGATTCATACTCCAAACTGCTATTACATGTGTGGCTTCATACCTCCATATTCTCATCCGTAACTACGCTAGGCTGAACTGTATAGGTTGACTTTTACACAAATTTGATAAGTAAATGTATTCTCTTATTTTCTTACGATAAACTAGAGGAAATGTTAGAAGTATACTACATAGTACATGTAATATATGAACTAGTTGTTCATTAACTGTTACCAGCCAACACCAGTCAACAATAGTAAAGTTGTCTGTGAGTCAAAGGTACACGCGCATTTTTCGACCGCATAAGGAGTAGGGTACCCCAACCCCCACATTGTTCAACGGTCAACTCTATTAAGAATGTGATCCTAGATTCCTTGAGGATTAACTATAAATACAGGTATGTAGCATCGCACATGTATTTTATTTAACTCAATGAATGATAGCATTTTTTTCAGATAAAAAATTCCACTATATTCTGTTAGTCTGTAGAAAGCCGGTAAGCTGGACTCTCATATCTGTAGGAGAGAAACTAGTCCTGAGCTAGTCTTCCCCTCAAACAAATGGGGGAAAAAAAACCACATAAAACCGTGCCTGGAATTTATTATCAATGGATTGATTTAATATTTTAAATTTTTTATTATTTTTCATTTTTTCCTCCCCTCTTTGTATCCCTTCTTCTGGGTTCCTAATTACTCACTTGCTTAACATTAGGCCAAGAAACACTGAGAATAAGTTTATTTCAATCTTTACTCCAAGAATTCATTTTTTAAAAATCATAATGTCATTAATTTTAACATGACATTTCAATTGAGGGTGTGCATTTGATTTTTCTGTGACTTTAGTTTGTATAATTCCTACAAATTTTGTGCCTCATCACTTGATGAGCTTGATCAGAAGTATTTCAAATATTGTGTATTTCTCAGTTCCTATTGTAGGTTTCTCAGTTTCTATTTTATTCTTTGGGGTTTTCTATAATCTATTGCATCCTTAACTACAGAAACTTTTTAGGTCCCTTCTCCGCTAATTCCAACATTCTCATCAGTTGTCTTCTCACTTTTTATCCCTCTTGATAATGGATTTTCCTGCTTCCACAATTTGTTATTCTGGACCTAGCAAGACTCTTGTACAGATTCTGAATATATTCCTCTAAAGTTCAATGTTGTCCAGCAGGCAGGTAAGTTACTGTTTTTCATTTGATCAGTGGAGAATTTTGTGTTTCACTAGGGTGCATTTATTTTGGTTTTACATCTGATTCTGGGGAAAACCTCTTTTCTGGGGTATGGTCTTTATTCCCAAATGGAATCCTTCTAGAATTTTGCTGAAAGCCTGAAGTATTAAAATACACCCTTTAAATCTGATAACTTGAACATCTATAGTCCCAGAACTTGGAAGTTTGAGTAATCTACTCTCTTCCTTAGCCTTCCAGATGGTTTTATTGTCTCCTTTGGAGCCATGCTCCTGTTTTATTCAAGTCTGGTATCACTGCCAGTATCTACAAAAAAAGGCCTACAGCAGCTTTATTTACCACCATCAAAAACTAGAAACTAAGATGGTTACCAACAGATAAATGAATGAACACACAGGTACATCCACACAACAGATTATTTAGTAAATGAGCAATCAAGCTATGAAAATACAGGGATGAATCTTAAGTGAATATTGCCATGTGAAAAATCCATTGTAAAAGCTAAATACTGTATGGCTTCAATTATATGGAATTCTAGGAAAGGCAAAACTCAAGTTATGGTAAGAAGATCAGTGGTTTATGAGTTTGTCCTGGGAAGGTGGGAGAGGATTTAATAGTTGAAATAAAGATTGTGTAGGGTGGTGAAGCTATTCTGCATGAAAGAATAATGATGCATAGGTTACAATCCATAGCACTTTACTGCACAAGGAATGAATCCTAAGATATGACAACTTAAAAATTATTTAGGAGGTCAGAATCCCCGGACAGAATGCGTAATATAATAAAGTCAAACCGTTACAAATTCATGAAAAGACTTCATTGAAGAGGGTGTAAGTAATGTTGGAAATGCAGTATCTAACTACAGACAAAAGCAATCCTGTGTAAGTACTTTAGTTGATAAAGTTGTTTCCCACCAGGGTACAGATAAGCAATTGATACTACTATACATGTAAACTGGAACTGAACAAGTAAATGTTCAGTAGATGGCAGGTGCCAGATTTCTCAATGTTGGAGAGGGAGGTTACACATAAGCAAGGAAGGAGAGTCTACAATGATGCAGGCGGTAATGGATCAGAGTCGGAGACATATCAGATCAAACATGAGCTCATATGGTAAGTAAAGACGGTTACATATAGAAGTATTTGTAGATATATGTATTAGTACATATACATATTTATTTGCTCAGTTATTTAAAGGAACCTACAAGCAACTACATCCCTGTAACAATGAACACATTTAGCATGGAGTTCTTGGTTTCTAGTATTATTCAAGTTTTAAAAACCAGGGTTCCTTGGAAAACTCCACAGCATACGAGATGAGCTTGGAGCATTTGTGTAGTGCCAGAGAGCCAGAGAAAGTGCTAACACAAAGAGACATGATGATAAGGGTTGACAAGAAGTCACGTACCCTCAATAGGACAGGATAGGAACAACATTTTATCTGAGGTCTTCCACCCCAAAATCTAGAACACCAGTATAATCATGGTGGGGGGGATGGATCAGAAACCAAAACAAGTAATGTTCTACAAAACATTTGACCACTAATCCTCAAAATTGAAAGTCCTTAAAAAAAAGTCTTAGAAATTGTCAGAACACAGAGGTGCCAAAGGATATAGGACTATTAAACGTATTGTGTGACAGCCTGGATGGGATTCTAGAACCAAAAAAATATTCAGAATTGCTTACTTCTAACCTAAGGCCTATATTATATCAGTTTGCTAATTATAACAAACACACCATACTAACGTAAGATGTTAATTGGGGAAACTGGGTGTGAGAGTAGATAAGAGTTCTATATTAGCTTTATAACTTTTATGTAACTAAAGTGTTCTAAAATAAAAATCCTTTACATGTAGATTTATAAAGGGGACCTCTTATCTTTTAAAAATGACTATTTAGTACTGAAAATAAAGCAACACATCTAATTGCCAAAGTATAGAACAGCCCTAATGCTTTACCCCCTTATGTATAAGTGTGATATTTATGTATGTGAATATGTCGATTTAAGAGGATTATGATTTTATTAGATGTTCCTTACCTGCTCTATGCAACAGTAAGACATCTCCGGGAATTATGCATCAGAACAAGCAAGGAAATTTATATTTGGCACTACCAAAAAGTAATGCTTTATTATACATGAATATGACAGTCACACTAGCAGAAAAAGTTTGCAAGTTAATTTGCCCTCATGCAAAGAATTCCTCTGCTCACATCCTCCCATACTCCAAAGGGCTGTCTTCGATATTGGCAAGAGCAGAAGGCACAGAACTTCAAGGTATTTAGCTCACCTCCCTCCTTCTCGGGACTTGAGTCCCTAGGTGTGGAGATACATTGGTTTCCGTGGGCATAAATGGTATTCATAATTCATGAATATAGTTGTGAGTTGTATGGTGCTTGCACTGAGTGCCAGACCTGATGACAGAGTGATTTTTTTTCTAACTTTTTCTAAAATTTGGGATATGGAAGATCCTCTTAAGCAGTGCTATTCAAAATCTGATCTGTACCTTAATTCCAGTGCATAAGCTTCTAGCAATGAGGTATTAAAAGTATGGAAAATGAGAATAAGCACATAGAAAATTTTATTGCACTTTAAAATTGCCATTTTATAAAAATATTTATCCACCAGGGATAAAAAATAGGACTTAAACCCTTGATCACAAATGGAAAGGAACGCGGTTCTCAAGCATAGGGCCTAGAGTAGGGGATCCCCTTTCCCAAAGTCTAAACGAGATGCTCAAAGGTAGGGAGCAGGGGGGTTGGCGGAGGAAAAAAAGCACCACAGATGAAGATCACCTTTGACCTTTCCACATTCTTTAAGATGGGGTCAACTTCTACTCTCAAAGAAGAGATTAGATTCTTCACTATCCCGTGAGCCTTTAGTTAACGAACCTTATAAGTCACATTCACAAAACTCTTAACAATTAACTGTGGGAAATATATAGGGAACTAGAAACATTTCATCCTGCGAACCTTAAGAAAGGAAAATAGAAGGTTGAATTGTGTGATTACAAGATTAGTCATGCTTATTTTTCATAGATTGATTTTTGGATTACTGCATAAGGATAATGATGATGCCTGAAGAAATGTCCTGATGTCTTTTCATATATCGTGAATTGGAACTATAAAGAAAAACATTGATTTTTTTTTTTTTTTTTTTTTAAGGACTGTGATGTATTAGGAATTATTAGGGTTTCTTACTTTGGAGAATTTCTCTCAGCCACAGGTAAACTTCCACTGTCGTCCTATACTACAAACATCAGTTTAGTTTTGAAATGTGTAGGACGGCATATTCATTTAACTCAATTTGTCTTTTCATATAAATATATGTATTCTTAAAGATTTTATTTGAAAGAAAGAGCCCAGGTGGGGGGGCACAGCAGAGGGCGAGGGAGAAGCCGATCTCCCTTCTGAGCAGGGAGCCCAATGTGGGGCTTGATGGATCCTGGGATCATGACCGGAGCTGAAGGCAGATGCTTAACTGACTGAGCCACCCAGGCGCCCCTCATAAATATATTTATATATAGAGTCCCCGTTTGTGATTCCACGTTACTGCCTTGCAAGCATGAAGGTTACTACTCCCCGCCACTGCCTATGGATGATGGTCTCTGTGGCAGGTTTGCACTTCTCAGTCCCAGACTCTCACATTTGCTCTTCTCGTGTTTCATTATGCCCAGGATAAGGTGCTTGGTCTTCGTCTTCCTTTGGGTTGCTTTAACAAATATATCATAGACTAATTGGCTTGGACAGTATTTACTTCTTTACACTCCTGCAGATTGGGAAATTTAAGAGCAAGGTGCTGGCAGAAGTAGGGTCTGGTGAAAGCCTACTTTCTGGTTTGCAGATGGCTATCTTGCTGTATCTTCATAGGTGGAGGTCGAGTGAAAAGGGGATGGGGGGGGGGGAAAGAAAGCACTCTTGCGTTTCTTACAAGGACACTATTCCCATCATGGGCACTCCATCCTCATGACCTAGTTACCACCCCCCCCACTTCCAGATTATATACATGGAATATTAGGATTCAATATATGAATTTTGAAGGGACACATTCAGTTCATAGTATTCCTTCCTAGGCCAAACAAAATTCATGTCCTTCTTATAAGTAGAATACATTCTTTCCATCCCAAGAGCCCCCAAAGTCTTAACATTTTAGGAATCAATGCACAAAAGTTAAGTCCAACATCTCATCTAAATGTCATCTAAATCAGATAGGATGAAACTTATGGTAGGATTCCTCACAAGGGAAAAAAAAAAAGACAAAAAGACAAAAAACTTCCAGCTGTAGACCTGTGAAACTAAAATTATGTGCTTTCAAAATACAATGATGAGACAGGTAAGGAATAGACTATTCCAAAAGGGAGAAATATGAAGAACGGAGTGATTGTTCCTGAACAAGTCCAAAACCTAATGAGTCAAACTCCATGAGATCTTAAGACTTGAGAACAATCTTCTTTGGCTCAATTCTCTGCCTTTCAGATCCACTGAGGAAGTAATGTCACCCCCACAGATCAGCAGGGTACCATGCAATCCTTCTTTCTGTGCATAGACACTGTCATGTTGAGACAGAGGTTGTGCCCTTGGAGCTCCAATGGGTTGCCTGACCTTACAGTTTCTGTTGGAAGTCTAGACAGTAACCCCAATGATCTGAGTCACCTTTGGTGTCCTCCCTCTTCTTAAAGGGTAGCACACATTCACAGCCTTCCTTCATGCCATCTTGTTTTTGGTTTCCTTTAGTCACAGCTGACTGCATCTCTGCCAGTATAGTCCCTTCTCTGTTCCTGGATTCTGTTAAGATTGCTGATTAAATCAATCCTATGCACCTGTACTAATCTCCTTATCAAAAGGTCATTCTATCACATCCTTAATGTTTTATTCCAAATATGCTTTCTCATTTTTTTTTTTGTAGTATGGATGGAGAATTTTCTAAGTATTTAAGTTATGGTTTCTTTTTACTTAATTTCATCTTTAATTTACCTCCTTGCATCTTACTAAGTAGTCAGAAGGACCCAAGCCTCAAAACTTTGCTTAGAAACCACATCAGCTAAGTATGTAGTTTCACTGCTCAGAAGTTCTACCTTCTATAAAACACAAAAACATGAACACCATTCAGCCAAGTTCTTTGCCACTTTATAATAGGGATTGCCTTTTCTCCATTGTCCAGTAATAGGTTTGATTCTGAGATCTCATCAGAATGGCCTTTACTATATTTCTCCAAAGTCTGATAATTTGTGTTCTAGAAGATGGAAGCCTTTTCTATAGCTATCCTCTGATCGCTTACCAGATCACCTTTAGAATTCCCTTACTGGCTTTTTCTAGCATGCACCTGAAAACTCTTCTAGCTTCTAATTATGACCCAGTTGCAAAGTCACTTCCAGGTTTTTAGATATTTGTTACAACAGCATCCTACTTGGTACCAATTCCAGTCTTCCTGTACAGGCTAATTTAACAAATACCATAGACTGGGTGAATTAAGTATTTCTCACAGATCTGGAGGCTAGAAAGTCCAAGATCAAGGTGGTGGCCGATTCAGTATCTTGTGAGAGCCCACTTCTGGTTTTCAGTGGTTGTCTTCCCATTTATCTTCACATGAGAAGCAGAGAGATAAGCAGCAAACACTCTTGTGTCTCTTCTTCTAAAGGCATTAACCCCATTAGGAGGGGTCCACACTCAACCTAATTACCTCCCATGTCTTCACTTTCCAATACCAACACACTGGAAATCAGGTTTTAATGTATACATTTTGTGGAAACACAAACATTCAATCTATAGTCATCAGTATACAAAAACAGGGCTAAGTATTATTTTAGGCTAACTATGTTCAAAGCAGCTGAACTAATTGCTACATCTGGTGATGAAGCAATAAAATACACAATTCAAATCCCTCCAAGTGAAAGTTCTCATACTCATGCATATTGAGATAATTTTGCTCATTTTTTTTTCCTGTGTTTTTTTTTTTTTTTAATAGTCAGACTTAAGTTAGCAGGGGTAAATATTTGGCCAAAGAGCTCTTACCAGGGATGTTTGTCACTTGAAGTCTAAATGCCGATGCCATCACTTAGTGTGATGACCATCATCCCTACAATTGGTAGAAATCAAAATTCAAGGGCAAACTGGGTGAAAGCATGATATTTCACTAGGATTCTTAACCATCCTGTGAAGGAATTGGGGACAATATCAATCAAAAGAGCTCTACATAAGATTGTATACAGGTTCCATACCAACGGTTTCCCCACCCTTTTTCTTCCTTGTGGTAAGACTCCCCACTGAGGACCCTAATGATGAATTAAACCAAAACAGGGGTTTCTTTTTTAATTTGGGCAATACTTCTACTCTAATAGGTTTATGCTGTAATCTGTCTTTACATATAGGGATGGGAATGAGGAGAATTAAGTTGTCAAGGGTTAACTTTTGTCACTATAAGGTGAATTTCTTCCTGAAACAGTTAAAAATGCTATTTCTTCCAAGGCTATTGGACCTATTCAGTAGGTCAGACAAGAGAATAGGATTTAAAAAGGATGAAGCAGTCACCCCTTACAAACATTGCCAATGGTGACCATTGAGATAAATCCTGCAGAGATGAACATGTTAAGGCATTTTTAGGGGAGGGGTGAGAAGGTATACCCGACTGGAGAATACCAAGGGAAGGAGAGAAATAGAGCTACTGACAGCTCAAGCTGTTTTGTTGTCAAATGGGGCAAGAGACAGAGCTACTGACAACTCAAGCTGTTTTGCTTTGTTGTCAAATGGGGGCAACTCTAGTAAAGGAATCGAATGCAGGTTTGTTAGATTGTTCTAACAGAAGACTTGAGCATATATTTGGTCTCATACACTAAAGTTGAAGCATTCTCTGGCCAGGTTTTTCAAGTTGTTCATAAATTACCAACTAAAAATTCAGTCAGAATCATTTTCAACACAATATCATATAGAAGTTATTTAATATATTCATCCATTCCTTTATTCTTCATTTGAGGAGNNGGAATGAATTTAGCTTTTGCTCTATACCGTGTTTCAAGTCCCTAGTATTGATGGCTGTTCCAAAATAGAGTGTCAAAATCATCTTTTGCTCTTGCTGGCCAAGAGAGACCAAACATGGTGAGAGAAAGAACAAGAACTGAAATACTCAATATCCCCTTCTCTATCACCAGTAAGGCTGGAACCTAGTTTCTCTGAACTTCAGGTTAAAGAGAAGCCTGAGCTAAGAAAGTTCAAAAAAAAAAAAAAAATTGAGGGGGGTGCGGAGTGAGGGAAAGAGAAAATACAAGCAGAGGAGGGGCAGAGGGAGAGGCAGAGGGTCAAGGAGACTCTCTGCTGAGCATGGAGCTCAATGCAGGCCTGGATCCCAGGACCCCAAGATCATAATTTCAGCCAAAGTCAGACACATAAACAACTGAGCTACCCAGGTGTCCCGAGAAAGCTTCTATCATCAGATACCTGAAGGGTGAAGCTGAAGAGTTTGCAAACAGAGGAAGGGACAGGAGCTTCATAGCCAAGCTAAGCTTTGAAAGGGAGCTCTTGGACGAATACAAGAGTGTGAGAAGACCTACGCAGAGGTGATTATTCTTTCCCTGTTTTTCCATCCCATATAGATGAACAGAGGAATAAGGAATGAGTCAGTAGCATTTGTATTTTATGAAAGAGGGTTTGGCCAAAGGAATGGGTGTTTCCCGGAATATTTTAAATTTTTCACTTATGTAAAAGCCTAATTCTAATTTTCACTGTTAGTGATGAAACAGTTCATGAAACATTTAGAAGACATAGTCTGTTTTCCCAGAGGATATATAATTCAGTCAGGACTAACATCAAACAATGAAGAGATATTTCTATCCTTTGTTGCTTTAGTTATAAAAGTAAAAAGCCAACCTCAGCTGTTCAAAAATACCCAAGTGCTGAAGGGAATTGTTGGAGGGATGGCAGCAGCTGAGTTGGGCTTAGTCTGGGAAGGCTTCGTGTTGCTAATTCCCAGAGTGATTCATCCTTTCCTTGTAACAACCTTGAGTTTCCTGCCTCCTGTTTGAAATTTAGCCTTAGTGTCTTCATTCCTTTTTTTAAAGTGCACAGTGTGTGTGTGTGTGTGTGTGTGTGTGTGTGTGTGTGTGTGTGTGTGTGTGTTGGGGGAGGAGAATATATATAAAGTTGTTAGACAACTTCAGAACAGTTTCTAAATATTGAGAAAGTCACCTAAATTTGTTAGATGTTTCAGTTATATGGTCTTATTTTCCCAGTTCACTGGGGTTAGTCCAATTTACTGATGACACGTTTCATACCATTTCTCTTTAAAATTGGATAAGGCCAAAAAATAAAAAATAAAATAGGATAGGGCCTATTTGAATGTCAGTACTATGGGGTGGGAAGTACTTGGGCAGGGGCAGGGAATAAGTAGGGGAGATTCAGGGGTTGTCAAGGCAGGGCCCTAGCCTGTGCTTATGAGAAACCCTGAGAGCATCAGGAAGAGTGGAAAATTAGAACTGCAAAGGAGAGAAAGGAGGGATGGGATGTACATCGTAAGGGTTTGCAATAGGGTAATAAGGAAGTCATGCTCCATTTTATCCAAGCCTGACCCTAAAAGGACTAGGATGCACCATCCATTGGTATATTGATTCAACAAAAAACATTCCATTCTGTGTGCTATGCACCATGCTAAAATATAGGATGTTAACATGTTTTTCAAAGTAATACTTAGTCAAGAAATATATTTATGTACCAATACCAAATTATCCATCTGCTATCACTGCTATTTGTCTTAAGAGAAAGACACTTCTAAGTTGCTTAACTGTATGTTTTCTACTGATTGTTTTCCCTACTGGTATTAGTTTCCCCAACCTACTTTGTTAGCACATTCATTCATTCACAAGTTTATTTCTATTTATTGATGTTATCTATGTACCAGCTAGTGGAGATTCAACAGTGAACAAAATAGACGGTCTCTACAGGACCTTACATGGGACTGGGTAGTAACTATCATTTTTTGCAATAAGGTAGACAAGACGTTTAAAAAGTGGTCACACAAATAAGTAACCACCACCACCTAGAGATCAAGACTATTGTAAGTCTCTGTTCTCTTTGTAATGATCGCTATTAATTTATCCTGAGATAATGGTGGCTGTGTGTGTGTGTGTGTGTGATTCCAGAGCCCCACCAAACCGACAAAGTCTTTCGAGTTTGAGGAATACAGCATCTACAAGAGAGACACCCCTGTCAAGAAACATTGGTGGGAAATTGGCAGGTATCGAGTGCCAAAACAGTACTTCCTGAATGTCTTGAAATCGGCCTTAGGCATTTTACTATCCCCAAATGATACTCTTCTGATAGGACTTCATCTCCAAGTCAAATTTACTTAAGATATTCACTTCTACATTCACGCTTATCAATATGCATTGAGTGCCCGCTCTGTACAACTGTCTGTCAACCTATGCTAGATGTTTGCAGAGAGAAGCAGCAGTGCAGACTCAGCCCTCTCACTCTGGAACTTACATTCTTATTGTAGTGGGGAAGGCAAGGCAGGCATTAAGTTACTAATGATTATTTACATAAACTGTGGTAAGTGACGCAAAGGAAGATACAGAGGGCCAGTTGATTATAATGGGAAAAACGGACCTGGTTTGAAAAGAAGGCTAACAAAAGTATCTGAGAAAGGGACATTTAAGTAGAGGTCAATGTAGCTAGAGGAGGAGATAGGAACCAAAGACCCAAGCTTTGGGGTCGAAAGGAGCAAGTGACATGAACAGAAACCTTTTACTATAAATTCAGATGGAGAATGAAGATCACTGTTAGATTTCCCGGTAAAGCAAACTAAGAGACTCCAATCACGCAAGATGGGGAATTTCTGTTCTTATCCTGCTTCCAGCTGCATTTGTCACAGCCATGTGACAGCCTAGATATTCACCTGAAGAGACTTTTTAGAAAAGCCTTTCCAGTTATCAGTTCACTATCATCAAAAGACTGGCAAATGTAGTCTGGTTTGGGGATTTGTAAGCCCAGCTGTTCCACTGTTCCTGTGCAGTCTTGGGCATGGGAAACAGTTCATGGAGAAGACCCCTGACTCGGGTTGCCGTTTCCCCTGGGGGATCACAGATCTTCCCTAGGATCCTAGGAGGAAGCCAACCAAAGAACACTTTTAGGAGTTCAGCTTCCTAAGAGCCATCAATTTCTCACCCTTACCTTACATAAGCCACTCAAATAACTCAGGCTACTGGAAAAAAGCAAGTGGCTTACAACTTTTGTTTTTGGTACTTCCAAGGCAATGGAACAAAAGTCTTGAGTATCTTGTAAATTTGAGGAAATATCCAAGAAGAACAAACCAAAACATAACATCTCAAGTTATGATGCTGTATATATTATATTTAGGAAAAAAAAAAAAATCAAATATACCACAGTGACAAGATTCATGAGAATTTCATTATTTAGAAAGGAAGAAAAGTCATATGTGATCTTGAGACCACGTAAAAAAATTAATAAAGTCCTAAGTCATATGATTAGCTCTGCTAATGTTCACATACATTACAATTACATTTATAGTGTAATGACAACTTATGACAAAATATACATAGATGTGTCACTTGATTTTCTGGTTAGAGTAATAGGTGTATAGATTAATAGTTATATTAAAATTTAAGTTACAGGACGCCTGAGTATCTCAGTTGGTTCGGCGTCTGCCTTCAGCTCAGGTCATGATCCCAGGGTTCTGGGATCGAGTGCTGCATTGGGCTCCTTGCTCAGTGTGGAGCCTGCTTCTCCCCCTGCCTGCTTCTCCCCCTTTAGTGCTCTCTCTCTCCCCCCCTGACAAATAAAATCTTTAAAAAAATAAAATAAGTCACTATGAATAGGAAAAAGTCCAGTGAGGAGGCCATCCAACCTTTAGAACTGAATAGCCACGTGAAAACATACAAAGTTAAATCTGTTGTGGGAGATGCTCCACTCTCTTCACTTTCCAGAGTATACTTCTACGTTTCCTGTCAGCCACTCACCATGGAGAAAGGAAGTAGGAAAGATCTAGATCAGTCACACTGTCATTTTTATCAATACGAAAGTTCAAAATTCTGAGTATCATGTAGGCAATTGAGAAATAATGATTTTTTTTTTAGGACTTTTCAAAAATATCTATTTTTATCATGACAAAGGGACATGGGAGGAAAATGGCATAGAGAACGTGGTAAATCAAACCCAGGACTGGATGCAGAGGACTGGATGCAGAACACCTGAGCTGGAAAGGATAGGTCTTGTTCTGAAATATTTTAATTTCATCCAGACATACATGAGGGCTTATCTGACAGAGAAACAGGAGGATGTTCTAAGAAAAGGGAAAAAGACTTGAAGATATTAGAGAAGTAGAGAGATTCAATTTGAAGCTATGTGGTTTGGCTCTGACACATGTGAATTAGAGATGGAGTCACTGAGCAATAAAGGCATTATGGGATGTTTGGAGAGGAGGAGAATTATGTTGATGTTAATGAGAGGAAGACAGAATCTTGATGTTCATAAGGCTCAGTCACCTAGGCAGTATCTGCTGGCTACTTACGAATGCCAATTGATGTTCATTCAGTATTTATACAACAGATATCTTAATTCTATTTCTGGTTTAGAGTAGGCACTAAGTCCTGAGGTTAGGACTGTAGACCAAGAACAGATTAGTTAGGAACCGTCAAAAATGTTACTAAGTGTAATCTTTTTTTGGTTTTGCTCCTAATGCTATTTTCATGATAAAGGGGCCCCTGAATTGTTTCCATTAATTCATTTAATTAAATTTCAACCATGCCTTGATTAATCATTTAGTAATTATTTTTTCCAGGGTTAAGGAGTTCCAGCACAGTTCTACTCTCTAAATGTCCTTTAATAGAAAGTTTAATGTATGTTTATAATGATATCTGAGACCAAAAGGGAAAGGTTCCTTCACATGATAATCATAGGGAGTACAATGTTTGGAAGTTATGGGAACAATGCTATGCTGACATGAGCTGTATCTTCGTATGAAGTTCGATACTACTGTCTGATAAAAGTTAGCGCAAAGACATTTTCAAGAGGAGCAATAGCCTAAAAGAGGGGCTTGAAAGGAGGAAAAAATATATATGTATACAGGGATGAGGGGCTACAGAAACTTCCTTTAGAGCACTGCCTTGTAAGCTGTCCCCTAGAATAATACAAAAGTAAGACTTGGAAAAGCTAGGACCTCATAATTCAACTCTCAATTCACATTCCTCCCTGTCACAATAGTGAGGACTCTCCTACATCTCCCATCTACTCTGGCACAGGTTTTTGATTGACAAATAATCCAGGATTATAATCACCTTCCTGTATCATCTTACAGATGCTAAGAAAGAATAGAACCATGGTAGAGAAGCATTTTTTTTTTTAAGATTTTATTTATTTATTTGACAGAGATAGAGACAGCCAGCGAGAGAGGGAACACAAGCAGAGGGAGTGGGAGAGGAAGAAGCAGGCTCCCAGCAGAGAAGCCTGATGTGGGGCTCGATCCCACAATGCAGGGATCACGCCCTGAGCCGGAGGCAGACGCCTAACCGCTGTGCCACCCAGGCGCCCCGGTAGAGAAGCATTTGACCACTGACCATTTGATCAAGACTGGGTATCCACGAAACTAGGTATTCATGAGTCTGTAGCAGCCCAGAAGATATCCCTACACATCCCTATTGCAAGATATTAACATTGAATTTCCTGGTTAGGCCACACAGAAAATAACAGAAATTAGCTATGAGAGCCAATTAACTTTTCTGGAAGTACTGTCTCACATTAGTCTCTTCCCCCAATTTTTTCTCCTGTCATTTCCCCCTCACTTTACAGAAACAAAATTAAAATAATTAAGAACAATGACTATCTCCAAGTGAATATTTTGGTGAAAAGCCAATCTTAACATTTAAAAAGGCTGCTTGAACAAAGAGGTTCCAGGATACAAACTATATAGACTTTAGTTATCCAGATTTGACCAGAGACCCGGTAATTTTTGCTGGTATTATGGAAGCATTATTTAAGCCAAATATCATACCATGGAAGTTTTGTATTTAGTAAAGGAGATATGATTTGGCCTATGAATAAACAGGGCCTGATTTTCAGTAAAAAGTATTCCAGAATCAGCATTCATGTATCAGTGATTTAGTACTCACATTTTATCACAATACTATATAAAAGGGTTACCTTCCAAAGTGATGCCATGAAACTAACTCAATATAACTGACCATATACATGTCACAACATCAACTTAGGAAGTTAGGACTTCTACACTGTACTTCAGTGGTATGTTTATGTATTCCTCTTGTTACTATCACCATACCTGTAATTATAGTGAAAAATGGCTGTAACAGAATAACCCACGCCTGAAACTTGTCATATCATTGCGTTTTGTGAGATAAATGGAGGGGTATGTAGTTAGCTAAGCATGAATTCTAGGGGTCCTACTTGATGATCTACTGTATTTAAGTATGAATGCAGGGGATGATTCTAGATCCTGTGGCTGACTAGGACTTCTAGGACAGCAGTGCAGACTTTAGAAATCCTCTGGTTAATTAGCACCCCTTATATTGACCAGATATAGTGTAGGAACTGGACTAGAGAATGGGAAAGCAAGACCTCTACTATCAGACTTCTCCTTTTAAAAGGTATCATTGTGCTATTATTTCCCCCATGGAGCCTTATCTTCCCAAAAAATCCTCTCATTGTCCTGAGATCACTATTGATTTTTACGTGTGAGGGCATATACTGACCACTTAGTACTCCTTTTTGCCTTTTTATTAGAATCTTAAATATAAATATGCATTAGTAATGATGATATGCTACATACTTCATTTACTTTGGGATGCAAACAATAATACATTTTTGTCCTACAGTAGGTCACGATGAGGAGGATTTACTGCTGAAAGAAGTGCTAAAATGTGAAGGAGGAACTTGAATGGCATCTCTAGGACTCAGGTTAGGAATAGGAGGTAACCAGGGAACTGGCTTGCAGTGGAAAGAAAATGCCCTGGAGATATAGAGTGAGCAACTTCTGATGGTTCCTTAGTTCTCTGAAGTTTCATTGTTGCCTATTATATGCCTACTCTCCTTTATTCCTTTTTCTAGGTCTTGAGGCCACTACACATGGCTAGGGTTAGAGTATCTTCCCCTCACATTTGAGGCAGATGCAGAGGAAGACCTAGGGAAATACACCTAAACAGGTGGCAATTGGGGGGGGGGGGGGCGGGGAGGGAGAGGGAGTCAACATGTATGCATATAAATAGAGGTGGGGAAATCTAGCCATACTTCAGAGAAGTATCTAGAATCCAATTCCTCTCACTTCTAAAACCATATTTGGGATGTGAAATGTGATCTTTAGGAAGTAAAGAAACAGAGTTGGGCCAGAGTTGTCTGAAAGGATGACCAGATACAGGAGTCCTCCCCAAGGAAGGTGAGGAGATTCACATTATCTGCCCTTTCTCCTGCCTCCACTGTTTATTCCGGTCTCTGTGGATACCAGAATTCCCCTATCTAGACCAGATCTTCAGCACAAGATATCAAAAGGAATGAACAAATAGCAACAGCCATCCAAGAAAAAGGAGACCAGATAGGACCCCCCACGTTCTAAGCAGCACCAGTGGGAACCCTGAGGTATTTGGCAGGAAGCACTGGTTTTCAAATCTTATCCAAGCTATTATTTAGAAAAAAAGATGAAAAGATTGTATGAGGCTTCATTTTGCTTTAAGGAATTTGTGGGGCAATTCATTATAAGCTAATGTTCTGCTCCCATGAAGTAAATGTTTCAAGTATCATAAAACTCTCACCATGTATAATAGGAATTTAAGCCCAACCGTTCTTACATTAACTAAAAGGTATTAACAATATTCTCCCCTCACAACGGCTGTTGTTTTTTTTTCTTTCTTTTTCTTTCCTTGACTAGTGAGATTTTGGAGAATATGTGAAGGAAATGGAGACTAAGCTTAAAATGCTACTACCTCTGAGGAGTTGAAAGAACTCCGGAAACGTTAATTCAGTTCTCAATATCCATGAGTGATGATAGAAAAGTAGTATCATTAGCCTTGATTTATAGCAGGAACTAAAGCACACTCATTAGCTTTTCTAAAGGTCAAGGACCTGAAGTGAGCTTATGACCATGGAGATTCAGGGAGCAGGGAATTCCCCTCAATGTGATTCCAATCGCAAGCAATTCTTACAATCCATGCTGGAAGTAAAGAACATGACTCTCCTGTGCCCACAGTGAGGCTTCTTTTGTTGTTTTTCGTTTTTTACTTGTTTTTAATATAGCCACTTATTTCTGTTCCTGAACTAGCTGTGGTGAAATATACAACTGATTATCAGATTTGATTGTTGCTGGTCAAGTCTTAGCATAAATACACTCAATTAAAATAGAAGTAGGAAGTAGAGTACAAAAATAAAATGATAAAAAAAAAAATCACAAAGACTATGCATATGCAAAACATGTGCAGTTGATGGCCAAAGTCTATTGCAGAAGTTATACACACACACACACACACACACACACACACACACACACACACAAAAACACTTGTGATATTCTGCAGGTTGCTGTCCTAAGACACTTAGCTTAATAAAGTCATTAAGTTTGCAATTTTTCACTCCTGCACTAGACAATTTATATGACCACAAGTAGAACATGGTGACTCCCTAAAGAGAGATGAAGGAAGAACACATCTTTTAAGAATCTGCCCAACAGTCTAAGGAGTTATTAACTCTAGATATAAAGGCATACACAAAGTCAAAAAAGGTATTAATACTGTTTGTTCTAGGACTTTGCAAACTAGTCTCAACAGAATTATCAATGGAACACATCGCAGCCCGCTAACAAAGAAGTTTAAGGGAAAGAATGATCATGCATTTTAGGTCATTGATGAAAATCATGATAAGCAATAAATATAAAATTTTATTCAACACAAAATGCTTTTAAAAGAGGTTCTACTTCTGGTAATGGCAGGAAGGTTGTGTAATAGATTATCATCCTGAAGATCTTATGAACTCTGGCCAAATATACATATGTTATATTTGTTTAAATATAAAAAAAGGTGTTCATGTTTTAAGGAGTGACCAAAGCAGTCAGACTGGCAGAAAGTATTCTGCTCTTGAAGGAATGGCACTGGGGAGAACAACAATGTCTGTAGGTCTCCCCCCTGCAAAGGTCTTTCCTAAGATGACCTCCAATGAGACCCACTTCCTGGTATTCATGTCACTGTATAATCTCCTCCCCCATGAACGTGAGCTGGACCTTGTGACAACTCCTTCTAACAAACAGAATGTGGCCAAATAGCTTGATTCTGAGAGGAGATCACAAAAAGACTAGTTTCTGCCTTGCTCACATTCACTTGCAGCCCTCATCCTGCAGGAAGCTGCCATGTTGCAAGTAACCTTAAGGTGAGGCTATGCGGCAAGGCATGGAGACGTCCAGTCACATAGAGAACTTAAGGTCGCCAGTATTTGTGTGTGTGAGCTTGGAAGTGATCCTGTGAGACCTGCCGACATCTGCATAAGCGAGCTCAGGAGCAGATTTACCGCAGTTGAGCCTCAAGAGTACCACAGCCTTGCAAGCCCTGAGCCAGAGGACCCAGCTAAGATGCACCTGGATCTCTACCCCTCAAACTGTAAGATAATAAATCTGTATTTTAAGCCACTGAGTTTTAGAGGTATTTGTTATGCAGCAATGAATATGCATATGTAATGAAAAATAGAATTTTATTCAACAAAGATCCCTCAAAAGATGTTTAGCTTCTGGAAATTACAGAAGAGTTTTTACTGACTGTCCCACAGATATTAATTATAAATGCTGGTTAAATTTTAATTAAACTTATTAAATTTTAGGGAGTAAAGTAGGCAGAGACTGGCAGGTATTTGATTCTCGAAAGAAAGGAACCCTTGAATAAGGGTAAGATAAGGCTCTTCTTCTGAGAGCCCTCTACAGACCACATGGAAGAACATGGCTAGAACTCAGAAGTGTTGAGCTTATTAGCATTAAGTGACAGAGGATGGAGATCAACGCTGTCAGAGTGGTTGTAAAACGGGGAAGGAAACTCGAGATGGGGGGGTGTCAGAGAAGCGAGTCCCCAAATTCTTGTCTGTTTCATGAACAGCATGTGAAGGAGACTAAGAACAGCAGCTTTGAGCTGCTGTGTACAGAGAGGAACATCCTTTAGTGTTTAATTCTAAGAGACGATATTGGTAAATAACTTGCGTTTTACCTCAAAAGTACAGCAGGTTTATGTTTTTTAAAAGTGCTGTTTAAAAATTTTATTAATTTGACAGAGAACGAGCACATGAGCACAAGCAGGGGGAGCTGGAGAGAGAGAGAACGCGCGCAGGCTTCCCCCTAAGCAAAACGCCAGACGCAGACGCAGGGCTTAATTCCAGGACCCTGGGATCCTGACCTGAGCCGAAGGCAGACACTTAGTCAACTGAGCCACCCAGGCACCCCTGGTTCTTGCTTTTTAAGTAAATACTATACTCAAGGAATAAGGGTTTACTCTACGAGTAGGGGGAAAAGACATTATCTGTAGTAACCAAATTTTAAACCAACACTCCACTAGTCTGGGTAAGTTTTCCAAGGTAAATAAGTACCTGATTGGGGCGGGGAGGGGGGGAGACACAAAAACAAAAACCAAAACCACTCTTTAGGAAGTTTGGGACATACAGACACTAGATTTTATATAAGGTATCCTTGAACATTCTTAATATGCAATAACAAAAAGATACTAGGTTTTGGTAATTACTAAAAATATAAAGATAAAGAAAAATATTACTTGGGTCTCATCAATCAGGAAAAATGGACCTCAAGATGATTCAGCATTTAGGATTAGCAGGAAAGAACTTTTAAAGGAGCAATTAGAAATGTTCATGACCTAGAAGTAAAGATCACTGCAATGAATGGACAAGTTTAAAAAAAAAAAAAGGAATTTCTAGATTATAGTAAATATCTGAAGTTAGAAATAAATTGGGATCATTTAACAGAAGATAGGGAAGAGAAGGTTAGTGATACTGAAGACCAATGAAGAGATATTACCCATTCTAAGAAGAGTGGGGGCGTGGGGAAGACTGAAATTAAGATAGCCTCCAGGACCCGTGGAAACATATTAAGCAATTTAACATACTACATTAAACTAGAATAACAGGAAGAGAGCTAGAAGGAACAGAATGTGTAGGACAGTAATGATGAAAACAGAACAAAAATTTGACTTACTACACCTCAAGGAGGTTGATACAAAGAAAGCCACACGTAACTGCAAACTGATTAAAAATGAAAACTTAATAGCCAAAGGGAAAAAATAATAAAACCACCCAGAATTCTACATCCTGAAACATTCTGAGAAGACAAATACTCTGCAGATAAATTAAGACTAATAAAGCTACAATAATCAAGGTATTTTATTATAGGCATAAGTACATAAATACAATAAAATCCAGGAATAAACCAACATATACGGTCAGTTGATCTACAACATTGCCAAGGTAAGTCATTGAAAAAGCAATAGTCTTTAACAAGTATTTCTGGAATATCTGCATATCCACACATTGAAAAAGTGAGTGAACAACTCTGATGTAGCACCACACAAAAAATTAAGTTGAAATCGATCAGAAACCTGGTGTGTTAAAACGACAGATCAAGAAAGCAGATTTTTCAATCTTGTTTTAGGCAAAAATATACTAGACACGTAAGTACTCACCTTAAATGAAAATCTGTCTTCAAACCCTCTGGTCTTCAACAGACAATATTACAATAATGAAAAGACAAGCCAGAGAACAGAATATTTGTAATACACGTATCTATTAGGTGACTTGTATCCAGAATACATTTTTAGAACTTGATTCAATTTTTTTTAATGAAAAGAATTTGAGAAGTCGCAAAGTTATATAGATGGCCAATAAGAACTAAAAACAAGCATTCCTACACAATATTAGTTACCAGGGAAATGCAAGTTAAAACACGGAGTGAAAACACTGCTGGGATAGCTAAAATTTGAAAGTCAATTAAAAGATAATCAGTATGGGCAGGAAACTGCAGGTGTTTTGATGGAAATGTAAAATGGTATTACTACTTCTGAAACAATTTGTTTTGTATAAAACCAAGCATATTATCATAAAGTTTAGCTACCCGTTCAGGTATTTACCCAAGGGAAATGAAAGCAGAGGTCTACACAAAGACCTGTGCATGGATTTTTATAACGACTTTACGATAGCCCAGAACAAGAAACAACCCACACACCCAGAACAGATAGGTTAAACAGAATAGTGAGAAGGGATTCATCTGGTCACTGACTGAGGGTAGATAGGATTTACAGCAAAAAAGAGGAAACTCTTTGTCGAGGGAAATGCTCTTTGTCATCCTGAGTGGTGTGATGGTTACATGACCAAAATAGTTACAATTCATTGAACTGAATGCCCGGAGCTGAAGTCAGACGCTTAACTGACTGGGCCACCCAGGCATCCCAAATTAGATTTTTTAGTGAAATTTTACTATGTAAATGACACTTCAATAAGTGTAATTTTAAGGGGGAGCGGGGTCCTTCAGTTGATCAAATGAGCATTTGATTGAAGTAACTTAAGATATTTAGCTTAAGATTTGAGGATTTCTTTACATAATTGGAGGATTAGTTAAAAAAATTTAACACTAAGTTCCATATAAATAAACCAAAACCAGTAAGCAGTAGTTGCAAGAGGAAAAATTTTATCTCTAGAAAAACTCCCACCCAAACCAGAATAGTTTATTGAAGGAACTGGTGAATGCTTTGCTACTCACAGTGGAGTAGCTGGACCTTTGCTCATTTGAGAGGATGCAGAGGGAGTCATTACACTGGTTGGTTTCCGTTGAAGATTCATTCTAAGGGTCACTCATTTTATGCTATAAATCTAAAAGGCAGGAATAGAAAACATAATCTAGTGTTTTCACTTTTGTGAGGGACAAAAAAAAAATCATAGTTTTAGTTCCATTTTATATTTTGTAGGATCTATAAGTTGATACCAAATCAACTGAAGACTATCCTTTGTAGCATACAAAAAATAAAGCAGGTCAATAAGTTATTGAATACCACTTTAGCATTACTTTGAATTAGAATTTATTAGTTCTGTAAAATGTTAATGTCCCACTTTCTTCCTCTAATGCAGTGTGACCAAACATATCTGCATTTTCACACAATATATTGGATTATTTGCAACCGTTGTTTATAGATTGTTGATTACACCCTGTAGAGATATCATTCATATATCTAGAATGTGGTTATTTCCCCCCTCCCATGGACTAATGTATTTAAGTACTAAATATTTTGTATATATTCTTTTGCCTCTAAAATTTTGACAAAATTGTCCAGACATTGCATTTTTGCCAAAAGTAGAATAAAATTTTCCTCAGATATAAGAATACAAACTGTTGTTTGCCTAGAAAATTATGAGCAGTTTCTTTATTAGTAAACATCTGCTACATGACACTGATTAGAATAGAAACACAAAATTGATTAGAAATCTGCCTTAAAAGGTTTTCTATAAAAAGATTCACAATGTCTAAAAGGAAAGAAGTTGATAAAGAAACTTGAAATAGTATTTTTTAAACTGAAAATACATGAATATATTCAAGGTCAAATGAGAAAAAGATGCTATTTAAGTTTCTATCAACACTTCAAGGTTTCAAATTATGAGTAGGCTAATTCTTAAATATAGGTCATGTACCCATATATATATATTTCATATATATATATTATATAAAAGAAACACCTCATATTTGGATACCTCAAATAACATGGTATTTTGGAAACAGCAATCAAGCAGCTCAGTTTGACAGCAGAGAATGAAAAGATATATGTGAGCTATAAAAAGAAGGGGCAGGAAAACAAAGTTCATAAGACAGAAAATCAAAATACAGCACACTTTGAAGACTCAGAAAGTTAAAGAGGCAAACGGTCATGTCTGAAAAAGAAATGAACTAACAAAGACCAATGGATTGAAGTTGCAGCAAGGGCTACTTGTTCTGAAGATAAATAGTCACGGAGGGGAGGGAAGAGGAGACAGGCTGATGTACACAGATGAAGGATAATGCCTGAAGAGCTAACATGTTTGTTACTGAAGTAGTGCACAGCACTATAAAAGCCGAAAGTGTATTAAATCATTTAATAGCCTGCTCTGAATTATGGAGGAAGACCCATTACTTCAGTATGTTGTTACATAAACCTGCACGTTCCAGAAGACTATCCAGTCATCTTCAACCTTCCTTGGGGATTTCTTTATCAATTTAGAATTCACTCACGTGAACTAAATATTAAGTGTCTGGGGAAGGACAAATCTTATATTCTTCAAAATAGTGCAATAAAACTTGGCCACTTAGATGTACTAATCACTTGATGAAACGGAGAAAAAAAAAAAAGGGAATAGCCTTGAAGAATTAAAGGTAATTGCTGAATTATAGGAAAGGTTTGAAACCAACTTTATATATTTAAAATTTAAGACCTATGTAACAGTACTGACATAAGAGTATGTTGACTAGTAATAATCAGCAATTTATACAAAGGAAATAGAAACTGATGATCTATTGATTATGCATTAGGATTGTTAGAAATAGTGATTTGGCTGAAATAACACCATAGCATAGATTCAGGGTTTTGAATTTAGATTTTGGGCTTTAAAACAAACAACAACAGCAACAAAGTTATACGATTTATCTTGAGACCAAGAATAGCATGTTAAATTTTGATAAACATACATATTATTTACATACTAGAAACTAGTAAGTGTGACTTTCTAAAATGAGAGCTAACTCTGTTTTGATATGCATGCAAAGGGTCACTATGATCACACAGACATTGACTTGTCACTTTCATAAATCAGCCAATCAATGATTAATTAAGCAGTAACAAGTTTCTAGTACATACTAGATAGGAAAGAGATACAAAGAAAAATGCAATTCATATGTTCAAAATCTCAGTTGGTAGGTGACCACCATGACTTATTCAGGATTTTAAAATTTTATAATACAGATGAGAATTTAAAGTATATTATAATTTAGTTTTTTTTCTAAACAAATCAAAATAGCTAGTATATATTTGAGTATAATTCCTTAATAACAGTATGAACTTACTACCAATGTTGGCCGAGATTTGCATTAAATAGGTCTGTTCTGCTATTTGACATTTTGTAGGAAAACAACTCATCGGTAGAGGGGCTTTTTCCACTGAATTGGCCAGCTTTTGTGCAAAATCATTTACGTTTATAAAACCAGACAAAGGTCTCCATACAACCCTAGGAGTGGTTTATCATACTTCAGAACATGCTAATCAAAGCAGTAAGCCTAAGACTGGGACCCTGATAATTCTATATACTCTATATATGAAGTTTTTAGATGTGTGCATAGACGTGTTATAAAAGGAGCAAATAGAACTTCGGTTCTCTTTTCCGTGTGTACACTTTTTGATGCACACGCTTTCCTGCTTTCACACACATACCCACATTTTGTGTTTTAAGGAAACCCATAAATGGAACATTTGGCATTCCAACTAAGCTATTTTGAGATATTTGGATATTATTTTAAATTATTCTAGAGCAATGTATGTACTTATAAATTACTCTTCAAGTTGGAGGTCAATCTCAAAGATAGGTATAACAGGATGGTTCCTTGCAAATTTTACATTGCCACATTAGATGGAGATTAGGGATACTTTATTTAAAATCCAATCTATTTAAGTTATTAAACTTTCCCCAATAGGATTTTTCTTCCTTTTTCTCCATCTCATCTGAGTTAACCGCTATGATTAGTTTTAGATCTTTCAATAATGTTCTTATCTAGCAGATTTACAAGCTGTAAATAGCTTTAAATTTCTAGAGTAGTTTTCATACACCTACAATTTTAGACTCCATTTTTTTTTTTTTAGAAAAATGGTCAATTTTTCATCAGCATTTCTAAAAGTTCAAAATAATTTTCCAGATGTATATAGATGTCAAGAAATTTATCTCTAGGATTTTCAGACCTCAGGACCTGGCTCCTAAATGTATTTTTGAGGTAAAGAAACAATTTTTTTTTCTAAACACTATGCATTTCAGTGGTCGTATGCTATCGTAACATTAGAAAGCGGTTTTGTTCTTGCCATAAATTTCATCAACTATAAAAAATGTATAAGCCATTATTTCAATCTGATCTTTTGTGTTTTCTTTTTCCCCCCCTTAGAAAAGTTTTCTTTGTGTGGTCTCATGTGTGGTATTTCCCTGTATAGAGTAGGTATGCCCCTAGACAATATCCACTAGAGGTGCTGGAGTAAAAAGGAAAAAGGATTTTTCTACCCCCTAAGGTGCAGTAACGGGAATGAGCTCATAGTAACATTCACCCTCTCCCTTGGAGCAACAGCAGCAACTCAGGTTCATGCAGAACTAGAGAACACGAACAGTTGCAGATTGATTGATGAATTTGAATTATTTAAAACCTTTCAATAAAAAAAAAAACCCTAAGCCCATATGATTTTAATGGTAAATTCTACATTTCAAGAAGTAATACTATTTCTATACAAAATCTTTCAGATAATTGAGGAGGAAAGTTTTTCTAATCCATTCAAAGACACTAGAATTTATTTCAGGAATTTTAAGAAAACTGTAAATTCCTTCATTAACGTAGATGCAATTTTTTTTTTACTCTAGTTAGCAATATTAGTTTCAGGTGTACTACAGTGATTCTATAAGTTATGCTATGCTCCCCACAAATGTAGTAGTTACCATATCCACTACCATGTAACACTATTACCATACCACTGACTATATTCCCTATACAGTACCTTTTACTCCCATGACCTTCATCCATAACTGGAAGCCTGTATCTCCCACTCCTCTTCACTGATTTTGCCCATTCCCCACTCCCCCCGCCCCCCGGCAATCATCAATTTGTTTTATCTATGGGTCTGTTTCTGTTTTGCTTTCACTTCCTCATTTGTTTTTCGTTGTTGTTTTTGAGGGTCCATATATAAAGGAAATTATACTGTATTTATGTTTCTCAGTCTGATTTCACTTACCATAATACCCTCTAGGTCCATCCATGTTGTCACCACTTGCATATTTTTTAAGGTGAAGCTAATGATGTACTTCAGTTACAAGTGTACAACTTAGTGATTTGAGGACAGATACAGGAATGTTAAAATGTTAGCAGATCAAATCCCACAATATAGGTAATAATACCCCATGACCCTATTGGGTTTATCTCAGGAATGCAAGTTCAGCTTAATATTTGAAAATTATTCAAATTCACATCATTTAAAAGAAGAAACACATAATACTCTCAATACACACAGAAAAACATCCATTCCTCATCCGACAAAAAAAACCAATAAGTCTGTCAACAAGAAACACAAGGATATTTCCCGAACCTGATGAAGGGCACTTAAAAAACAATAACAGCAACAACAAAATGCAACTAACTTCACAATTGTGAAAGTTGAGTATCTTCCCCCCAACATCAAGAGCAAGATAAGGAAATTAACAGTCACTATTTATACTCAACATCGTGCTGTAGCTCTAGCCAGTTCAGAATTTAAAAAAAACAAGAAAATAAGTAAAGTTGTCTTTATTAGCAAAGACCACGACTGCCTCACCTATGTAAAAAATCTGATGGATTTTTTCTACCAAGAAAGACACTAGAACTGAGGTGAGTTTATGCCAATTACAGTATTTCAGATTCTGCAGTTAATGGCATTCCCACAGGTAGAGACAAGAGGAGCAACGAAAAAAGCCAGCTCACTCTAACCAAAGGATTAGGAAACGAGAGGCCTAGAAGGAAACCTTTCTGACAGCACACACCCATCCACAACCAAAGACCAAAGGAAAAACGGCTCCTTCCTCAGCCAAGAGTTAAGCGTGAATCTTCCACCACCAGCTAGCGTGCAGCTACTGGGGGGAGGATTAGGCTGCCAGTTTGCAGCTTTGCAACCTCAGGAATTCCCGGATGAAATCTGAAACTGATCCCTATACCCCAACAGCTATGAAAAGATTAGGTGGTGAGCTTAATAAACGATAGAATTTACTTACCAGGCTTGTCTTCAGCAGCCGACAACCAGAATCCGAACAGATCTCCACATACCTCGCCCTTTCCCACTCCGGGCCTCACGAGTTTATATGGATGCCCTAATTGGGTTCAATCGTGTATCTGTCCAGATGATCTCAATAACATGTTAATCTCTCAAAGCTGTGTCTTTGAAGCAGCTCCTAGCAGGGGAAGAGTGGGCAAAGCATATATTCAGGACAGGTGGTGGGGATAAGGAGCCTCTGGTTGCTAGGGCCCAGCTAACAGGTCAGTGGGAGGTCACGTCCTCTTGATGACCTCCTCCAACCGGCTCTTCCTATGGGGCACCTGGGTGGCTCAGACGGTTAAGTCACTGCTTTCAGCTCAGGTCAGGGTCCTGGGATCGAGTCCCACATCTGGCTCCTGCTCCGTGGAGAGCCTGCTGCTCCCCCTGCTTGTGTGCTCTCTCTCTCTGTCAAATAAATAAAATCTTTGAAGAACAAAACAAACAAAAAAAAACAGGCTCTTCCTGTGATTATATAATCATCTCAAAAAAAAAAAAAAAGTAAATCCACAGTGATTGTCTAGGGCTCAGAGTGAGAGGAGGAATAGGTTGCAAAAGCAAATGAGAAACTTTTTCAGGTGTGGGTGATGAATGTTCTTTCTATTGATTGTGTGGTGATTCTGAGTAAGGGACAGGCGGGGCTAGGTAGGGAGACACAGGGGGCTACGTGATCAGGCTCACAGAAATCCCCAAAATGCAGAGGTGTAAGGAACAAGAGATAAGGGAACACACCAGACCACCCTGCCCTAGGTGTGGGGGGTGGGGGTGGTCTTGTTTATGACAGTCTCCTGTGGTCAACAGAAAATAACCAGACTCTAAAAAGAAGTAAGCCATTAAAGATGTTATCGCTAGTCCTTAATCAATGGTGCTGTCAGTAGAGAAGTTAGAAAGATTTAAGTTCCCTGGTTATCTTTCAATAAAAGACCAACGCTAAAAGCCCTCAGTGGTAACCCTGTCAGGACCCCTCTCACTCCTGAGAGCTTTTTCTGTATCCTTGCTTAATAAAACTCTATGGCTTTACTTGCTCTTTTGTCCATGAGATTCATTCTAGGACTGTGAGATAAGAACCTAGCTCTCCCCCTTCAATTAAAGAGCTGTATACAATTATCAAAGCTCATCAATAGGTATATTTAAAATGAGTGCTGTTTCCACTCCAAAAAAGTTTATTTATAGTAAATTCACTTAAGTGTGGGAGGTTTCATAGTAGATAGTGGGGGAAATGCTGAATTTTTTTCTTTAAAAATCATGCTACATTAAGTAGGGAGTTTTAGTTTCTATTTAACAAACTATACAATATTTCTTAGTAAAAATTAATTGGGTTTTGATTTTGCATAATATTTTGACAAAATTATATGATATTATGACATAGTATTCTTTACCTCATGTTTGATTTGAATATTTAAAAAACCACTTTTGCCAAAATATGAAGCTTTTCATTCATTTCCCTGCAAACTCTCAGAATAATTAGAGATTCTCTTTAACATGTTATTTTATAATCCTTATAGATTTTTCTCTTCTACAGGTCTTGATGATATAACACATCGGATCTTGACAATGGCTTTGTTTTAAAAAGATGATACTCAAATATGCTCTTTGATCTAACCAAAACTTTGTTTCCCCTCACAGTTGAGTAAGGTTTTAAAATTGATTCACATTGAACTGTAAACAGATTAAGATGTGGACAATGAAGTTGACGTGGTTAGCAGGAATAAAAGCTAGTTTTAAGGAGAATTTTATAGTGGTCAGTTCATTAGTGAATTTTTTCACATTTTGTGACTTTCTCTTTCCTAGCTACAGCGATATGAATTCTGAGGAAACAAGAATTCTGTATATATGAGAACCTAGTGTTGAGGGGCCACTAAAAAGTAGGAGTCAGAGCACAGGTTCTGCCACTAATAATGCTTACAGCATGACCACAAATAAATATTGCAAACCTGGTCTCAGCGTTCTTTTCTCACAGACACAAAGGTACACTTGAAGTCTCCTTCCGGTGTTAAAAAAAAAAAAAAAACACATCAACAAACTATATAAGAAGATATTATGAATATGAACTCTTCCCCATTTAAATTAAACAGTATGTTTCCCCAGAAATAACTATTTTTTCCCCACTCCTTTAAACAATAAGAAAGTATGCCTTGGATTCACCTGCACTGGCCTCCTTTATACTACAGTCTTTCCCCAGTACTAACAAACTATTTAAATTGTCAGTCTATAAAATAGTATCCACTACAACTGATACATAGGCCTGCACTAATGCGGTACTAAATGTAGTAATCTGTACACATTAGCAAAATTGACTATAAATCTGAATTAAGGAAATTACTAGAGACACTAGCCAATGCCTCATGTAGTACATAGTTTACTTTTTTTTACTTTTTTTTTTTTTAAGATTTTATTCATTTATTTGAGAGAGAGAACAGGAGCAGGGGGCTTGGTGGGGGGGGGCGAGGGAGAAGGAGAAGTAGGCTCCCCGCTGAGCAGGGAGCCTGATGCTGGGCTCCATTCCAGGACCCCGAGAATCATGACCTGAACTGAAGGCAGATGCTTAACCAACTGAGCCACCCAGGTGCATATTTTAAAGCTCAAGTCATAGATAAAAATCTACTTTTCAAAAAAAATAATTTATCGTTCCATTTGAATTGTGATGAATATAAACAACAAACAAAGCAACCTCATAAATAAATAGGCCTTCAACCAGGACCTCTATCTGCTCAATAGATAATAATATGCCACTTTACCAAGAATTTAGTCATCACATTATTACATATAGACCCTGGATACAAACCCATAATGATGACAAAACGAAGCTTGTTAGAATTATATTCCTATAAAAAGCTTGGAATTTGGGAAGGTTTTGCCAGCTATATAACTTAAAATTAGAAAAACTGAGAACTGAGAAAAAAGAATGAGGTTGATATTCAGACTTGATTTCAGTTCCTAAGTTAAATATTTTCAAAATACTTTTCTCATATATTACAAAAGAAAACAAAAAAGTAGGTAGTGGGGAGGGAGTTAAGAAACATGTTTAATTCAGAAGAACAGAAAAAAATCCCTCTTTCACTCAGGAAGCGTTCAGCATTCCCCATCCTGATGAATGCTCTCTTTCCTATTGAAGAAAGACGCTCAATTAAAAAATGAAATAAAATTTAGTTTAATATACACCATAAGCATCTTGGTCGGGAAGGCGGTTATGTATTTTATTTCAAATAAGAAGGGCTTCCAGGTTGCTCACCAGAGGCAGAATATAGAAACAGAATTGTGGTTGTACTGCCTTATGACAAATTTCATTAGTATGCGAAGAATTATTCTTGTCAGCCTTTTTAGGTAGACATTTAATTGGATTTGTCTTAAAAAACCTTAAGTGACAGGAAGACAGCTGCATACTTACCTTGAAAATGACATTCTACGTTTTCCTTGTAAGCTGAACCGCTGCAGCTGTCTGATAATTTTCACTCTTTTAAGGAAATTATTTGTAAGAACTAGACAAGGGATCAGCTTTGGGCCCATACTGACTTTCACAGGATTTCGGAAAGGCTGGGCAAAAGAATAAAGAGAAATTTATATCAAGGCTAAAAACTGGTCACGCACTTGTGATTTCTGCTGGTCTGCTTGGAATTTGTCATAACAGTAATGTCTCTTTTTCTAAAAAAGAAAAAATTTTTTGAGTTAAATTTTGAAATGCAAATACTATAGACAAAGGAATAGATTCAGTCCTGCCCATATGGTAATTTAAAATTAGTGCACTGTATTTATAGCATTTTATTCCTTTCCGGTGATGTTTCCTTACCATTCAAGTCTATGAATTACTCTGGAGGCACTGGAATATTCACTTGCCCTTGGTTATTTTTGCATTGCCTACAATTTTAGAGGAACTGCGTTGATATCTGGAAATCTTGCTGGAGAGACAGTTAACAGTGAAATGAAGAATTTTTTTTTTTTTTAAAGATTTTATTTATTTATTTGACAGAGAGAGACAGCCAGCGAGAGAGGGAACACAAGCAGGGGGAGTGGGAGAGGAAGAAGCAGGCTCCCAGCGGAGAAGCCTGATGTGGGGCTCGATCCCAGATCGCTGGGATCACGCCCTGAGCTGAAGGCAGACGCCTAACAACTGCGCCACCCAGGCGCCCCAAGAATTTTTTTTTTAAATTACGGTAGTAAATAAAAAATCTATTATAAGTGTTGTTTTGTTTTGGTGCTGAAAGTTCCAATGTTAAGCCTGGGAGTTTTATTCAAAACATTTAAATTATGTGTATGGTATTTAAATAAATCCTGAGCTCTGGTAGACTCAGAGAGGGATTTGGGGAATTGGTGGCATTGGCTGCTGAAGAAGCTTGTTCCATGTGGGAACAATTATTCAGAAGAAACCTACAGTAGGTTGAAACAGAAAAGACTGTAATTTGTTGGAAATACATAGTAGAGGTGAAGGTCAAAGTTTACCAAAAAGGTGGATCAAACACAGGAGGAGAAAAATATGTGTAGGTGTAAAGAGTTAAAAACAGCAGCAGAAGCCTGTCTCGAAGCTCATTAGATCCAAGAGATAGGAACATGGGCAAGGAGTACCCAAAACTGCCCTATCAAACAATTTACTAGAATAGCTTGTTTTTGAGGGCTCTGTGACTGCTCTATCAATCAGCCAGGACAATTCTTTTGTTCCAGGATTGCCTGGCTGTATTCAGTGTATTCCAAGGACTAACAATGCCACATCCCTGGGAATGCTTTGCAACTTAATGTTTTAAACACATGCTTATTTACAATCAATTATGCTTCTGTATCCTCCTCTCTGAATTCAAAACAGCTTAAACAGATGAAGAGAAGCTGCGTAAGGGAGCTTACCACATGACACGTGATGCGAAGGGACTTGGGCAATTTCAGAAAAGCAGCATCATGAGATCAAGCCAAAGCTGAGTTGGGCATTTCTGCTCAGCTCCCTGTTTCTCTTCTCAGTTCCATCAGCCATTCCTCCATTAGGAATTACTCTTCTTTGTGGAGGAATCAAGGCTGGAGGGGTGGGGTGTGAGGGGTGAACACAGATGTGCTCCTCCCATATTTTCCCTCACAGGAGATGAGTTTAGGTACTCCTCCCCCAACGTCGTCCCCCCTGCCCAGCACCTTATTGCCTTGTTTCCCTAACACACCAGGCTTCACAATTGATGCTATAGTCAACCAAAGGGAGGCTGGTCAGCATTACATAAGGAAAATAAGATTTTTGCCTTCACGAAGCTGCTCTCCTATCTCCAATTATACATCTCCATTGTGAATGCTCCCAGTATCACTGACAGGAGGCTCAGCTTTTATCCCTAAGCCTCAAAGCTCCGCAAGGCATTCGGGGCAAAAATATTCACACCCTAGTCTAATTCTTATATCAAATATATCCAGCCATGTGTTCTGAGATGGCTCATGGGTATTATGCGATGAATCCAAATGCCAATAGAAAATTACTCCAATAGTTAAATGTCAGCATTATTAAAATATGCTAGATTTGAACAATATTTATTCCCTCATATTATCAGATTCCAGTTAAAAGGCCATAAATCAGATAACGTGCTTCTTCAAATTAAATTATAAAGAAATCAAAGGCTAAAATTCTTAAGTCTAAGGAAATTAAAATCTGAAAAATCATATTGCTTTTTTTTTTTTTTATTATGCTCAGTCCTAGCCAGATGAATGTCATTCTGATGCCTGACTATTATTGCTATTCCTTCACCAACTGCAATCTAGGCCCTGATCCAGTGGAACTGGGATAGCCAACTACAGAAACGGAATTATTTTAATGAAAATCCTCTTAATCTGAGGGTATGGATTTGATTTAGCCAAATGCCCCGAATTTTCCACCTAGTATTTCAGTGCTCAAGCTAGTATTTGTGATTATTTCTCAGAGTTTCTAAATAACAAAATATATGTTGGAATATTAAGGGTTCATCCCAAGTACAGATCTAGGACCCAGGCATCAGGCAAGTGATCATGTATGAGCATTATTACTGATAAAAGTTGTATATGAGGATGCAGTTTAATATGAAGTCCAATAGGTTTCTATTATCTTCCCTTTATATTGAACTTAAGAAACACTGAACTAGAGGCGCCTGGGTGGCTCAGTCATTGAGCATCTGCCTTGGGCTCAAGGTGTGATTCCGGAGTCCCTGGATCGAGCCCCGCATCAGGCTCTCTGCTCTGCTGGGAGCCTGCTTCTTCCTCTCCCACTCCCCCTGCTTGTGTTCCCTCTCTAGCTGGTTGTCTCTCTTTCTGTCAAATAAATAAATAAAATCTTTACCAAAAAAAAAAAAAAAGAAAGAAACACTGAACTAAGGAACCCAGCTTATTACATGGGAAATAGAAAATCTAAGCTTGCAAAGCCTAAGTACCTATGAAAAACAGGGCAGAGTTGTGCAAAGCATGCTCACTGTTTGTCTACCAACGTTACCAATTGGATCAATGAATCCTATCTTGAGGAGGTTTCCTCTCATACTTTTTACTTTCTGGTGAGAAAAGTGGAGCTTCACTTCCCAGTATGGAAATTTGATGATGAAAATAGTTATTTCCTATGAAAGATAAGGTATCTAATCTTCTCAGTAAAATAGTACTTTCTTGAAGAGAAGGATCATGGTTTCTTTTTCTTTTCTTCTTCATAGTAGCATATAATAATTCTGCCTAAGTGGATTTGATACAGAATGAGCAATATGGTTTGGTGGCATGTATTAGTTGACAAGTTCTATTTTCTCTCTTAGAAAAACTGCTAGTCTGGTTTGATGACATGAACCTTTCATAAAATCATCTGAAAAATTACAAAATCAAAAACAAAATAATCGCTTGATCTATTGTGTGGTCAGCTTCACACAGAAAAATGAATTTAGGGGTGCCTGGGTGGCTCAGTCATTAAGCGTCTGCCTTCGGCTCAGGGCGTGATCCCAGGGTCCTGGGATCGAGCCCCGCATCGGGCTCCCTGCTCCAGTGGGAGCCTGCTTCTTCCTCTCCCACTCCCCCTGCTTGTGTTCCCTCTCTCACTGGCTGTCTCTCTCTCTCTGTCAAGTGAATAAATAAAATCTTTAAAAAAAAATGAATTTAAAAGCAACAGGAATTACGTGATTTTGCAAATGTCAGAGACTGTTCCTCTCATATTTGTCTTCCAGGGAATGAGTTTCTTAGGCTTTAGGACAAATTTCAGGGTTCATCCAACCTTGAACATCCAGTACATTTTCATTTTCTTTTAAAGTAAGCACTGGTATGCTGCTTACACAGCTGGTACTCACACATGAAAGTAGGGGTCATAACTTCAGTGGAAAATCTCAAATTCTGCTATATGGCTACATCTGTCATTAATGAATAATGTAAATGAAAATTTCAAAATTTTCTACACAGCATATGTATTTTTATATCTACTCTTGTATTTATGAATATTTATGGCAGCTTATGATTTCATATGACTGCAAGTGAAAGGAAAAGCTAATTGTAGTATTGTTATGAAATATACCATAGTAACATTTTAGGTGATCCTCCAATATTTGGAGTTCAATGTTCTTTATGTCCCCAAAGCTTTTTGTTCAAGTTCAGTTTTTCTCTAAGAGTATAACTGATCTCTAATTTAATAGCAGTATTGGCTCAAGGATTTATTTTTAGTATACATTCTAAATCTAATAATACAGTAAATGATTCTTGTATGATAAACACAACTTCAAATATGATCAAGTTTGTCTTATTGCATCCAGGCATGTGAATATTAAAAAACACAGGATTTAGAATGATCTCAAGGATGATATCTAGTCTCTCTCTTAGTGGTTTGATGTCAGAATTAAATCAGCTTAATGGAGACTCTTATAAAGAATAAAAATCATTATATTTATATTCATCCTCCAAAAACATGGAGGAAAATATTCTCAAAAAAAGCTTGCCTGTTTTATATTGTAAGGCAGTATCCTTTATCTTTAAATTAGTCCCTATTGATTTGAACTCTCTCACTGAACCTATTGTGCTGAAATGCTCTTGTATACCACAATTATTCCTCACTGGTTTTAAAGGAAACCTCAAATATAGGTGACTGGTTTTATGCAAATAGATACTTCAATGTATTTAAAGTGCAATTCCCTTTAATTTTAAAACACAAGGTCTTAGGAGTAATCCTTCTAAGGCAGGTCTGCAGTGCTGGTGTAACTGGATGGTTTTCAGGTATCTAAATTTGGGCTATGTTTTTCCCAGGAGTATATTCTGACAAATGTCCAAGTGATTTCAGGCAAAGCTACTATTTTTTAAAGGAACTTTGAAGCAAAGAAAATGTTGTTGCGCTATGAAACAGCAAATTGTTTGGACAAATAGTCAAATGAGTAGTCCTTGTCCCATGATTTATAACATCAAAGGCTGCAATTAATATTGAATTTTAAAAAGTTAGTATATCTAGGCACTGATTATCTCTGACTAACTATGGAATTAAGAACCTGAGTTCACATCAAAAATTTTAATCTTTAAATATGGTTTGCACAGCTTTTATCTTATTGTATCTTACTCTAAACAAAATATTGAAATTCTTATTGTATTTCCTTAAAATCCTCTTCATTTTTTAACCCTTTTAATTTTAATAAGCCTTACTGACAGAATGAGTACATCATACTCCATTACTCAGATTAACTTCTATGTGTACTTAACCTCTCTACATTTTTTAATGATCTCTTAGCTCAAGGATTGACTATTTATGACTACCAGAGCAGAATTTGGAACACATATTTACTAATACCTAGAATAAGATCCGTCCCATTACTTTACACTGCTTAAATTAAGAGAGTTGCCATTTGGTACTGTTCATGGTCTAAAATACAGTAATGCTTAGGGAAAGTTACAAGTACCAAAAGACTACATCTCAAACACCTTTTTATACACTACCATGTATTTAGGAAAGGAGACACCTAGAATACTTTAAGAAGCATAATGACAAATGAAACTGGATCAGATTTTAATGTTCTTTTAAAATAATAAGATAATTCAAAACAGCATTTGCTTATGGTAAATTGATAAGTTGAAACCCCACTGTCAAAACCATTTCATTTCCTTTCATTTCATTTCATTTCATTTCATTTCATTTCATTTCATTTCATTTCATTTCATTTCATTAAGTGTGCCCTTCAAGCCCCATTCCCTATTTCCTCCATTTCCCACCCACCTGCCCTCTGGTAACCATCAGTTTGTTCTGTATAGTTAAGACCCTGTTTTTTGGTTTGCCTCTCTTTTTCCTTTGCTTGTTGGTTTTGTTTCTTAAATTCCACACATGAGTGAGATCGTATGGTATTTGTCTTTCTCTAACTGATTTTGTTTCGCGTTATATTTTCTCTATCCATGTTGTTCCAAATGGCAAGATTTCATTCTTTTTTATGGCTGGATTACATATATACATATATATGTATATATATGTGTACATACGCACACACACATGTACACACACACACACACACACACACATATTCCATGCCTTCTTTACTTATTCATCTATCAATGGATACTTTAGCTGCTTCCATAATTTGGCTATTGTAAATAATGCTGCTATAAACATAGGGTTGCATGTATCCCTTTGAATTAGTGTTTTTGTATTTTGGGGGGTAAATACCCAATAGTACGATTCCTGGATCATAGGGTAGGTCTATTTTTAATTTTTTGAGGAACCTCCATACTGTCTTCTATAGTGGCTGCACCAATTTGCATTCCCACCAACAGTGCAAGAGGGTTCCTTTTTCTCCACATTGTCTCCAACACTTGTTTCTTACGTTGTTGATTTTAGCCATTCTAACAGGTATGAGGGGATACCACATTGTAGTTTTGATTTGCACTTCCCTGATGATGAGTGATGTTGTCTATCTTTTCATGTGTCTGATGACCATCTGTATGTCTCCTTTGAAGAAATGTCTCTGTGTGTCTTTTGCCCATTTTTAACTGGATTATGTTTTTTGAATGTTGAGTTGTATCAGTTCTTAATATATTTTGGATACTAACCCTTTATAAGATATGTCATTTGCAAATATCTTCTCCCATTCTGTAGACTGACCTTTAGTTTTGTTGGCTGTTTCCTTTGCTGTGCAGACACTTTTTATTTTGATGTAGTCCCAATAGTTTATTTTTGCTTTTATTTCCCTCGCATCAGGAGATGTATCTAGAAAAATCTTGCTACAGCTGATGTCAGAGAAATTACTGCCTATGCTCTCTTTTAGGATTTTTATGGTTTCAGGTCTCACATTTAAGTTTCAATCCATTTCAAATTTATTTTGGTGTATGGTGAAAGAAAGTAGTCCAGTTTTATTTTTTTGCCATGTGGCTGTCCAGTTTTTCCAACACCATTTATTGAAGAGACTTTTTCCCACTTTATATTTATTCTTCCTTTGTTGAAGATTAATTGACCATACAATTGTGGGTTTATTTCTGGGTTTTCTGTTCTAGTCTATTGATCTATGTGTCTATTTTTATGCCAATACCATACTGTTTTAATTACTACTGCTTTGTAATATAACTTGAAGTCTGGAATTGTAATACCTCCAGGTTTTTCTTTTTCAAGATTGCTTTGGCTATTTGGGGTCTTCTGTGGTTCCACACAAATTTTAGAATTGTTTTTCTACTTCTGTGAGAACTGCTGTTAGTATTTTGATAGGAATTGCATTAAATCTATAGATTGTTTTGGGTAGTATAGACATTTTAACAATATTTGTTCTAACCCATGAGCATGGAATTTCTTTACATTTCTTTACATTGTCTTGAGTTTCTTTCAACAGTGTTTTATAGTTTTCAGACTACAGGTCTTTCACCTCTTTGGTTAAGTTTATTCCTAGATATTTAATTATTTTTGGTGCAGCTGTTAATGGGATTGTTTTCTTAATTTTGCTTTCTGCTGCTTCATTATTAATGTATGCAACATTTCTGTACATTGATTTTGTATCCTGCTACTTTACTGAATTCATTTATCAGCTTTAGTAGTTTTTTGGTGGTGTCTTTAGGGTTTTCTGTATATAGTATGAAGTCATTTGAAAACAGTGAAAGTTTTATTTCTTCCTTACCAATTGTATGCCTGGTATTCCTTTTTCTTGTCTGATTGATGTAGGTAGGACTTCCAATACTATGTTGAATAAAAGTGGTGAGAGTAGACATCCTTGTTTTGTTTCTGACCTTAGGGGAAAAGCTCCAGTTTTTCATCACTAAGTATGATGTTGGCTGTGGGTTTTTCATAGAAGGTCTTTATTATGCTGAGATATGTTCCCTCTAGACCTACTTTGTTGAGGGTTTTTATCATAAATGGATGTTATACTTTGTCAAATGCTTTTTCTGCATCTATTGAGATGCTCATATGGACTTTATCCATTCTCTTATTGATGTGATGTGTCACATTGATTGTTTTGTGAATATTGAACCACCCTTGTATCCTAGGAATAAATCTCACCTGATAGTGGTGTATAATTTTTTTAATATATTGTTGGAGTCAGTTTGCTAATATTCCGTTGAGTATTTTTGCACCTACATTCATGAGCGATATTGGCCTGTAGTTCTCTTTTTTTGTGGTGTCTTTATCTAGTTTTAGTATCTGTGGGGATTCAAGTGCCCGGATAGGCAAAAATCTGATTTGTATATGCCTCCTTGGATGAGACTAATTGAAAAGCAAAGGAGGAGTGCCCGGAATGCTGGGCCTTCTTTCAAGTTTCTTGGCTGAAAGCAGCCAGATTCTTACTGTGGCTCAAGGTTCTCATCTAGGGAGTAAATGTTTAAATTTTGAAGAAAAACAAGCACCTATGGTGGATATGTACTTCACAAACTCCTTGCCTCCTCGCTCTTATCACATGCTGTCCCATATATTATTGTCCTGACCATTAAGGTTACACTTTCCTCCTTGCTTTGTGCTTGTGCTTGGTGTATTGATATGACCTCAATAAAAGAGGAGACAAATCTTGGCCTGAGGCCTTTCGCCACTAGAGCATCTGGTCCCCAAAGCCTCTCCTTTCTCCTACTAAGGTGTCTGGAGTAATCTTCTCATTCACTGTCTCAGCGTTTGCTGGCCAACCTGATGGGTGTCTGGGTGATACTGGTCTCATATTGAATTTGGAAATTTTTTGGAATAGTTTGAGAAGAATGGGTATTAACTCTTCTTGAAATATTTGGCAGAATTCGCCTCTGAAGCAGTCTGGCTCAAGACTTTTGTTTTGGGGGAGTTTTTTGATTACTGATTCAATTTCTTTGCTGGTAATTGGTCTGTTTTCACATTTTCTATTTCCTTCTGCTTTAGTTTTGGTAGGTTACATGTTTCCAGAAATTCTTCTATTTCTTCTAGTTGTCCAGTTTGTTGGCACATAGATTTTCATAATATTCTGTTACAATTGTTTGTATTTCTGTGGTGTTGGTTGTTATATTTCCTCTTTCATTAGTAATTTTATTTGAGTCCTCTCTCTCTTTTTTAATTACTCTTACTAGAGGTTTATCAATTTTGTTCTTTTCAATGAACCAGCTCCTGGTTTCATTCATCTGTTCCATTGTTCTTTTAGTTTCTGCATCATTTATTTCTGTTCTACTCCTTACTTTTGCTGGGTTTGGGTTTTCTTTAATCTTCTTTTTCTAGCTCCTTTAGGTGTAAGGTTAGATTATTTGAGATTTTTCTTGCTCCTTGAGGTTGGCCTGTATTGCTATAAACTTCCCTCTTAGAACCACTTTTTTGTTGTATCCCAAAGATTTTGGACTGTTGTATTTTCATTTTTATTTGTTATCATAGAATTTCTTATTTCCTCTTGGATTTCTTGGTTGACCCATTCATTGTTTAATAGCAAGTTATTTAACCTCCATGTATTTTGCTCTTTCAGTTTTTTTTCTTGTAGGTCATTTCTAGTATCATAGCATTATAGTCAGAAAAGATGCATGATATGACTTCAATCTCTTTTATCAATCAAATTTTAATGTTCTTTTAAAATAATAACAAGACACAATTCAAAACAACATTTGATTCTGGTAAATTGGTAAGTTGGAACTTTATTGTCAAAACTATTTTAAAAGGCATCCCCAAGTTAACAGTTAATAGTACTAAAAGCAAAATTTAAAAGTGTCAGAGATTGAAGAACATGGTATTTATAAATGTGTTTATATGTTTATGTATTTATATGTATGTATATGAACTTATACATATTTATATATACACATATACTTCTATGAATTGATATACCATGTGTATGTTTATATAAATATAAAGGTTATACATATGCATGCATTACAAACAGATTAAAAATAAAGTACTTATGTATATACATATATTATAGGTACACTTAAGTGTATGTTAGTACAAAGAGCAAAAACTCCAGGAGAAGACAGGCCAAAAAGTTATATATGGAGAGGGACATTGGGCTTGAGGCATGGTAAAGTGGCACTATCAACTCCTGCTTCATATACATTTGAAGTTTAAGGAAAATTTGCAAAAAGCATGTCTTTGTGGATTATTTATTATTTTAGAAAAATCTTAAAAAGAGTGAAAATCATGCCACATTTTTGTAGTAGTTTGTTCTGTGGTGGCATTCTGGAATTACGAATCACTTTAGTTGTAATTTTCCAGTTATAACATTTATTCTTTGCAAATATCTTTTGGAATACCTCTATCACAAAATTTTATTATGCATTTAAAATTTTTAAAAATACAGATTGACTAATAATTTTGCAAGGTATTTCCACATGCTAATGGATATGCATGTGTTTCCTTTTGCTCAAAAAAGTACACTGGTTCAATTATTTATATTCATTGCTGTGCATACCCTCTCCTTCTATTATTCCCAGAGTCACTAAGCTAAGAGAATATAAACAAACATCTGCCTGAAGCAAATACACTCAGATTTTCTCCACAGACAAGATTTCCTGAAAATAGACAACAAAGAGAATAAAAAGAGGAGAGGTTCTAAATGTAAAATATTATTGACCTCACTTCTTAATTTCCAGTAAGCCTGTCCTAATTTCCTTTGGATTATGGGCCAGTATTGGCCAGTATTTCCTTTGCTAGCTAATGTAGCAATTTTAAATATTTTAATATTGTAAGTACATTTCTTTTCTTTTTTTTAACTCAATGGATAAAGGGAAAAATGTTATTTGCCAGTCATATTCCAATGTGTATTATCAGAATTATCTAAAAGGGGAAAATGTACAATGGTAATGATATTCTTTAAAGATTCTGCCTTCATATTTTCCTGAGCTTTACAACTAATTTACTTTTTTCCTCTGCTTTCCATCATATTTTCTGCTGATAAAAGTTACATATCTCCAATAGGGTCTTAATATCTATTATCAGATCTATGCAGAAGTAAACCAATTTCTTAAGGACATAAAAGTAATTCAAAATGCTCTGATTACAGAGAACATTATAGCAAATAAAATCTTTTTTAAGTGTAATTTTTGACCAAAATATTAACAATAAAAATGACCATCATCAAAATTAAGGCTATATGTTACATCGAAAACCGGGGATGTACTGTATGGTGACTAACATAATGTAATAAAAAATCATTATTATTAAAAAAAAAATTAAGGCTATATGTTTTACTATTTAAAATTGTTATTTTACAGATGTTCTGAACAACTAGGTAATAGCCAAAATTCCAGAAAAGATATTGCTTGTTATTTTCTGACAAAGGTATCTTAAGTTTAAATATTAAAAAAATGTATGACTTTCAGTAACCATAGATTAGACCTAAGTTGCTGTTTGCAATTAATGGGAATATGTACCAAGAATAAAATGACAAAAACACAGAATCAAAAAGCACTACAATATTCATGCTAAAAAAGAAAAATATCTGACAAACCAAAAATCAAATGAACAAAAGATAGTGACAGAAGTCACATAATGACATACATTTACACTACATGAGGGAACATGAACTGATTTTTTTTTCAAGTCAGATGGTGTGCAATGATTATTTCTGAAATTTAAAATAAATCTCAAATCTGACAGATTTTGTCAGATGCAAGTGATAGAATCCTAGTATAGCCAAGAGGTTATAAAATATTATATAACTGAGCAATCTGGGGCACCTGGGTGGCTCAGTTGGTTAAGCATCTGCTTTTGGCTCAGGTCATGATCTCAGGGTCCTGGGATCGAGCCCTGAACTGGGCTCCACACTCAGCAGGGAGTCTGCTTCTCCCTCTCCCTCTGCCCTTACCCCCCTCCACTCATGCTCTCTCTCTCTCAAATAAGTAAATAAAATCTTTAAAAAAATTATATAACTAAGCAATTTAACTCAGTGTTTATCCCTTTTTAGGCTTATAAGACAATATTTAAATGGCAAGGGCTATGATATATTTCACTTTGGAGGTGATATTTATTAAGGTATGAAGAGATTTAATGAAAAGTCATAAATTAATTAGTTCAGCCCACCTAAAATAGTATACATTAGTGACACCCAAGTCCCAGCTAATGATAAATTCTTAGATCTATCCAACTGAAAACACCACTCAGTAGACTGATTCTTAAGCCTGTTTTTCATCTAGATACATTTTTAGTTTAGTTTCCTATTGACTTTCTCACTAATTCCAAGGGTCATTTTACCTGTAGAAGGAAAAGTTAACAACCATGTCAAAAATAATGTGGTGACAAGGCAATATGTTTATTTAAATTCTCATGGAAATAGTAAATTATATGTGTGTGCATATGCATATGTATTTATATACACACTTTGTTTTGAAAAATTATATTTAAGAATAATATATACTTATTTCACACCTATAATACTGAATTTAGCTTATGTGTAACATGAAAGAGGAAGAAAAATGACTTTTAAGGTTCAAAAAAATGTAAATTACCAATCTGACAATAGAAACATTTTCCTCGAAATTAAAGCAAAATAAAGATGGTATGAATGAATTTACCACAACAAATGTTAAGGACATTTAAAATGATTATTCCTTTATATTTTATTTTATTTTATTTTATTTTATTTTATTTTACAGATTTAATTTATTTATTTGACAGAGAGAGACAGCCAGCAAGAGAGGGAGCACAAGCAGGGGGAGTGGGAGAGGAAGCAGCAGGCTCCTAGCGGAGGAGCCTGATGTGGGGCTCGATCCCAGAACGCTGGGATCACGCCCTGAGCCAAAGGCAGATGCTTAACGACTGCACCACCCAGGCACCCCAATTCCTTTATATTTTAAAACAAAGTATGAATAGAAGAGTTTTATTTTGGAAAAATTATTGTAGTCTATCATATTAAAAACAAGGATGGTTCCAAATAAAAAGGTGTCCAATTTCTTTGTCATCGGGGAAATTAAAATTACAATTAGATACCATTAAACGGCCACTATAAAGCCAGAAGCTTAAAAAAGAAGAAGAAAAAAAGAGAGGTGCGTAGCAGCAGGAATTCTTGAACCTTGTACAAATTGGTACAACCACTTTGGAAGAATCGTTGGCCTTACCTAACTATAGTTTCCTGTTCTTATGTCTGTGAATCAGCAAAACCACCTCTAGTTATATGCCCAACAGAAATGCTGCCTATATTCAATAAAGATATGCACTCTGTTCATAGAGTGATATTCAAACATCCTTAAACTGGAAAACAACCTAAATGTCTATGAATGAAGAAGGGATAAATAAGTTGTAGTATAATATTACAATAAGGTAAAGTAACCAGAGTTAAATAACAAACAAAACTTTTACAAATCTTACAAATATTCTATTGAGCAAAAGCTCCCAGACATAAACATGGTAATAAGGTATAATCTTATTTCAATGAAGTTCAAAAACAAAGGTTTTGGTTGTTATTCCTGAAGTCAGGATCGTTATTATTCTTGGAGTGGGGAGAAAATGGCTAAAAATGGGTACAAAGGTGATTTCTTAGTAAGATTATTAATCTGCATGCTGGACTATACTTAAGACATATATATATCTATAAGATGTATCTATATATGTAGATATAGATATATCTTACCCTTCAATTTTAAAAAACTCAACTGAAAAAAATACAGTGATGCTTCAAACAAGAATACTTTATATCTTTGAATCCAGATTCCCACAGAGTTTCAAATGTCTTGCCTCAACACCATTCAAGGTCACTATACTAAAGAAGAGCCAAGGGAGATGAGACAGAATGCTAATTTACTACTTTTAGAACTATATTTTGGTATGCTTGCCAAAAAAATCATAAATCTACTAGTAAATCACCTCTGTCATCCTTACATAAGTACCATACAAAATCTGCAACTTGTTTTATCTCTCACACCTAATCTTCATCTTCTCCTTCTTCTCTTACTTTCTAAGTTCAACTTGAAGCAAGTATGATTATCTAATATAATTTTCACATGCAGTTTTATGCGTAGTTTCTCTGATCCTATTACCTACAACTTCTAGTCTTTTTTTAAGCCAAAACAGTGTTTAGGATTATCATTGATCTTACAAAGATCAAAGAACATATACACAAAGTTGTATTTTTATTGTTCTCATTCCTGTTTTTTTAAAGATTTTATTTATTTGACAGAGAGAGAGAGAGAGCACAAGCAGGGGGAGTGGGAGGCAGAGGAAGAGGGAGAAGCACGCTCCCACCAAGCAGGGAGCCCGATGTGGGGCTTTTCCCAGGACCCCAGGATCCTGACCTGAGCAGGTGCTTAACTGACTGAGCCACCCAGGCCCCCCTATTGTTCTTATTCTGAATGAAACGTGAAGACCCTAAGGATACAAATAAGAGAAAGTCACGGCAAATGAGAAGAAATATCTAACATTACATGCAAACAAAATTTAATTTGCATTAATTGTACATTTCTGGCTCAGAGGAAGTGAAATGTCATAGCTGTAGTCTCATTTAAAGGGGACATTAAGCTTTAAAAAACACATAGGGTAATTGACACTGGAGGATACTTGTTCTTATCTTTAAGTCTAATTATACTTTTATAGGATTTAAACTATTATTTAATTATCTTCTTTATGCAATGTCTCATAAGAACTAATTCAGGCCAAGCATAGTAGAACTGACATTTATTTTCATTTTATCACTATTATTATTGCTATCACTACTCTTTTCCTGTGGTAAGACACTGGCTCTTGGCATATTTCAGAGGACACAGATTTAAATAGCCAGCTGCAAGGGAAGAGATCAAGTCTCCTTTAAAGCCTGTGCTGGTGAATTGTGTATGACTGCCTATGACAGTGATTGGATTCAGTTACCAAAATTTGGGATTCCAATTAAATTAATTGTAACTTTAATGTTTACAACACACATTTTGGGAAACATCTGTTTCAAAAATTTAACTTACAATGGTGAGTTCCTACATTGGTATGTTTACTGTTGTAACAATTTTGTTCACTACAAGAAAAAGTGGAATCCGGATCTGCTCAATCAAATTGATTCTTGTAGAGTAATAATAACTATGACAGCAACAAATTACTATAACAGACACTGTATCGGGCACTAATCTAAGCATTTTACTTAAAATATTATTTCATTTTTATCACTGTTAAAGTTTCCAATATATAAGCAAGGAATACATGTTTCAAATAGTTTTAATAACTTGTCAATACACATTCAATTAATAAGTGTACTGCTCCAATTCAAAACTAATTATTTATTTATTCCCCCCAAATCCAAATCTATATCTTCCAGATATGGATAACTGTGTTCAGAGAGTGAAGTGATTTTCTCAATATTAACATGGATAGCAAACTGCAGAACTAATGGATGAACTAAAAATAAAATATCAAAATAAAAAACCAAAGAAATAAGCAGCACTGAGCTAAGAGTCATGGAATAAAAGTCTAAAAATTTATATGTGCAACATCAACATGATTGCTACATGCATCAACTATATTAACACATTCACTGGTTTATAGTTTAATAATTAACTAAATTTTTAAGTAACTAAAAACTTATTAACTTCAGTATTTAAAAGTCATACATTTCTCCATTGGTTAGCAACAGCCCTATAATATCCTGGTGATCGTGTCAAATATCTTTTTTGTTTGTTATTCTTTGAGTTAGTGATCAGCTAAAGTAACTGGATAGACAGAGCCTGAAAAGTCACGAGATGTTTTTCCTATAACCTGTATTGAAAGCGTTTTCCCTCTGGAAACTCTCTAAACCTGCAGAATTCAGAATTCTTATTTTAAGTAACAAATTTATCCTAATGAGCCTCTGGGCAAGATAGTAAGTGGATAGTAAGTCCTACTTAGTCTCCGAAGTTCTCATACCCAAGTAGTCCACAGCTATGTAGAAAACACAAAACAAAACAGTGATTGTTTACTTAGAGTATAAACTCATCATGGAGGATGACATCCCATCACTGCAGAGTTTCTTCAACAAGCTGGCACCTCACGGGGCCATTTCATTATTCTAACCAGACTGGCAGTTTCCGAATGGTGCAGCATGGAATAGGACCCGTTGATCTCATGGGCATGCTCCCCCTACTGCCTCTCCTTCTATGCAAATGTATCCCTTGGTCCAGTATAATGTGGCAAAGGCAAAACCATGAGAACAGTGAACATTTCAGTGGTTGACAGAGTTTAAGAGAGAAGGGAAGAAGGGAGAGGTTTTGCTACACAGGGACAATATGAGAGGGTTTCTTTGGAATGATGGCCCTTTTCTGTAACTTGATTACTATGGTAGAGGTAACATGATCCTACGCATTTGTCAAAACACATAACACACACGTACACACACACAAACGTAATTTCACTATATGGAAGTAAGAAATTAAATTTTTAAATGAATAAGTAGTAAAAATTTTAGGACTTTTGTATTATTTTCCTTTGTAAAGACATAACTTCCTCTCATCCCCCAAATCATGAGACAGCTCGTTTCCTTAATGCTGATTATGGTACCTATTTAAATAAATAGAATTTTGAGCTATTAATAATATCAGCTTAGAGAATGTCAACACTTAAATCTCTTTTCTATTCAGCATTTTTTAAATTGGTGGATCATCAGTGAATAAAGCAAACTGTTCATTTTGCTCTATAATGATCCTCTTTTAATTACTTCAACTGTTTTCTACATGGCACTATTTCCTAAAATCTAAAAGATCACCAGTGTTTTTTGAGCTCGAGACATTAAAAAGGAGAATTATCTTTATAGCTCAGCTTTTATTCCTTTATGTTCATGCTTTCTTCTCAGAAATCTCTTAATACCTAGCCAATCTTCTACTTCTAATTAACCAATTATCACTACTTGTTTTTAAGGTAACTTTATGTTCTGCTAAGACTGCTAAATGCCATTATTGACTGTCTCTGTTCCTATTTTTAAACTTTTGGGTTTTTTTAATTTTAACTCTTTATAAACTTTGAGGCAGGAAAGAGGGACTACGTACATTCCTCTCAAATCACTGACATGAATCAGAGCTCTTGAAGCCTGACTCTGCTCATCATTTCCCATCAGCTTCTGAGGTTGGATGATGTGAAATTAAGAGATGCTAAAGAGAAAAGGCAAAGAAAAAGAAAAGATATGGGAAGAGACCATATAATACATATTCAACACAATTCATTCATGTTCAAGTAAAGTTACTTAAGAATGAATCAGGGATTGATTTCACTTGGACACCTGTTGCCTGAATTGCAGATCTTTCTAAGGAATTTAATTTAAAATTCATTTTATTCTTATTCTTCTCTAAACAATGCCAGGAGAGAAGGTGTCATTTCCAGATATTGGTTCCACCAAAACAAACTGCTTATTTGTAAAATAAACATGCTGCATGTGATACCCTGTGCAAGTGAACATCAAATACCACGACTCATACACACGAGGGAGAAGTAGAGGATTTGGAGGGTTTGGTTCTGTTTTCTGACCTTCTCTGGTTTGAAGAGCACAGCCATAAATAGTTTCTCAGTCTTTTCATTGAATTCTAGGAGCCATGGTCTTCAGATCCATTCTACCAATGGCTCAACCTACACGGGCACTTTGACCACTTGAGGATGTTGGGGAAAAAAGGAAGGGGAGGGACACAAGAATCACAGGAGCAAAAAGAGGAAAGTAAAAGCCCAAAAAACACTTCAGTATAGTCTACACAAAAAAAGAAATGAGCATGGAGCGCCTGGGTGGCTCAGTTGTTAAGCCTCTCTCACTGGCTGTCTCTCTCTCTCTGTCAAATAAATAAATAAAATCTTAAAAAAAAAAAAAAAAAGAGGGGCGCCTGGGTGGCACAGCGGTTAAGCGTCTGCCTTCGGCTCAGGGCGTGATCCCGGCGTTATGGGATCGAGCCCCACATCAGGCTCCTCCGCTGGGAGCCTGCTTCTTCCTCTCCCACTCCCCCTGCTTGTGTTCCCTCTCTCGCTGGCTGTCTCTATCTCTGTCCAATAAATAAATAAAATCTTTTAAAAAAAAAAAAAGAAATGAGCATGACTGAAATTATCATGAGTAATACTTTCATAAAACTTCACATTTTTATCTTTAATTTTTAAAAAATAATTAATTACATAATAATTATATATTATATAATATATTTATATGTTTAATGTATTTATATATACTTAACGTGTATTTTACATATAGTAATTATATATAATATAAATAATAATAAAAAGTAATTAAAAATAAAAAATAGTCACATTATTTTACTTGATGTTTGGGGCTTTCTTTTTAAGATTTTTATTTAATTTGAGAAGGAGAGAGAGCATGAGGGGGGGAAGGGCAGAGGGAGAGGGATTGGGACAAGCAGACTCCCCATGGAGCATGGAGCATGACATGGGGCTCTACATGGGGCTCGACTGGGGGCAGGACCCTGAGATCATGACCTGAGCCAAAGTCAGATGCTTAACCAACTGATCCACCCAGTCACCCCTAATGCTTAGGGATTCTTCTAAAGTAAACAGACCAAGCACAATTTCTGGTTTTTGCTTGTGATAAAACTGAGTCTCAGAGGAATCTATCCACTTGGTAGGACATCAATACTGGCAACCGTATCCCATCTTCTAAGCTCAGATCTCTCTCCATAATACTCAGCAAACACAAACTAGAAGTTCTCTTATCACTTTCTACCCATATTTCAGTTGCTTCTCATTTCCCTCTTTATTCTTAAAAGAACAAGAATGTTCTTAATAATAGCAATAAGTCTGGGGTGAAGGAATCCCTTAAAAATCCCTTGCTAAACTGCCAGTCTCTGATTTCAAAGGCCAAGATGTAAGACCTACAATTACACGGTCTCTCCCTCTCTTCATTTTTGTCTATTATCCTTTTCAAATCTTTATTGTTAAAATGCCTGATATTTATTTTTATATCTCATAACATTCAGCAATTCTATATAAGATGAGGTCTGATTATTCCTGACATTTTTCCTGAACTTTATTGGCAAAGTCAGTATTGACTCTTTTCTGATGATGTAACGAGACCTTAGTGGACTAGAACAATAATGACAAAAATGCCTGACCTCCCTACTATGTTAGAAGCAATCAGCCCCTATTTTAAGATGAGTCATTATGGCTCATCATGAGCAGATTTTTATGCAATTAGTATCCTATTTTTTAGTTTTATGAGGCCCTTTGTTGATGACTGTATAATCTTGATTCCTGGATGTCATGTTGGACCTTTATATGAGATAATGAAAAAGAAGTTCTGCTACCTGGATCAATGAAAATGTAGAAAGTTTCCATTGCATCATTCTTCTGAGGAAACATCACTATTGATCTTTGTGTAATCTATCTTCAAAGAGCATTAAAAATGATGAATTGTTTTGCCTTGCTTATATCCCTGAAGTCTTGACATTACTAGTTCTAACTTGCAGATCTGGCAACTTAGGAATGTGATTCACTTCAACAATTTTAAGCAAAATACAAGAAAAAAATATACAAAAATAGATCCTTCTCATGATGTACCTGGATTTAGTTAGTCTTACTGAAGATACTGCAAAAAAGAAAAAAGTGCATGTATATAATTTTTCTCTAACAGACACTCTTCCCAAACCAGGGTATGTTTGTATGTAAGGTAACCTTTCCATAATTCAGAGTTCAGTTCAAGTACTGATATATATAGATATAGATATATAGATAGATATGTGTGTGTATAATTTTATACACATATAAGATTGGTGATATATATACAATCATCTAATTATACAATAGTCACCCAAGGACTCTGAACTCATGAGCATACTTTATTATTATTTTAGTAGTAGTAATAGATAATAGAGTGTCTACTATGTGTAGGTACTCAAAAAATTACTTTGAAAGAACTCATGAATTAATATGAATTATAAATAATTTGATTGTAAAAAATTCAACAAATTTAAATTAGGACCAATAGGATCTTGTAAAAATTTTCTTTCCATAGATTACATATAAACATGAGAGGTAACTATAAGAACAACAATTTTTAGTGTTAGAGTCTAAGACTCAAAGTAAACTATCTTTCTGCCTATCTGTCCCATCTATCAATTAATCTGTCAATATACATGCATACATACATACACATTTGAAAAAATCAGATAATATTTGGATTTTCATTTTTTAGCTAGTAATAAAATTCACTAAAAACACTTACCATTTCTTACATCTTCTCTACATTCATAACATCCATTTTAAAGTTGAATGTATTCCAACTGTGAAAAATAAACTAAAATGTATAAATTTCTTTTTTTAATAAAGATTATATATATTTACTTGAGAAAGAAAGAGAGAAGGAGAGCATAGAGGAAGAGTGACAGGGAGAAGCAGACTCCCCGCCGAGCAGAGAGCCTGATGTGGGGCTCCATCCCAGGACCCTGAGATCATGACCTGAGGTGAAGGCAGACACTTAACGGACTGAGCAACTCAGGCACCCTAAAATATATAAATTTCTATTTAAAGCTATAATGATGTATCTGAAAATATACCATGTAGGAGAGACTGCCTTACCACATTAAGTAAAAGCAAATGAGGAATAAAAATTCAAAAATTTTTGCAGTAAATATAGGGAATATTTAAGTAAGGGTCTTTTTTCCAATTTTAATTTTTTAAATGATGTCTATAGACATCAATGACACTCTTTTTTAATAATAGAAGAATAGCACCTTATGGAATAATTTAATTTCCTACTATCATGAGTCCAAATGCACTTTTTTCTAAATCATTTAAGTCTAGTTTAAATTCTTCTACCTATTTAATAATTGCTTCTATCAAAAGATGTAATCTATATTTTAAGACATCAAAATGAAAATTTCAAAAATAATTATAATGTCTAGATATACATTGTACAGTATTTAATGTGACAACTTTATTTAGCCACTGTGATTCTGTGAGTCATATTTTTGATGTGTGGCTTTTAATAGTAAAAGTTGAAATAAAGTTAGAGTTGCATCATGAGATGTAGTAAAATGCATTCAGGGGATCAAATTCACTTTCTAACTGTGCTGAAAATGAACAAAATGGCCTCCAAAATTTCTCCATGGTTAAGTTATATATATCATGCCAAAACAAGTAGATCATCTCATAAGAAATTCATAAGCAAGCCAGGATACAAGTTAATTTAAAACTTTAAAAATGTGCATTCCCTAAAGAATGCTATTTTTAAGTAATTATTTCCATGTTAAAATGCATTAAAGCCCAAATCCATAAATGCAACATACTCTGAATTTAATTAACTATTTAATTAACAATTGAATCTAACAAGACAGTTTGGCTTGTCAAGAGCCTGGTATACTTAAGCAGAAGGAGTTAGTTGCCCTCTGTCAGGTGCCCTCCCTCCCCACCTGGTTTGGGAATTGGAGGGTATATGGTTGGATACCTTCTTTTTTCCCTGTAGGGGACTAAATGTGGAACAAAATACACTGATATTCAACACTTACTTACTTAAACTTGTCTGATATAGTCTCAGCCCGATATAAAAAGGAATGAAAGATAATAGTAGTTCCCGAGGGGAAACTTACCATATGGAAAATGGGTCTCCTCAGGTAATCAAATTCAACTTTAGAGCCTAAGATATAGAAATCAAATGTTGATTCTCTGCACAGCATGCAGCTAATGCAAAAAGAGCCTTTCCTACTAACAAACAAGAATAAAATTCCCCATCCAAGTATTAGTGCCACAATGAGGACTTGAGGAAGGTTAATTATAAAAAGCTAAATCACAAGGGAGATTTCTGCTACCCTCACTGAGCATTATACTAAAAAGAGTATCGTTCTTCATAGCAAAAGGAGCCATCTTGATCTTCATAAATAAGGACAAAGAAGTGACCATCATGAGGGAACCACTGGGCTTGCTGGCGTAATGGCTTGTCTTGATCAGTCCTGAGAATGAGGCCAGAAAGATGAAGGAAAAGGAAACCAGGTGGTCATTGTTTTCAGAGTCTTGCCTAATCAGGACAACTGACTTCCTGGCAAGTTATCTCAGGTGAACATGGGAAGGACTGGTTCAATGATAGGTATAAGTAACCCTAGAGACCCTGAGAATTATATTTGGAATGAAACGTTGAAAAAAGAACAAATTTCATACTAATTTAATAAGTAGAGTTTTGTAGATATTTATTTAATAATAATTATTATAAGTAATATTGGTTAGGTCTAACTATGTAGCAAACATTCCTTTGAATACTTTACATTTAATGTGCCTTTCAATCCTTAAAATGACCCCATTTAATAAATGGGATAACTGGGTTCTTGAGATTGTAAGTAACGTGCCTAAGCACACACATTTAGTAACAGGTAGAATCACCGTCAGAACTCGAGAAATCTGATTTAAAATTACTTTTAAAACCACTACCCTAATACTGGATATTAGAGGAAATGGAAATTCACTGTGGAGATAAGGCTAAAAACATCTGGGATATCTGGGTTTCGATTGAACCCTTCTTATTTACTTGAGCTGATTTGAAGATTATTTAATTTACAATACATAATTTCTTATAGTTTCCCAAGTAAAAGTTTAGTTATTTTTGCCAATGGAGCTTGGAAAACAAATCTCTTTTTTGATAAATAATCATCTTGCTTTCAGCATCTAAAACTTATTACCAGAAATATACCTTCTGCCAGACAGACAAATAGTATTATTTCTTATCCCAATGCCGTAGGGTATGATAGGCATTTTGATTGTTATTATTTTTTATTGTGTTTATTTCTGGAATTTTCTGCTTCTTTGAGGTTACTATCCTTGTCATTAGCTTGAAGCTACAATATGAATTTTGCATTCAAATTTCTGTGCTTTTCCTTTGCATGCAAATATAATACTGCTTTCAAATGATAATATAATCTGTTCACATTCTTATTGGAAGAACTCAAATATTAACACTTTGTTCTCTTTGAAGATGGTGATCTAAGTTTTATACAGTAAACATTTCAATGAAATTATTGGTTTGAGAGGAAATATTTTACATTTTGATGAAAGATACTTGACAATGCTTTTGTCAGATTAATGAGGCATAGCTTTATTTGTTTTTCATAGCTTTATTTTGATATATGAACACAGAGCTTTATCTCAATTAATGGATAAATTATTTTTAAGAACCAAAGAATTTCTAAATTTTGGGTTTATGTTGGAACACATCCACTATTACTATCTTTAAGGAAGATATGGATTTGAAAGTTGTTCTACTTCCTTCAATGCTCCTAAAATTCCAGAGTATGAGCGGTTATACAGAAACCTTTATATAAAGCTAAAAAATAGCATCACATATAAAACAAAACTTATGCTCATAGGATATTAATCAAAGTAAATTTGTCAATTTGTAAGAGATATAAAACAGCCTTCTCCAGAGTAGATGCAACCCATCACTACCGTAACAAAGAAAATTCATTTGACCAGGTTTAGGAGAATTAAATACAATCCTTATAAACACTGCCTCTCATTAACAAACCCACTGAAAGACTAACAAATTCACTGCCTGTCTGGAGATATTTAAAATATCCTGTTAATGGTTTAGGAATTGTGAGTGGGTTTTTAAAAACAAAATCTTTTGAAAACTTCAATTCTGGGTGCTTCTGAAGTCTGAAATCTGCATACGAACAGGATTTGTTTGCTATTTTCCACTGGCCTTCAAGATTGGATAAGAGGGGAAAATGCAGCATTGAATCACACACCATCTCTTACATGCTGTATTTTAGGATGGTCAAGAAAGGAACATCACTTTTGTTTATATTCCCCTTTATATTTCCTACCATTTTGCCTCTCACCCTTAAGAAGTCTATATTAATGACATTCTGACTTCGTTTCAGTAAAAGGAGACTGTGATTTACACTAATCTTCTGCTGGGAACAATTAGAAAATCCAGACACAAACACATACTTGGAGGCATAAAAGAAATAATAAGATTGCGAAGAATAACCAGCCAAGATCCATGGGAGGATGAAAGCCCAGAGAGGTGAATTTAGGGCTTCTTCTAAGTATTTTCTGACTCAAGAGGAAGAAGCAGAAAAGCTGAGAGGCTAAAAAACACTTTTAACAGTCCTGCTGTGCCAGAGGACAGAAACTGGAGTTCAGACATGGTAACCTGGGGAACCCATCTTAATTTGAGATGAGTATAATCAATGAGTAGACAAAACTCACAAGAACTGAGGCTCAGATTTAAATCTACTCAATCCTTGAAATTTGATTAAGTTGATGCTGGATTGCTAGCATCTCCAAGTGCCTTCCAGAAACAAATAGGTATTGTTCTGGGAGAGAATAATTTCATGTAAGACCTTACTCTTTCTACAAAGAAGTTTGCTGATACAAGGTGTAGCACACAATCTTTAAAAAGAAAAAAAGGAGGCAGTCTATTTGAGGAGAGAAGACAATGCAATACAATACAAACCAAGAAAATCAATATATAAATAAAGACTCATGGGTGAGGTTGTCATATATAGAAAATATAATAGAGGATAACCCTGTTAAATTTGAATTTCAGATAAACATTAAATATCCCATGCAATATTTGAGCCATACTTATACTAAAATAGTATGTTGACCAGTTGGTGTTTATCTAAAATCCAAATTCCATGAGGCATTCTGTATTTTATCCAGCTACACTACTCATAGGGAATTCAGATATTAGACTTCCCAGAAATAATTAAATAATTAAGCTAACAATGTTCAGGGAGTTAAAATACAGGCAAGAGAGAAAAGATGCCATAAAGTCACCAGCTGCAGGTTTTAGCAGCATTTGTCAGAAGGACAAGCAAGGATCCAGCAAACAAGATACATCATTCCTACAGAAAAGATGAACAGCCCCGTGATATCACTTGGTTCAAGGTACCCCTTCTCCTCTCCACGAGAACCCAGGAAGGCTCATTCCTCATACATCTGGATCCCCTCTCTAAATACGCTGAGGTTTTACTTAAAATGAAGAAGTCATCCAGGAGCTCATGTAACACAACCCTGTGATTCATTTTAGAGTACAGTGAATTTGGAAAGTAAAACGAAACCGTTTAAGACAGAGGTGGAAGAGATTTGGGCAAATGTTAGTTTCTTTACTCCTCAGCAGGGTGGGAACATGTGAGGCAGACCAATCAGCCGTAGAAGTCATTCTGTCTCCCAGATATATTTTTTAAAATTAATGCTAACTCTACTCGTTTCTCATAATTTTCCCTCCTTATCCGTCTTTTTGTTATTCATCTCTGTGGAGATATTTTTTGCTTCCTCCACATGTGACGCTCCTCTGTGTGTGAAGCTGTCAGCGCTACCGTGCCTATACCCAAATACTTGTGCGATTGGTCCAGTCTACTCCTTTTCTATTTTTAGACTTTTTTCCTTTTATCAGAATTGAGATCTAAAGTTAGGGCTTATGCTGAAGTCAGCTTTAAAAATATTCCAAATAAGTTCCTTCAAATTAATATATTAACATACTTTTCTGGCTGAGATGCCTGCCTGGAATTTCCTATGAAAAAAAGCAGATACCCAATTCAGAGGCACAACTTAGAAAATTTGCTTTATCCTAGAAGTACCTGAGTATTTTCTCTTCCCTTGTCTTATAGAATGTAGAGGGAGAATTAAGGAAAAATGAATTAAGTAAAAGTTATACTATTCTAAGCACCACATTTCACAGGTAGTGTGAGACGTCTATGAAACCTTTACAAGAAACCACAAACAAGATTATAAGTAGACAAGACCATTATTGATCATGCGTATTTTCCCTTTAAATTGTTCTTTGTGGGGCGCCTGGGTGGCTCAGCTGTTAAGCATCTGCCTTGGGCTCATGATCCAGGGTCCTGGGATCGAGCCCCACATCGGGCTCCCTGCTCCGCGGGAAGCCTGCTTCTCCCTCTCACATTCCCCTTCCTTGTGTTCCCTCTCTCGCTGTCTCTCTCTGTCAAATAAATAAATAAAATCTTAAAAAATAAATAAATAAATAAATTGTTCTTTGTGCAGCTTCCATTGACAGCAATAGAAACCCTAAACATTTGAAGAGATAGTCAGAAAATCAACGAAATTTCAGTAGAAATCAAACTGTAAGATACCATGGAAATATAATACATAGATATATAATCTGAAAATACATACATAATATATAAATATAACATATAAGAAGGAGGAAATTTTCTTACAGCATCCCTTAGTAATTTTTACTCAATTACATATCTCAATTGTTTATTATTTGTTAATCTAACAATTTGCTTACCATTTCCACTACTCAGAGGGAGAGAAGAAAAATATTTCTGTTTAATAATAAATTATAATAATAATACTGCATTTGCCCATATTTAATAAATACAACTTTACAGTTTACAACTCCCCTTTACCCTGACAATTCTTTAGGAAGCAGAAAGTTGCATATGATAACTGACATTTCGCAGACGAGAAGACTAAAGCCAGAAGAGTTCAAGTTACCAGTTATCAGCTCAAGATCAGACTTGAACTCAGCAGTGGAGGCAGGATTAAGGCAGAAGTCTTAGAAGTTTAAGCATACTGCTCATCTTGGTACAGGATTCTTCCAATTCTTCTGAAGAGTTTATATTTTACGAGGTTGTAGTTCTCTGCTGCTGATTGGAGCAGTTGGTATATTTTATATTGATCTTATTTTTAAAAAAGGAAGAAAAGAGAATTAGAACATGCTGTATTATTGACAGCTTACAATATCCCAGCATTGTTTTAAGTGATATACCTACTTTAACTCCTTTAATCATTCCAAAATGCTATGAAGAGAGTGCTATTACTAAACCCCTCTCCAAATGGAGACCCTGGGACTTAGGCAGTTTCAGGGCCAGGAAGCAGAGTGCTGACCTGACACTGAGTACAGACTTAATTTGGTTAGAACATCGAGATGTCAGTGAGGCTGCTTAGAATAGTGTAACTTTTACTTAATTCATAGTTTTTACTTAATTCTCCCTCTACATTCTACAGGAGAGAGGAATAGAAAATAGTCAGGTAATTCTAGGATGAAGGAAATTTTCTTTCTAAGCAGGGCCTCTGAATTAATTTGAGCTGATCTGCTCCCTGCCTCAAGTTGCCACAGACAGGGTCCATTTCCATGATAAACACCTCTGGATCAAGGGAAATGTTTGGTCCACTTGCAACCAAAGCACATTTTTTTTCTGGGCCTCAGACACATTCTGTAAAGTTCAAATGGCCACTATTTTCCAAAAGAATATTGGAGAGGAAATTGTTCATGCTGATCAACATGCCTGTTTTCCTTGGTCAATGCCTAAAAAAAGCAAGACCCTGCAATATGCTGTCATTATCACAAGGCTCTGAGTTTCCTTGTCTTTAAAACAGACCTGAAGACCTCTGCTGCTACAAAATCTGAACACTACGGCCTCACTAGTTCCTACATCATTATAAAGGGACCCCCACATCCCCACATGGCCATGTCCTCAGCATTTGCTATTTCACACTACTCCTGAAACATGGGGTTTTCTTAACATACCATTTCCTATGTACACATTCGAGTGAAGACTGTTTACATTCTCAGAAAATACATAACCCAGGGTCATTTTCTCTTTGATAAATATTTCCACCCCTTTAAAATTAAGCACTCAAGGCATTTTAAGAAATACGAATAGGTAACATTTACTAAGCGCTTACCACATGCCCAAACTCTTCTAAGCATTTTGCATGTATTTGTACAGTAAATCCTCAAACTACCTAAGATAAAGGATTATTTGACTCAAGATTGTTTAACAGATTTTATAAGTCTTAAGTCACACACCCAGGAAGTTTTTATTTTAACCAATTATTGACATTTATACTATACTGCTTTACTGCATTTGCTCTCTTAAACCATGCTTTAAAAAAATCAACAATTTTTCTCTTTCAATAATAATTAACTTTTCTTATTCCTATCAAGTAAATACTTGATTCTTGTCTCTCTTTTTTTTAATGTTTCGAGTTTTGTTTAAATTCTAGTTAGTTAACATATAGTGTAATATTAGTGTCAGGTGTAGAATTTAGGGATTCATCACTTGCATATAACACGTGCTGCTCATTACAAGTGCCCTCCTTAATACCCATCAACTCATTTAACCCATCCCCCACTCACCTCCCCACCAGCAACCCTCAGTTTGTTCTCTTATAGTTAAGAATCTCTTTAATGGTTTGCCTCCCTCTCTTTTTTTTTCTTTCCCCTATGTTCATCTGTTTTGTTTCTTAAATTCCACACATGAGTGAAGTCATGTGGTATTTGTCTTTCTCTGACTGACATTTCACTTAGCATAATACACTGTAGCTCCATCCACTTCATTGCAAATGGAAGATTTCATTCTTTTTTATGGCATTTGGGCTCTTTCCATAATTTGGCTATTGTTGATAATGCTGCTACAAACATCAGGGTACACATGTCCTTTTGAATCAGTATTTTTGTATCCTTTGGGTAAACGCCTAGAAGTGGAATTTCTGGGTTGTAGGTGGTTCCATTTTTAACTTTTTGGGGAACCTCCACACTATTTTCCAGAGTGGTTGTACCAGTTTGCCTTCCCACCAAGTGTATAAGAGGGTTTCCCTTTCTCGTCATCCTCGCCAACATCTGTTGTTTTGATTCTTTTCTCTTTCTTCAATTATGTTCTACCATGCATTACTTGAATTTTTAATAAGCAAGAATCTCCTTCATTCTTTGTCATTCATTCCTAAAGGGATCCAGATCTCAATTCCAATTCATGGAGGGGGTTTCTCCTCCCCCCTTCCCATAACAAGCAATTCTTTGGGACACCACTGGGTGTCCTAGAGCTTGACTCAATTCTGACACAACAACCAAGAGAGAGTGTCAGATCCCATAGGTTAATGTTCAATCCTACAAGATTGCCCCCCTCCCTCAAAAGCTTCAGACATCCGTCAACAAGACCAGGTTATGACCTGTGCTTCTGACCAAACAGCTATGAATTGGAGGTTCCAAGGACTCCCTCTAACTCAGTATGCCCATCGCAAGTCCAGGTTGTTACCTGTATTTCTAACCAACTGGCTATAAATCAGAGGTTCCCATGACTTCCTCTTTGGGTTCAATTAATTTGCTAGAGTGGCTTACAGAATTCAGAAGGACATTTTACTTACTAGATTACCAGTTTACTCTAAACATATAACTCAGGAAGAGTCAGACAGAAGAGACACATAGGACAAGGTGTGGGGAAAGGAGGAGGAACTTCCACGCCCTTTCCAGACGTGCCACTCTCCCAGCACCTCTGCTCGTTCACCAACCCAACCTGGAAGCTAGCCTTTTGTGTTTCTACGGAGGCTCCATTACATAGTTAAGATTGATCTAGGCTCTGGTCATTGGTGATTGATTCAACCTCTACCCCTCCCCTCCCTAGGGGTAGGGGGTGGGACTGAAAGTTTCAACCCTCCAGTCACAGGGTTGGGGGTCCTGGCAACCAGCTCCTTCGCTAAGTGAGGTCTGAAAGTCACCTTAACATAACAAAAAACACCTCCAGCTCTCTCTTCACTTCGGAAATTCCAAGGATTTTAGGAGCTGTGTGCCAGAAATAGGACAAAAACCAAACCAGATATGTATTTATGATAAATTACAATATCACAATTCCTTTAAGGAGACATTCAAGCCAAATTTGAGTAAGATCAATGTTTTTATAACATTTGTTTTATATTGCTAGTTTCTTTTATACTATTATACTTTTCCTATGAGGGAAATAAGCTGTAGATGAGAAGTCTGATGGACCATAAAGTCTACCTTTAAAAACTTATTAAGTAAGAGCCTTAAAGAAGGAAAAGATGTCCAGTTGTAACAAACTCCATTTTCTGACTGCAGTAAATGTGATATGGCTGCTCACTAGGTCATATGCATTGACTGAGTTTTAAATCAAATCCGCAGGCCATGTCATGACTCAGTATGGCTATAGTAATTGTTGCACTTGAACTATTTTTAATGCCACAGGTAATTTTTAATACAAACATGTTTAAATTTTGTCCTTCTCTCTACAAGCTAAATAACTTGTGGGAAATTGTTAGTATTGTCTATATAAGCAATGACTTTGTAGTTAGGCTACAGAAATGTATGCTGTTATGTGAACACCCTACAAAATTATTTATGAAGAAATAACTATTGGAACTATGCACATAAACTTAGAGAAAGCATCTAGTAGGAAAGAACATTTGTAACTTTTCTATTAGAATTTCAATATAAAATAATAAGCACTTGCCACCAAATCCACGTGCCAATAATATTTGACAGTAGGAACTATGATTATTTTTTAAAGGCACATGACATGAAGCAAGTGCCACGGGACGCCGTACAACTTCCATGATGACCCCTCGATATGCACTTTTTTGCTACGTGCTATTGCATTATGACTTTCTTCCTAAACACAGGCAATTGCTACTAGCAACAAACCTTAGCTGAAAATCAAAGCATTCATATTTCACAATTACTGAAAGAAACTTTGAAATTGGTATGGTGGATCTTAAGTTTCTGGATCTCTCTGACATCTGATTGGTAAGAAAATGAGATTGACTACTATGTAACACTACTTATAAGATACTTTCTTGATTAACAAATATGCTACAGGGTTGACTTCTTTGTTCTTTTTATTGTCGTTTACTTTTTTTTGTTATAACTTTTTAAAGGATTTTATTTATTCATTTTAGAGAGAGAGAGAGTGGGCAGAAGAGCAGAGGGAAAGGGAGAGGGAAACTCAAGCAGACTCTGTGCTGAGCATGGAGCCCAACGTGGGGCTCTGTCTCATGATCCCAAGATCATGACCTGAGCTGAAATCAAGAGTTGGACACTTAACTCACTGAGCTACACAGATGCCCCTGTTTTTTGTTATAATTTTTGAAAGGCTAAACTTTTCTCAAATCTTAAAAGATGCTTTCAAGTATCAGTAGTATGGAATTATGCTAGCTATATAATATTTGAAGTCCTTTCACTCATATTTATCAGTACCATTCCCTCCTTATTATTCTAGTCAGTCCTATCCACATCATTACATATTGAGAAACTACTATGTGCCAGGCATGTTCCTAGATTCTGGAAATACAATTATAAACAAAATAGACAATCCACAGATAATATTTTAATGAAGGGAGATGGATAATAAATAAAACAACAAATAGAAAAATAAAAAACATACCAGATGATTATAAATGCTATGCAGAAAATAAAAATGGGTGATGTGCTAAAGAGCAACTGAGTGGTAACTATAGACTGAATGAACTCTGTCAGAGATGATCTCACTGAGGAGATGTGGCAAACTTCCTTAGTTGCCAATCTAATGGCCATTCCTCTGACACATTTTCTTTCCTGAAAGAGTATTGGTTGTATTTATCCAATCACTCTCGGATATAGTGTTCGGAAGGCATTGTAACCTTGAAAAGAAAGTGAAGAGATGAGCAGAGGAACCGCACGAGTGCCTTGATATCCCTGGACAGCATTAACCAGTATTGTAATAGTGCTCCTTGCAGAATTTTTATAAGTGAAATGATTAAACCCAGTAGAAAATTACTTTTAGGTACATCTTTCATTTATTGTAGTAGAAACATTCTAACAGATACAAAAGTAGCATTCCAGTTGAGGCAGGAATGATAAAGAAGAGCCAAGCTATCCCAAAGTCAGAGAGAAGCATATTTCAGACAGGGAAAACAGCTGGTCCAAAGAACACGTGGCTGCAATGAGCCTTCCATGAAAGGACATAACGTGTCTGGGGCTAGATGGGAAGGATGAGAGGAAACAAAAAACAGGACCAAATTGTGTGGGGCTTTGTTAGTCCAATAAAGTGTCTGACTTTATCGTAAAAGTATGGGAACCATTTAAGAGTTTTAACCTAGGGATGACATTACCTGGATTAACATTAAAACACACACACACACACACACACACACACAACACACACACGCAACACACACTGATTCCTAAGTGTGGAGAGTGGAAAGATAAAAGTGAAAAACGTGTGATCCATTAACAGAGAATAGCAGAAGTCTAGGTAATAGTAGTCAAATGGATAACAACAGTGAAGACTAGTAGAAGTGAATAGGTTCGATACATGGATAACAACAGTGGAGACTAGTAGAAGTGAATAGGTTCGATACATGGATAACAACAGTGGAGACTAGAAGAAATGAATAGGTTTGATACGTATTTTGCTAGATCTAATCATATATTGCTAGATATCCGAGTGAAAGATAGAAGGGAATAGAGGATGACTCTTTAGTTTTTTGATTAGGTTTTTTAAGTGAGATGGGCTCAAATGTTTGGATAAAAGAAGGGTATATTAATATTACATACAAATCTAGCATGAAAGAGATTAAACCTCTCCTGATAGAATTCCAACATTTTATACATAAAAAATCTGTTATTAAATATCTACTATAAATAGATTTTGAGTCCTTGATTAGGGATTAAAAGTATGTATGAGATAGAGCCCCTACCTAGGAGATACTCATGAACTTGAAAGATAATTGTGTAAATAATGACCTTGAAGTGTAGTAAATGTTCTAAAAGAAGTATATGTAAAAGAACTCAATATAGTAAAAGTATAATTCTAGGTATCTTTTGCTCAACAACTAGGTTGGAAACTTCCTTAGAGTAGGACATGTTTCTTGTAGTTCTTTGTTGTCCCCGCAGTACCAAGGAAAGTACAAAGTGTACAATAATAGTCCATAAAACTCAAGGAAATTTAGAAGTTCAGATCCGTATGGTTAACCAACATGCAATTTCCAGTAGAGGCATAAAGGTAAATTCTGAGTAAAAATTTCCTTGTAAAATATTCATTGTTCTTTTGCAAAGACCAAAATAAACACCTGGAGAAGAATGACTTCCTCTTCAAGTGATAATCATCACAATGCAGTAGGTATGGTCAGACACAAGTCCTCCATCTATAAAATAAATACCCAATGATCAAAGACTGAGTAAAAAGGTATGTGTTTTAGGTTTAAGGGTAAAGTAAGGTCTATTTAGCTTTTATACATCTGAGTTAACATTTTCCTTGAAGAGTTCTACAATCAGTGTAACTCTTCTTTTAAATGGGTTAAAGTAGAGCTGTTTGAGACAGTGCCTCCATGTCCCACTGAGCTCAGAATCACTGGCGCAGCTGTCCTTCAACACAAGAATGCAGCCAAGTATGCAAATCCTCTCTGTGTGCTGAGGGAGGACATGCAAGTGACCTGATCGTCTGGCCAACTGGCAAATGCTGTATTGGTGAATTCACTGATTTCTTTTTCCCTTTTGCTGGAAGGGAAGATAAGAATATTCCTGTTTGCATAACAAGATCCCCGTGTGTGTGTGTGTGTGTGTGTGTGTGTGTGTGTGTGTGTAACTTGTTTCCTGATTTTAGTGGGAAAGGTCCTAAAGTTAATCAGCTCTGCCCTCATTACTGCAGTCAGCAGAAATCATTACAGTTGGCTGCAGGGGACACAAGGATAATTTGCCCATCCAAAAAAAAAAAAAAAAGAAATTAAACATTGCAGAAACAAAAATCATCACACTGTAGTATGATGGTATGAAGAAACTAACCTTCTTAAATTGCATACAAACGTTTTCACTCCAAACAAGAAACGAACAAAGTAACACATTCCTAAATTAAATTACAAATTTTCCTCATCTTCTGAAACTCAGCTTTGTTGCTTTGTTAAGAACAATGCCAACTGTTGTGATGTCAAATCCGTGGCTGTATTATTCTCCATATGCCTTTCTTTCTTTTGTCTTAACATTTAAACTCACCCCTTCATACTTTACTATAAAAGACATTTACAAAACGGATACTCTTTGCAGGACTTTTAGACAAGCTGAAATGCCTGCAGCACTGAACTCCATTTGGTAGATATACAATAGAATGTTTTAATTTCTAACCTGAAGCTGTTCACCCAAAGATTTAAAATGCCATGGGGATCAATCTATTGTTAAAATGTGCTTTTCAGACAGACTCATTTAAGAATAACACTGATAAATAAACACAAAGATTTTCTTTGGGTTAATCATGATAAAGCAATGTGCTATCCTTGTATGTGACCCAACTCTGGTTAAAATTAGCGTCAACCAAACCCCAGTTTTCTTCTACTTAAAAAACATTCTTCTCCCACTAAATATAACATTACCTGATAATCATAATATTATGCCCTTAAGGAATACATTTCTTTTAAGTTCATGGCTCCTCTTATAGAATAATGTGAGTGTAACCAAAGAAATATGTTCTGAGATGCTATCATGACAAATTAGGTAGGAATCATAAATGTGAATATCAAAATCACATCAAAGTTGTCATACGTGAATCTTGGATTAGTTATATTTTATTGCATTTGGGGCTAAGTCTGGTTCTGCACCTATCTGGTGTGATGACTTCAACAAGTCAAGTTTCCTCTAACATTTGGTTTTCTCATTTTTATTTTCTTTCTTCTCTTTTCTCCTTCCTTTCCTGCCTCACTCCCACACTTGCTCTATCTCTCCTGCACATTTGAGTGTAGATAGTTGGACAGTGAAATAGATGGCATATCTCATGGTAGTAAGTGCTATGAAGAAAAAACTAGCAAGGAAAGAGGGTTGACAGTGCTGGAAAGAAAAGCTTGCTATTTTATACAGAGTGATCGAGAAGAAGCGACTTAGTAAAAGGTGACAATTGAGACAAGGAATAAGCCTTATCAGCTATCTGGCAAAAGATCATTCATTCCAGGAAGAGGGAGCAGTATGAAAGCCTTCAAAGTTAGAGATGGTCAATGTACTCAACAAAGAGAAAATCAATGAAGCCAGAGCAGAGTGTGTTGGGTGATAGTATGAGCTGAAGATGTCAAAAGTTAAAGGGATATAGAATCAGGTGGTATGAAATCATATATGATATCCAAGTAGGTTGTTGTGATGACTTCAGGCTATGCAACTGAGTTAAAACCCATAGAAAGATATTTTGCAAAGAGAAGAGACATGCTTTAGGTGGATCATTCTGGCCTCTACCCTGAGAACACCCTGTACAGGTGCAGGGCCAAACAATGTGAAAAATGATGGTGATCTAGGACTAAGGCAGCAGCAATGGAGCCAATAAGAATTGGATGGATTATGTTTTTGTTTTGAAAGTATTTCTTTTTAATTAATAGACTTAATTTTGGAAGCAATTTTATATTTTAAGAAATTGAACAGATAATAGAGTCAGAAATACCATAGCTACTACCACTTAGAGCTTAACTTCTACAACTTTATGAACTAAATACCAAGAAACTCCAACACAGTTGCCATATAAAAATCAGATTCCCTGCCATCATATGTGACCAAGGATCCAGTCTTTGTGCATGTGGCTGCTCTCTCAGTGGCTTACTATTGACTCCAAATCTAACTTAAGATTCTAGTCTACATGAGAAATAGTAGCTAAAGAGATTCTGGAATTGGGGAATCTGGGTAGCGCAGTTGGTTAAGCGTCTGACTCTTGATTTTAACTCAGGTCATTATCTCAGGGTCATGAGATAGAGCCCCGTGTCAGGCTCTCTGTTGGGCATGGAGCCTGCTTAAGAGTCTCTCTCTCTCTTTTTTCCTCTGCTCTTCCATGGCCCCCCCTCTCTCTCTCAAAAAAAAAAAAAAAAAAAAAAGATTTTGGGATATAAAATAGTTCATTTATTATCCTCCAGAGCAGTGGATTGGATGACGAGTAAGTTGATCTTTGCTTGCCACCATAAGTCAGAAAAAAGGTTTGGCTTCAGATTCTACCTATACTTTTAAAGGCGGTACCACAAGGGCGCCTGGGTGGCTCAGTCAGTTAAGCACCTGCCTTTAGCTCAGGTCATAATCCCAGGGTCCTTGATCAAGTGCTGCACTGGGCTCCCTGCGGGGAGTCTGCTTCTCCCTCTGCTTACACACCCCCCCTACTTCTGCTCGTGTGTACTTTCTCTTACGTGCTCTCTCTCTCGTGCGTGCATGCAAAAATAAATAAATAAAATCTTAAAAAAAAAATAAAGCAGGTGCCATAAGATCATGTGTTTAATGACTAAAATAAGGTGGACTAACAAATATCTAAATATTATTTAAAATGCACTTTATTTATGTGTTCTGAAGTTTCCTAGGTTGTAGGCACAAAGAACATCGATGTATTTACTAAATTTGAACTCTTCTATTTCTATGCATGCATCAGCTCACACAAAAGCTCTTCTTTCTGCAACACTTTCCACAATATTTCTGGAAACTTTTTCAGAGTAAAGAGAAAGATTCTCTCACTCATTGCTCCCATGTTCCATAAGCTACCTTTCTGCCACCACCTTCCCCCTCCTGCAAAATACAGATTTGTGCACCCCAACCCAAGGGAATATTTAATATTCCTGTGCTCCAAGGATACAGCAGGCATTTTCAAAGTGGGAAGCCTGGCTCTATCCCAAATGCTTTACACTCCAATTTGCATCAGTTTTAACAACGTCATTTCTGGAACCATTAAAGTCTTAAAGAGATTAGCAAAACAACTTTTTTTAGTTTAGTCTTTCTTCTCAGGAGACACAGATACCTGTTTTGGGAGGGATTCAAATAGAATTCCCCACTCCATTCTGAGAACAGTGATGCTTGGGCTTGGTTAGTAAATTCACCTTATTTTATTTGAAATCTCCTACCTTATAAAGAATTCCCTCCAGGTATACCTGAAACTCCTCCTCCCACTTAGGCATGTGTCACCTTCCCCCTGCTGTCCACACCAGTCCAGCAGCCACAGCAGCATATGCCTAAATCACAAATAGAGACACAGATAAGGTCTTACCAATTGACTCCCTAGATCTCATGTAAATACATCCTTTGGAAGGAGAGGGTTACCCACGTATTCTAATCTAGCTGCTGCTGCTTCTTCTTCTTCTTCTTCTTCTTCTTCTTCTTCTTCTTCTTTTTTCTTTTTTAAAGATTTTATTTATTTATTTGACACAGAGAGACAGCCAGCAAGAGAGGGAACACAAGCAGGGGGAGTGGGAGAGGAAGAAGCAGGCTCCCAGCAGAGGAGCCTGATGTGGGGCTTGATCCCAGAATGCCGGGATCACGCCCTGAGCTGAAGGCAGACGCTTAATGACTGTGCCACCCAGGCGCCCCTCTAATCTAGCTTCTGACTCAGAAGTTTTCCAATGATCTAAACTTGTTTTAGTCACATTATCCTAATTGTTTCTGCCCCATACAGAAACACTATAAATGCAGACCACAATTTATCCATTAACACATTTGATAATGTTAATTTAAATAATTAACTAGTATTTATTGAGCATCATACATATATCTAGCACGTATTTCTATTATTTCAATTTAAAGCTCTCTAAGTATTCTGGACTGCATCATTGTTCTCACTGTATCTTTTTTCCTGGCTCATTTCCTGTTTGAAACTAATCTAGATACACAGTAACTAGTACAAACAATATTGACTGATCACTTTTTATGTGCCAAGCATCAGTTAGGTTAGGTTTTCTTTTCTTTCTTTTTTTTTTTTTTTTAAAGATTTTATTTATTTATGTGACAGAGAGACAGCCAGCGAGAGAGGGAACACAGCAGGGGAGTGGGAGAGGAAGAAGCAGGCTCATAGCGGAGGAGCCCGATGTGGGACTCGATCCCAGCACGCCGGGATCACGCCCTGAGCCGAAGGCAGACGCTTTAATGACTGCGCTACCCAGGCGCCCCTCTTTTCTTTTTTTTTAAGATTTTATTTTTTTTTATTTATTTGAGAGAGAGAGACAGAGATAGTGTCAGAGAGTACAAGCAGGGAGGACAGGGAGAAGCAGACTCCTCCCTGAGCAGGGAGCCTGACATGGGGCTCAATCCCAGGACCCTGGGATCATGACCTGAGCCAAAGGCAGATGCTTAACTGACTGAGCCACGCAGGCACCCAGGGTTAGGTTTTCTCAATAAAACTGAGTAAGTTTACAATGCATGTGGAGAAGAGAGGAGGGTTGTTACAATTTGATGGTGAACTGGGGTGGGATGGAAGAGAATTAGAACCTTGTTCAGTTCAAGGGAAAAAATAATAAGGAATAAATTTGTTTCCCTACCTATTCAGTGATAGAATATTTGGAAGTTATTCTCGAAGACCTGCATTATACTTGTTTTTAAAATAAATGACTGTCTGGTCTCTAGTTACAAATACACAAGTGGCTTAATTTATTTCCTCAAAGTTCTCCAAAATCATTTATTGTTTTTTACCCCCTTTATTATTTTCAGATCGACAAATTTGAAAGTAGCCTTGTTGAAAGCCTATCAAGTTGTCGGTAACAATGGTGGTTGTTATCCTGAGTTATTCATAAGAAGAAAAGCTGAGGACATTTTTTGCTGTTCGTTTTAAATACTTCTGGCAATTATGATTCAGTAGATCTGGGGTAGGGTCCAAGTATTGATATGTATTTATTTTTTTTAAAGATTTTATTTACTTATTTGACACAGAGACAGCCAGTAAGAGAGAGACAAGCAGGGGGAGTGGGAGAGGAAGAAGCAGGCTCCCAGCAGAGGAGCCTGATGTGGGGCTCGATCCCAGAACGCCGGGATCATGCCCTGAGCCGAAGGCAGACGCTTAACGACTGAGCCACCCAGGCGCCCCTGATATGTATTTTTTTAAGCTTCCATGTGCAATGCTGATGCACGTATCCTCCTCCCAATGATCTAGTTGTTTCCAGCAAATTAAAGGGGGGGGGGAGAATAAAAGCATCCAGGGTCTTCTCAATGTATATAGTTAATGTACATTCTCTTAATATATGAAAAAAACAAAACAGAAGCAGAATTACCCCATGAATTTTACTGACCTGAGAAGAGGAAATACTCCATAAATATTTTCTCAAATGAACATTCAATTCCTACTTACTTACTGTTTTTCAGTGATAGGTAACTTGACATCCCTATTCTTCACTTTTTTTTTTTTTTAACTTCACAATAGTCAAGTGTTTTTTTTAATGCCCTTCATTCCAGCTGTCCTTGAAGACCACAGGAAAACCCAAGTGAAGTAATCTATCTTAATATGGGCATAGTCTTCAAAGACAAGCTGTATCCCTGGAACAGGAAAAAGTCCAAGTGTTTTCTGACATCTTTGTCCTTAGCTATTTAACTATTAATTATAGTACAATTGTTCTCTTTGGGTATTTGGCAATGGAATTTATTCAGTACGAAAAGGAAATGAGCTATCAAGCCATGAAAAGACATGAAGGAAACTTAAATGCGTATTACTGAGTGAAAGAAGCCCGTCTAAAAAGGCTACATACTGTACAATTCCAACTTTATGACATTCTGGGAAAGTAAAAACTATGGAGACAGTAAAAAGTTCTGTAGTTGCCAGGGATTGAGGGAGGGAGAAGGATGAACAGGCAGAACACAGAGAATTTTTAGGACAGTCAAAACACTTCGTATGATATTATAATGATAGATATATGTCATTATAAATTTGTCAAAAACCATAGAATTACAATACCAAGAATGAACCATAATGTCAACTATGAACTTTGAGCGATTGTGATGTGTCAGCTGTAGCTTCATCAATTGTAACAAATGTGCCACTCTGGTGGGGATGTTGGTAATGAGGGAGGCTATGCATGTGTGGGGGCAGAGGGTATGTCGGAAATCTCTGTATCTTTTTCTAAATATTACCTTGAACCTAAAACCTCTTGAAATAAAATAAAGCCTTTAAAAAGGGAGGGAGGCAAGATCCAAGATGGGAATCACTGCTTAAGGAAGATTGTGGTGCAAAGTTCAATAACTGTCATCAAAAGAGTTATACCCAGAGAAAAAGTTTAATGAGCTATAATCGTACCAACCAGAAAGTGACAATAAAGATATTTGGAAGTCTGAAATTAAGTTGAGGAAGAAACAGGAAAATGAATTACCTCACAGTCTTTGCTATTCTGAGAGGAATGCTTTTTTATTTCTTGGATGTGTATGCTAATATATCAGGAGTGTGTGTGTATTCTTTTCCAACAATGATCATCAGGTTATATAATGATAATCCATTTGCCTAATTTAATGGATATGTCTCTGTCTTCATCTTCAATTAGCATTTTAAATGTTTCCCATTCCATCTGTCCTGAAACTTGTTTTCTTCCTTAGCTTCTCTAACATTCCTCTCTTGTGGATGTTCTCTACTTGTCTGACTACTTCTGAGTCTCTCTAACAAATCCCTTCTTTATCAGGTCTTTTTTTTTTTTTTTTTTTTTTAAGAATTTTATGTATTTATTTGAGAGAGAGAGAGAAGGAGAGACAGCAAGGGAGTACCAGCAGGGAGGAGAAGGAGAAGCAGGCTCCCCACTGAGCAAGGAGCCTGATGAAGGGCTGGATTCCAGGACCCGGGGATCAGGACCTGAGCCGAAGGCATATGGTATCAGCTGGCGCCCCTATCAGTTGGTCTTTAAGTATTGTTGTTCCTAAGAGGTTTACCTGAAGCTATTTTTAGCTCCACTCCACTTTATGTAAACTCATTACTTCAAATGGTAATACAACTCAAATCTCTACGTCTAACCGAGACCTTTATTCTAATTTATTTTAAAACAACAAACCAAGGTTTTGGAGTTACTTCAAATTAAAATATTTCTAAAACAACATCAATTCTTCCATTTCAAAGTGACTTCCTCTGAATGTCTTATCTTTGTCACTTATTCAACAATGAACTAAATGGACAAAACTAGAAACCTATAAGTCATTATTATTTTTTCTTTCTTTTGACCCTTCTACAATTGATTTACTGAAAATCTTAATATTCTTTATTAAAGTGCTTCTCTTATATGCACCAATATTTCCATTTCTACATCTTGTGACATCATCACTTATTTGCAAACTATTGCAATTATTTAGCTGTTTTTTCTGCCTTCAGTTTCAGACCCTTACATCCACAATCCTGCTGAATTAGTTTTCTGGAGATGCCAAAAGTACCAGAAATCAGGTGGTATAAACAACAGAAGTTTATATCGTCTAATAATTCTAAAGGCTGGAACTACAAAATCAAGGTGCCAGCAGGGCTATCTTCTGAGGGCTGTGAGAGAGAATCTGTTCCCTGCCTGTTTCTAGTAGCCTCAGGCATTTTTCTTGGTTTCTACATGTTCTCTCTGTACCTTCACATCATCTTCCCTGTGGTATGTGTCTGTTTCTGTCTAAATTCCCCCTTTTTATAAGGACACCAGTCATATGGATTAGGGTCTACCCTAATTTTAACTCGATCATCTGCAAAGATCCTATTTCCAAAGAAGTTCACATTTGTAGATAACTCAAGGATTTTCGAGGAACACAATATATTTTATAACAGCTGCCAAAGGTATCTTTATAAAAGAAGTCAAAGCATATCCATCTCTTTCTTAGTTCTTCATGACTATTTAATAAAGCCCACTTTTGGGGGGATAGAATTAAGGCTGCTTCCATTCTACTCCCAGTCCAGCTTTCTCTTCTTATCTTCTGCTAATGTCTCTTGATGACCCCTTGCTCTAGCCAGTATATGCCTGATGCTTTGACTCTTCTGGGTTTTGATGAAATCACACTCTACCTAAAGTATTTTTCTCTGCTTGTTGAAATTTTACATAATTTTCACAACCCCAACTCAAATGAAGTATTCTCTGAAGAACCTCACTTGATTCTCTGAGTCCCAATTAATTGTCTGCTATTCTCTCTGCCCATGGCATTTATTTAAACCTCTTAAAATTAAAGATTTACTAAGCCTAACTTCTTGAGTTATGCATCTTTTTTTCCCCTTCATTTTTAGTTGGATTCTGCCATATTCCTTTTAACAGATCAAAATGGCAAGTGAACAGTAGGCAAGAATATTTGATTTTTTAAATGGATCTATGTTTAAAAGTAGATGGATCTGGGTCTCCTCAAACTTTCAAACCTGATACAATTATAATGCCATTGATGAAAATAAAAATACTAAATAGAACAGTCTCTTCATAAAAATTATGCATTTGACTGATGTTGGATACCTGTTGAATATGTCATGGCAGAATTCACATCATCCCTCTAAATGTGAGAATTGAATTTATCATATAAAATCTCCAATGGGAGAACATAAAGAGAGTAAAGAGAAACTGCTCAGCTTTGGGAAATTCTATGATATGTGCTTGAAGGAGAAATAATTGCCAGAACTAGATAAAGTAAAGAAATGATAAGTCAAAAGAAAGGATGCAGCTGGCATAGGATGTAAATTTGATAGGTGCTGATTTACACCTCAGTTGTAAATTGTAGAATGTAGACACCACAAAATTGGAAATATAGGCTAATATATTTAAAGCGTTAGCTAAATAACTTGTTTGCATAGCAAATGTTCCGATAGGTTTCCGTAAAAAATACACATACAGGTTTTATTTATTTATTTTTTTCCTAAGGAAAGTTGTTTTTCCAACTATCTGCCTTAAAAAACAAAGTAGCATCAAGGAGAGCATTCTCCTCATAATCTTGGCCTATTTTTTTCATTTTATCTACTTCAGTTCTCATGTTAAATCATAACATTTAGCTGAACTTTTATGTTCACACTTAAGATGAAAACCTAAAATGCACATTTAATGGGAATGAAATTCTTAAATCATACTACTTTATTATGCATGATTTAAGAGTTTCATTCCAATTAAGTATTGTATAAAGCTATAATTATTGCCAGTCTGCCTTTCTATTTATACTTTACCCCTCCTCAAAAGGCTTAATGAGCTTATTGGATAATTTTGGGAGATGAAACCTAAATCTTACAGCTTCTTTATTTCACTTGAAATTCTAAATGCAATGTTTCACCTTCGGCATTTGGTTACATAATGGATAACAGAGTTAATCCATCTTCCCCTGATGATAATTCTGGCCTTTACTTAAAAGGTATCATAATTTAAGTGTTGTAAATCTAACCAGTAGATGATAAATTTTTTTCCCTAGGATTATGGCAAGGCAGCTTGAGAGTAACTGAGGAGTTTCTATCACCATCTGCCAAGAGCAGAAGAGCATTCCTCTATGGCTCTCTTCTTAATGGGAAAATGAGCACATCTATGTACATCTCTGGCTAATTTGGGGCCAAATACATCTCTTAAGAATCTTTGCTTCCTTTTAGAGAGTGTTAATTCTGAGGCAATTAGTGTATGACAGGTGGAAAGTGCAAGTGAAACCACAGCTGTGATCCCTTAAATGATGCCTATAAACAGTTGGAAATAACCTAGGATATTTCCATGATCTTACAAGAAGGGGTTGTCAGCAAGTCATGGCTGCTCCATCCCAAAGGGAGTGCCCCGAAGACAGCAGCGAGTGATGTTTTACATGATGCCAAACTACAAAATACAACGTGGTCTTGTTTGCTGTTCCCAGTGACCTGTCAGTGTGGAATTCTCATTTGCTTCTTTTGGGAATTGTGTTCAGCATTTTTATTTCTGAAATATGTCACCTTCTCCACTATGCATAGAATCTCATGATTCGGTATATTTTAGAATGGAAAATGTTCCAAAAGTCCAGAGAGGCATACAATTTGAAAACAAAAATACATGTTGTATTTAAAAGATTTTTATAATCTCTTGAAAATAGATGCCACTTAAAATTTTGAATAATATTAAAATTATATGTAGGTACGTAAAAGTAAACACATTCAATAGAGTCGTAAGTATCTTGTTTTATGACAAAGAAAAATATCTTATAAATTTGGAGATTGGAGAATTCCAAGATATTTAGGTATTTATACATGCATGTGATACCAATGAAAACCAATTTTCTGTAATTGGAACATGTGTTTTATTGATTAAGGAAAAAAGTCTTCAATATCTTGTTAAGTCAAAAAATACTTTGTTAAATCATCCAAGAACCTCTGAACTTTTTGAATGTATCATAATCATTAACAATAAAATAGTAGGTAAATTCTCTGAAAGGATAGAAAAATTACTGCGGCATTATGCCCGTTGATGCTATTATGTTTTTTGCTACTTGTTAATCATCAACACTGCTTATTAAATACATTAATAAGATGCTACACTTCTGTTCTGATTGCATCTATGTCCTGATTACAGCTATAGACAAGATGAATTGGGAAACTGGGAGTTGTGGATTGGCCCTGAAAGTTGATCCTGAAAATCTGCTCATTTCAGGTCATTTTATGAAACAAGCACATACTCTCATGATTCAACAATCTTGCCTTCAGGAATCAGTAATAGAAGGAACAGTTTTTCCTTTCTTGTTTGAAAAGATTCTAGCTTCCTTTTCCAAAATACTCTAATTTGTTCACCCAAGGGAATCACTTTCTAATACAAGAGAAGAATTAACAGCAGCTCTGTTAGTTTTCCTCTAGCCTTGAATATGCCTGAGGATTTTGACTCTTGGTAACTTAAATAATTGTTAGTAGCTTACCCCTTGTAGGAAAAACAAGATGAGGACTATGTACCAGCCCCTTCCCCTGTTACCAAGTAATGAGCAACTCAAGGTAACAGCATGTAGTTATGAAGGGCTAGTCACATGTGTAAACAGACTATAGGACTAGTCACACCAGTCATTAGTGCATGAGTGAGGATTTGTCACTAGCTATATCAAAGCTAAGGCATTCCAGAGATGGTGGTTTTCTCGAAGTAAAGTAAAGTAGTTTAAACACTCTCAGGATAGCCTACTGTGAATCATGCATTTGATTGTCAACTCATATTCGAAACCAGTGCAGCTAGTGGATCCTGCTCGTGGCACACAATACTTTAAGATACAACTTTTTATTTTAAAAAGAATTCATCCACTTTACAAAAACAGTTCACTATTATATAGGTGTTGGTAATTAAAGATGAAAAACATAATCCTTGCCCTCAAAACTATTGCTAGTGAACAGATAAGGGATTTCAGTGCAGTTTAATAAATGTCAGTCACAGAAATGAGCATAGGATATTTGGTGGTTTGTGTTCAGGAGTTCACATATACTAGAATGGGGAAGAGAGATGCAGTCCAATATTTCTCCCCCAAAGAAATATACTGGTTCACAGTGTTGAAGAAACAGAAGCCATGTAAGGGTGCCATGAAAATGGCTCTACTGGTGTGAGGATTAGCTCGTTCAAAGCACACACACACACACACACATGCTTAGTTCAAAGAACTGCAATTTAAGATTAAGGAATTTTTAAAAAGAAGAATTAGGAGCTCTAGGCAGGAATTGTATTTTCACATGTTAAAGAAATTGGGCATGACCATGCAATCAATTGACAGATATGATATCATTTTAATTAGATAATAACAATATCAGATTTTGAAAAGCTAGAGAAATCCACCTTAGTTATGAGAAAACCATAATCAGGAACCCCACTGCAAAGTTGTATAAAATAATTATTTAGAAATAAATAACTTTTGGGGCACCTGGGTGGCTCAGTCGTTAAGTGTCTGCCTTCGGCTCAGGGCGTGATCCCAGAGTCCTGGGATCGAGCACCGCATCGGACTCCCTGCTCCGCTGGGAGCCTGCTTCTTCCTCTCCCACTCCCCCTGCTTGTGTTCCCTCTCTCACTGGCTGTCTCTCTCTCTGTCAAATAAATAAATAAAATCTTAAAAAAATAAAAATAAAAATAAATAACTTTTATCAAATTTAAACTAAAGAAAGAGCTATCTTATTAGTTTAATGTTTAATACTATATGTTTGTGCAAGAAAATAATGACATTTTTGGAGTATATAAGAATAAAATGCATATTATTTCTCAGAAATAATACTTTACAACTTCTATCTATAAATAATCAGCTTTTACTTTTTTTTTTCTTACTCATACCTTGAAGGATATTCATAACTTGAGAGGCACAGACACAGAAAGGTTGGTGGTGCTCTGTTGTTTTGGAGACTTTATTTTCACCTCTTTTACAAGAGATACACCTCAGGTGTAAAATCAAGGTTGGAACTTAAAAGTGGGAAAAATATATAACATGCGGATGCTAATCAAAGTTTGTTTGACTCTACTAATATCAGAAACAATTAACTTTAAGACAATAAGCATTATTAGCAATAAAATAGGGCATTTAAAAATGATTCAAGTGTTCACTTACCAGGAATATATAACGATTCTAAATCCTCTAAAAGGAGAGGTACAATTCTCAATGTGTCAAGGTGCCTGATAAAGTAAAAAGATGAAATATCTGTAAGCTATAGAAAAGTTGGAAAAAATGATTATGAAACATGATCAACTTAGTAAATATAGAACAATTCAATAACTTAAGAATATATACTATTCTCGACTGTTGAGGGAGGAGTTAAGATGGCGGAGGAGTAGGAGACACCGTTTTCAGCCGGTCCTCCGAGTCGAGCTGGATAGGTACCAGACCAGCCTAAACAACCACGGAACCAGCCTGAGACGCAGGAAGACGCATCTGGATCTCTACAAATAAACATCTCCAGCGCTGAGTATTGAGGTACGAAGC
>NW_024425563.1:25566815-25569405 GCF_017311325.1 Ursus maritimus | reverse complement strand
GCACGTAAGCGTGGGAGCCAGAAACTGTGCAGGTATATCGGAAGATGGGAGGGAGCCGCTATGCCGGCGCCAGGTGAGCGGTAGCCACCCCTGCCAGGAGAGCTGGAGGGGCTACTGACGGCACTCCGCAAACAGCAGACTGAGACCGCGTGAGTCGGTGCGCCACGCCGTCGTGCATTCAAGCGATCACCGAATCCGGAAAAGCTTACTGATCCAGACTGCGGTAACGGGAAAGCCCGGACGCCGCTCGTTACGGCGGTTGGCGGCATTAGAAACACACAAAGGACAGAGACGTAAGTCTGGAAGTGAGGCTGTGGCTGGGACGCTCGGGGGTGGGCATCCCCGATCTGTGTTGAGCAGCACCAACAGTAACAGAGTGCTGTGCGGCCAGAACATTAGTGGCAGAGAACAGTCGCAACTCTCTCTGTTCCCAGGACAGTCGCTGCTGCTTCGACTCTCAGAGCAACCCAGCCGCTAGAGAACAAAAGTTGGAAAACCGCTCAGAGTGCCCTCATCCCCATCCGTGGGACGCCTGGACTCACCTCAACAGGGGCTGCCCGAGGCCGCGCCGGCAGGCCCCCCTCTCCCTCCCAGAAGGCAGGCTGGAAAATCGGGCGTCAGGCGCAACCCGGGCGCCCGGGTGGCGCAGTGTCACAGCGCCTGCCTTCGGCTTAGGGCTTAAGGTCCCATGCCGAGTGAGTCCCCTGGCTCCGGCCTCCTCCGCTGGGAGCTCAAGCTTTTCCTCTCCCACTCCCCTGTTTCTGTTCCCCGCGGTTGGCTGCCACATAAATAAGTCACGTACCTTAAAGAAGAAGCCTCACATCCCTAAGATCCCTATGGGGGCAACGGCCTGACCCAGTCAATATGCCTCAGTTTTGAGCCGCAACCTCTTCATCAGAATGACAAGAAGGAGAAGCCCCCAGCAAAAAGAAAAGGTAGGCCGGCCTGCCAGAAATGGATATAAAAAGATGTAACCAAATTATCAGAAATGGAATTCAGAGTAACGATGGTCAAAAAAATGATGAGTAGAATTGAAAAAACTAACTAAAAGGTTATTGAGAATATGGAATCTCCTAAGGACAGAAATGAGAGCTTGGGTCTTGGAGAAATTAAAAATTCTATGAGCCAAATGGGTAAAACTAGAGGCTCTGACGGCCAGGGACGAAGCAGAGGAACGGGAGCAATTGAGAGTATGGGTTAATAGAAAAAAAATGAAAATAGAAGATGGTCTAATCCTACCACGAATGTAGGTTACGGGAGACACTCAATGAAACTAATCCAATGTTAGAATCATCGCATCCCAGTAGAGAAACAGATCTAGAAGAGATATTTGAACAAATTGTAGTTGAAAACTTCCCCAATCTAAAGGGAAACAAACACTGTGTCCAAGAGGCAGAGAGGACCTCCCAAGCTCAACCATGACAAAACCTACGCCACGTCACACGTACTCAAATATTAGATGCAGATAGTACTGAAAGCGCCAGGGCAAAGAAATTTCTCACGCACAAGGCAAAAGTTATGAGAATTACAGACCTGCTCACAATAGCATCTGGAATGAGAAAGCGGTTGTATATTTAAAGCTCTTCAGAGAAAACATGCAGCCAAGCGGATCCTTTATCCAGCAAGCCGTCATTCAGAATTGATGGAGAAATAAAAAGATATTTCAGAATCGGCCAGTCACTAACCACAGAATCACCTAAACCAGCCCCTACAGTGAGATATACGGGGTTCTATAAAAAGTAAAAAGGCCCCAAGAGGATACACAGTAGAAAGTCGCCAATGACTTTACTGGTAACATGGCAACATTAAAAATCATTCTCGCTGTAGTAACGTCTAATGTAAATGGTTTGAACCATCCCATAAAGCGCCATACAGGGCCGTGCAGATTGATAAAAGTTAGAAACGAACTATTTGCGCCAAGAGACTCATTTCAAACCCAAAGATGCATTCAGACTGAGAGTGGGAGGAGTACCACCCTTCTACTTTAAATGGATCCCTCAAAGAAAAAGCAGTAGCAATTGCATCAGGATAAATTTTGGATTTCTTAGCTACAGACTATGTTGGGGAGATGAAGGGCACTATATTCTTAAGGGAAGTATTCAACAAGGATATGACAATTATAAATAAGCAGTATGCTCCCCAACAGGAGCAAAGCAAGATGGCACAAGCCCTGTAACCTCTAACCACAGAATAAAGAGACATATAAATAAAAATACATGCGTTCGGGCGCCAGGAAGCGGTAGCCACTTGCACGGGAGAGCGGGAGGGGCTCACGGACGGCACCCGCAAAACAGCAGACTGAGACCGTGAGCCGGGTGCGCGCGCCACCAGGCATCTCGCGGAACACCGGAATCCCGGTGCGCTCACTGGATCCAGACTGAGACCGGGAGCTTCCGGAGCGCGCGCGGGGCGGCTGGCGGCTGGCGGCATTAGAAACACAAAGGACAGAGACGCGCCGGCCCTGGAAGTGAGGGCTGGGACGCCGGGTGTGGGGCGCACATCCCGGGACGCTGCAGGGTTGAGCAGCACCAACAGTAACAGAGTTAAAGTGGCCAGAACATTAGTAGAGAACAGGCCGCAATCCCTCTGT